>NC_138965.1:27897500-28497500 GCF_055761805.1 Camellia sinensis | reverse complement strand
AGAGGGTCTACTTAAACCATCCATGTCATCTTTTCATTAATGTGATTAAGTACAATAAGCTACCGGTTCTTGACTAATGTCATAAACTAATTCCAATAATCTTAACGAGTGAGTTCTCAAAGACAAGTGTAAAGGTTTAGGCCCAACTAGGTAATAACTCATGGCTAACTAATGTTCACTAGATCATAAAAGGATGTTATGGAGATATCAAGTGCACCTAAGTTGCAAATTTAACTAGTAAGTGCTAATCCCCTGCACTTTTAAGTCAATTTTATTCTCCACATACTTTACCGTATCTAGTTGAAACATGACGATACTCCTCTTGCTATATTTGTTTCTCGCTTCATAGTTAGTTTTAATTAATTCTACTATCCACAAGAATGAGAGAATAAGCTATCAATCTATGATAGCTCCTAAATCAGCTTAAGTGCGAATTAGGCTGAAGAGTCTAATTCAATACAATGCTCTCACGAGCGATGTGTCAAATTTTTAGAGTCATAATAACCTTGTCGACCTTGACCTTTTCATTACTATACTGTAACTTTTGCGCTTAGTGGACGCCATTCAAAAGTATTAGCCTAGCTAAGGAAACATACAAAGAAGCACATTCTCATGTTTCACACTCAAGTGTGGAGACAGTAAGTGTCTAGACTTAGACAAATTGGTAGTGCTAATAGATTTTGCAGCCACTAGGTGCTAATCTTCTTACTTAGTGCTAATAGATTTTGCAGTTTCTACCTACTAATCTGTTAACTCCAAGTAATACTTCAATGCACACTACCATAGTGCGTGAAATTTTTCTCCATCTACTCCCATCAGTTGGGTAGAGAGAAAAATACTACTCATATTGGCTACTCGTCTTACACTTAATGACTAACTCATTTAAGATCGCATTTCTTGGATGACGTGACTTTTGGATGTTGCTTCATCCAATGATGTAACATTATTACAAGTGAAATTACAAAATCAATCCGCGTAGCTCAATATTCAGGATCATATCTAGATCTATTGAGAGCTTACTAATTTCATAACTCCAAACTTGCCAATCAAAACTACTTAGTATGTCGCTAATCATAGTGCACACATTAGTTTTTATTGCGCCAAATAAGGCAACAAAACCACGGCAACGTTGAATCATATTTCCTTACTTTGGCTCAATTAATGTTTGACTTAAAATCTCCAAGACTTTTTACTCATCTAAAGAATAGGATTACCTTATTCACATTTGAACATCTTTACTAAATCTAGGTCAACTAAATTAACTTCTATAAGCTAAGTCAATCAGAGGGGGGAGGGGAAATGCACATTGGGATTAATTTGATTAGAATATCACAATATAATATTGCCGCAAAAATCTAAATTAAATAGTAACAATATTACACAAGTCGCAAGATCAAAAATCCACTATGCTCGTAATCATCTTTTGCATCACAAGTGACAATTATTCAAAATTTAATTTAATTCATGCGTAAAATATTGGTTTTCGGGAGTAAATCTACAAAGATTTCTCTCAATCAAACAACCTCCCACTAACTATAATATCTAAAACATGATAAAATATGTAACTCCACATAATAACATCTCAATGTAATTCATAAAAGAAAACATACTAGAATATTTAATCATGAAATTAAAATTCACCAAAATAAATAAATCATGCTATTTAAAATAATAGCATACCGCAAGTTCTAATCATTTAAAAGAACTTAACATGCTATATACAGTATTTAAATAATATCATAACATATTTCTAAATTTCTATAATTTTTTGAAATTTTCTAGAATTACAAGTAATTAAGGATTACAAGTAATTAATAATTACACAAAAAATCAAAAATAAATAATAAAGAATTTGGAAAAATACAAAAATCAAACCAGTAAATATTATTACATAAAAATAGTCCCCTGTAAAAATTTCAAGTCCAGAATCCAAGTCATGCTCCCCTAAGAACAATGTAACATAAAATTTTTGAATTATTCATTAATGAAAAATGTTTTATTTTTCATAAAATTCTGAAACTTTAACATATATAAAAATGAATTACGAGTCCAACAGTATAAGCTATGCTCCAATCATAATTATAATGAATAATCTAGAAGCAATTAATGTAGTTTTAAATTAAAACTAAACAAACAAAGCCTTAAACAGCTTCAGGCAGATAACGTGGCTGGGCTTAGCGCGTGATGACATCAGTGTGCGTCATGATGATGTCAGTGCACAGGTAAGCTTCCCATACTTTCATGACTTCAACTTTCACCTAAAACTGGAGTTTGAATTTTTTCTTCAACCGTAAGTTGGAATCAGGTCTATAATGTGCAATTTTGAAGGTCTCAAAATAAGGATTACAAATATATAATTTTCACAATATAAAAACAAAGCATGTAAAACCAGCATGCAGTCAAAGTTACGAAAATTAAATATAAATCTCTATTATTCTCAAAATTTGACAGCTCGATTTTTTAAAAACTTTGCAGATATACTCTATATTAATATGTACTACACCATATATGAAATTCATAACAATCAGAGATGGTTCAAAAAACATTAATTTTAATGCATAAATCATATCTATACATATATATTTATGCACAAATAATATGAAAACACCCAATAGTAACTCTGATATTAATGTAGGAAAAATAAGAAATAATACATAGCAGAAATAAACAGATTCAGACATACCTTTTATGTTCAAACCGAATTCATGGATCATATGGATGAACTCTTTGAATAATTCTTAGCAGTGGAGTAGAACTATTAGAGAACTACCCACACTCTTCACAGTACAAATGCTATTATGTGTTTCTATGGAGAGAGAAGAAAAATAGAGAAGACTCCAAGAGACTGATCAGAGACGGTTAAAATTAACTCTCATTATATAATACTTATATTATATGGGAGTATTATAACCATCCACAACTCTATCTCTGCTACAGATGAGATAGTGGGTTAATTATATTTATTCCCAAGATAAGTTAATCCAATTCTACTTTGACTCGATCTCCCTTTATGGGTCTTGGATCATGTCACCATGTGCGACCCAATCGCGTATGGATTCTAAACCCGACCCAATTTTCAACAAATTCATTCATTCGTCATTTCCTCACCATTTTGCTACCCTCCTTCGATCATTACCACTATAGGTCACCATCATCGGTGACTACTTCCGATAACCACCTGTGGCCACCACCTCATGCCATTGCTAACCTCACTGGCGTTAACCACCTTCAACCACCTTGAAAACCACCTTTGGCTATTACCTCCAGCAAACGATCACCATCTCTAACTGTCAGCAATTACTTTCAGCCACTATCTTCTGTGACTAACAACCTGCTCTGGCCATTAAACAACCTCCCTACTAGCAGCAACTATCTCCAGCCAGCACCTCCAACAGACAACATCACCTCCAGCCAGCATCTCTAACCTTTTTTTTTGATCAACAACAAAGATCCCTTTATTGATGATGGAAACCTTACAAGAAGGAAGAAACATCAACAAAAGAGAGGAAAAATGCAAGCCATCACATGGCATCACCAAACCAAAACCTTGTTGGTGAGGAACCAACAGAGATAACCACTTACATAACCATCCACACAGCAGAAATCACAGCAGCAGATTAGCCTACAGGGAGTGACAGATTAGCACACCCCTCTGTTACAGAGATAGCCACTTACAGAAGCATACACACAGCAGAATTCACAGCAGCAGAATTCACAGCAGATTAGCCCACAGGGACTGACAGATTAGCACACAGCATCACACACACAGCAGGTTCACAGCAGCAGTCATCCAAACTCAGCATCTCTAACCTATAACAACCATTTTTGACCACAACCTTCAGTTGACCATTCCTTTTATTTTGTTTTGAAAGCAAGTTTTTAAAACATGTATAACAAATATATTTTTTTTGTTTATATTAAAAATAAACAATGAACTATAAATATTGCCAAACGGATGCACTTTGTGAGCTTAATCAAGACATGGATGCAAAGGAATCGTACATATAAATTGTATAAAAATGAGAATCAATAGTTACAAAACATTGCAGACTATGACATTTTATTATATTTAAAAACCACGTACCGAATCTGATTTCTTAATTCAAAAATCAAACATAAGTGTAAAGCCTAAAGGATCCATACCTTCACCTAGGTTTGTGTAGACCAAAAAATAAAATAAAATACAAAACAATCACTCACTGAGAAATACAATGATATAGACATTGATATATTTGAGATTTAAAAAAATTATAAAGAGTCCTACAGTCTTGATTAAATTTACACAACATTTTACCCTATTCTGTTACAAGACCATCAGTATTTTAATAGTACACCTATTTTATTTAATATTTTTCCCTTGTACTAATTATTTTAAACAAATTATAAAATAAAAAATGCATATACGGATGAGATAAAATTATTTTAAAAATACTAAGGTTGAGTTTGCTTGGAGAATCTGATGAGGGAAATGGAAAGAGAAATAGAAAGAAAATGAGAAAGAATGATAGGATTCGAATTCTAAGATTGCATTTTCCTCTCACTTTCTTTTTGGGGGATTTGGTGATAAACCCCTCACTGTCTAATTTATCTTTCAAAATGATAAGAATTATATAGGTACTTTTAAAACCCTCTAATATTTTAAAATTTGTTTCTTTTACTATATTACCCTCATATTTATCAGCTCTCCTATTAAGCAATCCTCACAGTGTATTTCAAAGTAAAACTTTACTTTAAATCATAGTAAACTTTACTCTGATTCCTCACAGTGTATTTCATAGTTAAATTTTACTTTGAATCATAGTAAACTTTACTCTGATTCAGAGTAAAGTTTATCATGATTCAAAGTAAAATTTTATATTGTTAAGCAAATCAACATGTTTTTAACCAGAGTGAAATTTTACTATTACAAAAAATAAAATACATACTAAATAAATGAACCAGAGTCAAATTTTACTCTAAGATCTATAAACAAATAAAAAAAAAAAAAAGCCAATTGGAAACAACAAGGCGACATCTACAGCTCAGATTCATGTTCTCCATATCTATTACAATCTCTCTCATTTCATCAACATCAACACAAGAAAAAAAAAAAAAGTATCTGTTGCAATATGTTTCTTCATCTACATTATCATCATCATCGTCATCATCAACAACACAACAACAACAAATAAAATGAAAAAGAGAAAAAAAAAATCATAATATCATCCACATCCAGTGAAGGCTAACAACAACTTAGATATATGTTATTGATCTAAGAGATTTCAAGAGAGAAAAACAAAGTCTATGTAGCGGTCGAGCAAAAATTCAAAGAATCTGACGTAAATTATGTGGAGAAGCCCAAAATCATAAAATCAAATGAACATATATTTACATATATACGTAATTTTGTTGTGTAATGTGTGTGAGCTCTAATGAAATCGGTGCTGAAGCTTTATATGGTCCTAATAGAGAGAGAGAGAGAGAGTTGTGAATCGAAGGAGACTGTCAATGGAGTTTGAGACTTGGATCCCGCTGAGAAAGGGAGGAGCCGGTTTCGAGTACTGATTGGAGCTTGCTACGATCTGTTCGCGATCTTAGATCTGAGGATGAAGACGCCGTATGTCGATTTATGTAGATATGAGATTTGAGATTTGTGTCGATCTCTCTAATCGAGCTGCAATGGCAGAGAATCCATCGATCAGCTCCTCAAGATTGTCTCTCTCCTTTTACTTTACCCTAGCTTGCATTTTAGTTGATGATTTTGCTTCGAACTTCGTTGTGTACTGAGGTTGATTATGAGGAGAGCGACGGAGAAGGTGAGAAGAGAGTGGGTGGAGAAGGTGAAAAGATTTAGTTGAGGGTATAATAGTCTGATAAAATATTTAAACAATAAATTTTTTCATTTATGCAAGACTTTATAATTATGAGGGGGTTTTGAAAGTATAATTTTTTTTCTTAGTCCTTTTAACAATGGAAGGAAGGTAAGGGGGGTTTATAGCCAAATTTTCCTTATATTTTTCCTATGTTTCCCATTATAATCAAACAAAAAATGAGATTACATTTCCTTTTTTTTTCCTCCTCATCAAATCCTTCAACCAAATACAGCCTAAGATAAGAGAATAACTTAATTATAAAGCTTAACACATTAATTAGTTATTAGAAGGGAAGTAACTGTGAGACTCATATTTTATTTTATTTTTTCAAATTTCAAGAAAGTTAATATAATTTATCCTAATATCAAAGTAAAAAAACTCTAAAACAACTTTTACAAGTACTTTTTTAAGGAAAAGGTTATGCATAAATGGATGTTTTGCCTGATTTTTTCTTTTTATCATTAAACACAAAACATGGGTTTCACAGGTATTTATTAATGTGAGCTCTACTATCCTTTTGTGTTTAACAGTAAGAAAATTCGATGAGATATTCTAAGGAAAGGCTATCATGTGTACCTAAAAAGGTGCATATGGTATATATCTTATGCAAAAAGTATAATTTCTACCACAAAATATATAACTTTTATCACAAAAAGTAATTTTCTTATCACAAAAAAATATAACTTTTACTACAAAAAGCATAACTTTGGTTATTCATGACTTTCACTACAAAAATCGTAAAAATTCTTAACTTCTATCACAAAAGTTGTAACTTTGTAGTATTTCCCATTCTTCTAATGCATTACGAATAAGGTTAGCCCTGAGATAAGGCAGGCAAGGCAAGGCCCAGAGGTAAGGCGGGCAAGGCCGCTGCCTCGAGCCCCCAAATTATGTTTAAAAAATAAGGCCTCGAAATAATTTCGATAGTAAGTTATGTTCGGTTAATTATTTCAGTGTTAAGTTATGTTTGGTTTATTAAAATAAAGTTGAATAGAACAATCATTTTATCATAATGTCCATTTTCACATTTGATTTACTAAAAAAGATTACTAACGAAATCACCATTCACCATTGTGAGGGAATAATATTTATAAAGAGACTAAGGAATAACCATTTCATTCAATTTTATTTTGGTGAACCAAACACTATAGCATTAGTAGTTTAAAAATGAAGATTTAAACAAACAATTGAATTAGTGAATTATTTAAAAATAATGGATGGTTGCTTGCCAAATGTATAAATTATTTATAGAATATTGTTTGACTATACGAGTTACAATTGCTTTTGGAGAAACAATCTTTTAAAGTTTTAGTCAAATTTTACAATTTATACGTCAGGAAAAAGTATAAATAAATTAATAGTGTTACTAGTTGAAAATGTTCAAAATTTATCTCAATAATTATGATTTACGTCAATAATTGTGTGTACCATATACAACAAATTTATAGAAGGTACAAGCAAAAAATAAAAATAAATTAAAGATTATTATTATTTTATTATATTAAAATATGTATAAAAGCCGAGGTTCTATCTTTGAGTTCGCTTCAAGCCCCTAAAACGTTAGGGCTGGCCCTCATTATGAATTATTTTACCTACATGGGTAGGTATGCATTTGTTTGTGTTCTATTGTTGCCATAACATCGAATTTCTCATCTTCCTATTAGTGCATCGGTTACATTAGCTTGTTTTGAAAAATAGTAAAAAAGCTAATTAATTGGCTTTTTTTTTTTCAAAAACGTATAAAAAAAAGAAAAGAAAAAAGAAAGTAGAGAGACAATAAAGCCCAAATAAATCAATAAGCTGACTTTTTTTCCATGTTCGCAAAAGAGACCATTACCAATAACAAAGAAAGTTTAATGAGAAAATATAAATTATGTCCTCAGCGGGGAGTACAAATGGAAATTCTTATAACAGAGGAAGATAAGAGTCCTTATCCTCTGGGACGGAGGTAGATTGCAGTCGTGTTTGGACCCAGCACATCTGACACTGGGTTAACAATACAGCCACTCATGGTTTGGGTTGGCCATAGAAGGTATGGCTTATAGGCCCATACATTAGCTAAGATATTGTTAATCTTTACTTTTTAGTTTTGTCTTGGTTAGATGATCCTAAGAATTTAAAAAGTTTGTGAAAATTTTGTAAAAAGAACATTAAAGACAAAAATAAGCAACTTTTTAAAGGTTTTTCAACAAAATTAGCTTATTTTCGCTTTTAGTAGAATTCTTCAAAATATTTCTAATTATTTCATAATTTTTAAGACCGTGTAGCGTAGAGAGACTTAAAAATAAAAAATGTTTACTTAGTTGAAAAGTTCACTAGAAAGAAACATATATGCACAAAGTAAGTCAACCTATAAGCCGAGCCTTACACATATTATGTAAAATTAATAATAATAATATTAATATGTAATGTCTTCTTGCTATTCATTAACTCTACAGTATCCTCTTATAATGTATAAAAACCTGAAACCAATCAGAGAATTCTCTCTAAAAGTTCAAATTCATATTAATCTTAACCTAGACATCAAAAGAACAATCCATCAGTATGGAGAACTTCTATGTGCATGTTCGTATTGTTTCAGATGACTTGATGGGTCAGCTCAAAACCAAAACCTTCAAATGATATGCTCATTTTCTTAGCCCCAGAATGAACCAGCAGGGTTCCAAACCCAAATCTAACTTCAGTTAGTGGGTTCTAGGAAGAGTAATGCTAGGACACTATTTAACGGCGTTTTATTAAATGTTACTTTTTCTAATATTTAACAGCATTTTTTAAACGTCACATTTGTTATTAATTAAAACGGTACCGTTTTGTGAATAGAAGGCGTTTGAAAAACGCCTCCAAATCCTGTCTCTCTTCACACCCTCTTCTGTCTCTTCAAACCTTTATTTTGAAAACCCTATTTTGAGCACCGCCGTCTAGATGATCGAATCCTGTCTCACTCACTCTCTTGCGCTCTCTTTCTCTCAGAGGATCGAATCTATTTGATTGAAAAAAAAAAAGATAAGTTCTCTCTCTCGATTCTTCTTCAGTCTCTTACTCAGTAATTCTTCTTCGATTCTTCTTCAGTTCGGTCATTCATCTTGGGATTGCGATTTCAAAGTTCGATTTTGAGCACAGCTCTGTGATTTATCTCCGTGGATTTGGAACTCTTCGTCTTCTTCGATAAGAGGTTAGTTGTTCTGTTTGTGATTTATCTCTATTTTGGATTAGTGTTTTGCTTAGTGAATACTTTTGTTTAGGGCTCTATATAGGTCTTAAGCCCTTAGGGCTCTTGACTCTTCTTCACTCTCTTACTCAGTGATTCTTCTTCAGTTCGGTGATTCATCTCCGGATTGCGATTTTGAAGTTCGATTTTGAGCACAACTCCGTGATTTATCTCCGTGGATTTGGAATTCTTCATCTTCTTTGATCAGAGGTTAGTTGTTTTGTTTGTGATTTATCTGTGTTTTGGATTAGTGTTTTGAAAAATGCTAAATTAGTGTTTTGAAAAATTGATCTTAGTGATTTAATCTTTGTTTCAGTAATTGTTTTTCACTGATGTGTTGCTCTGCACTATGAGATCTAGATTGATCTTTCAGTAATTGGTCTCAGTGATTTTATCTATGTTTATATTGTGTTCGATCTGTCATCGATGTGGTTATGGATTTTGATTTTTGTGAATTCGCGTGTGTTATTGGTTGATTTTGTTTGGAATTGTGGAATTCACTGATTTGAGTCGACGTGGTCTGATCATAGGGTTCTTCTTAATGTCTATTCTTGCATTACAATTTAATTTATATTATTATTTATTGGGGATTGTTCGACTTTGCTCCCTAAAATTAGGTTGTATTTGGTTGAACCCCACTAAAGAAATCATAAGTTTTCTCACTCTACTCGGCGAAAGAGAAGACAAGGTAACTGGGTCTTTTTTGGTGTCAGGATTGTGACTGATGATGGGTACGAACTATATTCTTAATCATGTGTTGACACGATTTCACTTTTTTGATAGTGGACAAGGTTTTGCTTGAAACTCCAGAGGAAGAGATTGACTTCCAAAGTTTGAGTATTAGAGAGATAATTTTGCTTGCAGAGTACTGGGAGCGGATGTCGGTATCACTGCTGGAAATAAGGCTTTTAGCGGCGTTTAAAAAACGCCGCTATAAGTACCAAAAACGTCGCTAATTTTTTTTGTGATGTTTAGTATCAAACGCCGATGATGCGGTCGTCCCTATAAGTTTATGGCGTTTGGAAAACGTCGCTGTATTAGTATAGGCGGCGTTTATAAAAACGCCGCCAAATGTCGTACCCTAACAATACTATGACGTCACTATGATTTTAGCGACGTTTTTAAAACGCCTTCATAGGTTTTTTTAATTTTAAAAATTCCAACCGTTATAGTGGCATTTTAAAAACGCCGTCTTATCTTTCTTTTTTTTTTTCTTTTGAAATTGTGCTAATTTTATGTGATTGAACTAGAAGAACACCAATAATAAAACTAAATAACACTAATATGAAATAATAACTCCCATTCAAATAACAAATATAGCATTAATTCATTTTCTCATTCAATTTAATATAGCATTAATTTTCCCACAAAATAACATATCCAAAAATTGAATTCACAATTCTCAATCAAAAAATTACTACCTTATATACAAAGCCACAAAATAACATTACCCTCCTCTCTCTCTCACCACTCCCCCATTTAATACAAAAAATAAGAAGTGAACCAAAACACCCACTGTCAGATCCGAGGAAAAAAAGAAAAAATAAGAGAAATAAAAAACCAAAGGATTTTAACACAAAAAATTCTAAAAAAATTGCTGGCCCTTTGGCAACTAATTTAGAAGTCGCGGTTGGATCCGATGACAATTTGGTAAACAACTTCTTCACTTGCTCAACAAGGTCCTCATGCTTCACACTCCAGAAGCAAAAATTACCTAGAATAGTAGCTCCAGGTAGAACACCCAATGTTTGGGACTTCAAGAAAGTAAATTGACGGCATTGAATAATTGATAGATGAATGAAGGTGAAGGCAACATGTTAACAACTAAATAGAACTAGCAATAAATTATGAACAGACAAAATGCTCATAACTTTATGACACCACCTACCATTCTGGATGTAGTATAGCGTGTCGATATATACTTTTGAAAATGATCTTTGGTGATTGTCCTGACATTTTGAGGAGGACCAAGAATGGTTCTGCCTAAAGGCATGTGTTGGAAAGCAGTTGCATGCAAATGGTCAAAAATAACTTCCTCTGTTTGGCCTTCAACCTATAAAGAATAATACAATAATCAGGAGCAAGCACTCAAACAATTAATAATAAAGTAATTTGATTTGATTGAATCAAAAGAACATCTAGAGATGATTTAGTTAATGAAATGAAGAAACCACCAAAGAATGCTCAAAACTATTAGTCCACAAACCAGATCATTCAAAATCTAATTTCAATCAACTTCTGCCATGCCTTAAACATTAAACTTCAGCACTGCTATTTTCCCTATATATTATATGACTTTTGGGGAGACAGAAGAAAAAATATCATTTTCTCAAATGTCGATCCTACTAATCAATTTACAAATCACTGGTCAGAATAGAGCACTATAGACCTAAATTTTAAATGAACCTCAAACAAACAAGAAGAAAGGAACATACAGTCTGAGGGTACATAATTGATAGTTTTTACCAAGAATGAATATCAACCTATGAAGTAAAATCATAGAATGGTTTATTTCATTCAAACAAGTGTCAAGAAGGAAAGATAAAAAAAATCAGTCAATCACTGTCACTAGCATTCAATATGAGCTGTTGATGGCATTCAGTTAAAAGATTTTCTTTAGCAGTCACAATATTAATTCTTCAAATCTGCAGAGAGGGCCAAAAAAAATTCAGATTGAATATGATATGTAAACTAGAAGAAAAGAACATACAGTCTATATTGGTTCCGCAAGCACCTCCCATGACTCATTCAAGTCTTCAAACAAAGAAGCTTCACTAACCTATGGCAAAATTAGTTCAACAAAAAAGTCAAATAATAAAAGGGAAGTAAACAATGGCAAGGGCAATGGAGAATGCTGCTTGATAAAAGTCAAATAGCAAACGCCAATTTCATCATATCAATAATATCAGAGTAATAATGTGTGACATAATATTTTCATAAGAAAACAACCTATAATAAGCAGATAATTACTACTACACCTTTACCGTTGACAAGATGAAAAGTAGTTAGTAATTATGCAGCAATGTTTTTCAATTTAACTTTTTACCTGCAGCTTTGATATTCCCTGTAATGCACTTCTTTACGCAAGAAGAGAATGTCCTAAACCTTCACCCATATTCCTCAGAACTGTTGAATCAGTTAAGTCACGCTGCACATAATGTACAAAAATAAATATTCACTTCCAAAACAGAAAGCATGTCTCACTCTATCACCACCACTAAAATTAGATGAGAAAAATTCTAACAACTAGCAAAATCTGGAGCAGTGGTTCAAATGTTCTGTAAATTTCATTAAAAAATATCCCTAAATAATCATTCTGTTTTTAAAAAATATTATTAGAGCAGTGGTTCAAATTATCACATTGATAATCTGGAGCAGCAACTAACCTACAACACATGGTTAAATTATGAAAGCATTTGCTAAAAACAATAAGGAGCAAGGACTGGATGTAAAAAATTGGAAAGAGAGTCCACTAATGAGTAACTAATAGATAATAAAGACTACCGACTTCTCTAGCTTTGATACATAGAGTAGCCGCGGTAGTGGATGGTTGGTCTCTACAAGTCAACAAAGAACAGAGAGCATATCAAAAGGAGCCATTAAAATGTGGTTGCAGATTGCTAACTTAACACGTGTAGATAAAAATAAACTGATTGATTACGTATTTATTAGTTTCAGCTCCTCCTAATTCCAAAGTGACTATTGCAGACCAATGTTCAACATAATCAAGACATGAACATGAATTACTCACAATGAAGAGAAAATACAGATAAAAAACCAACATAACCCCCAGGGGTAGAACATTTAGTCAGAATACAGACTTCCAAATTGCAAGTCATGGGTCCCTAAAGGCCAACATCTTATTTAGAGAAATTTACTAATTAAAAAATAAAATAAAAAAAGCGAGAGAGAGAGAGAGACCAATATACCTACTACTCTGTCAGGAATGTATCTGAGTGCAGCCCAAGCATGCATGCTCCCACCCGAGTATCCTACCACCCAGAACTTGTCAGTGACCCCCACAGAATATGATAAACTGCTAGTAATACACGACTAGCATCGGGAGGATGTATATACAATCTCTTTAAAAATAAACTGCTAGTCTTATGTCCAATATTTACACTCAGTGCTGCAGATTCAAGAGCTGTGTCAGTGTTACAATTAAAAAAACGCATTGCATGTGCAGACAATTGTTCATTTATTTTCCAATTGGAACTCTTGCAGATAATATGGAACACTTAAACACCATACAAATACTATATGAAGAAACAAATAAACATTGGAAAATTATTTGCTTGACATTTTGTAGCTCTACTTCACTTCTTTTGTAAATTGGATCAAGAAATAATGGTCTCTAGATATGCATATATTAACCAAACAAACTACTTATTCTACATTGTATATTACCATATGTCAATTTCAGGTCACTTACTATGTTGCTCTCCCCTATTGACATCCACTTTTAGTCCTTCAATTCTATTCAGTCCTTCTGAAAACCAAATTTATAAAAATGTAAAAAAGAAACATCAGCCAAAATAACACATGAATTTATGGGTCTGCCACTGTATGTATATGATAATGTATTAAACAGGAGAAAAAAGTTACGTGCTAAAAACTTAGCATTGTTGTGATCACTCTCGAGCTTTCCAACATTCTCTTGCACTGCAACTAAAGCAGTAGCACAAAGGACGCCAACTTGTCTCATCCCGCCACCTAAGGTCTTCCTTAGAGTCTTTGCCTACAAAACCATTAAAGAAGAAGAAGAAGAAGAAGAAGAAAAAAAAAAAAAAAAAAAGAGAGTGAGAGAGATAGGTATCAAGTTTCTACAATGAGAGAAAAACAGAATTCTTAATTGTTGCAAAAATATTAGTAATACCCTAGTAATAAAATCTTTTGAACCAACAATGACAGTTCCAGCTGGAGCGCCCAATCCTTTTGATAGACATACCTGGATTACATAATGTGAAATAATGTAATATAACAAAATAGAGAAGATAACTTGTTCAATTATGTAATTTAATTTTCTTCATGCAAGCTTCAAATAAAAAAAAAATAGGTCCAACTAAGAACTAAGTTGTAAAAACAATATGGAATGAGAATCACCTCCAATGACATAAAAACCAGAATGAACTACTTTCCCATTTTGAACTATCAATAGTGGTAAAACTGAATCTTGTTGACGAATTCTTTCACCATCACATTGAGCATCAAATGCCACAAAACAAATCTATTTTCATTCCATACTCATATATGAGCTGATGTTTTAGGGTCCCCTTACAAATATATTGCCAAATTTAACAGGTGAAATTCCAGGCATACCCATTTGAACATGTAGCCGTAATGATCATTCCATGTATATGGAATATTCATGCCAAATATTCCGGCCACCAAAGAATAGATGGATAAAGAAACAGTTCCTGAACTTAGAAAAAGCTCTAGCTGCAGCCATGCAGTAAAAATATGAAAAATTTCTATTGTCAAGACATAAACTCTACAAAGTTCAGTTACTTAAAACAGACAAACAAGAAAATAATCAAGACTATCAATATCATAAAAAGCACACATAATAAAATACCTGAATCAACTGGTTTCGATGATTGCCAAGCTACAAAAAGGGAACATGAAGTGTATTTAGACTAAGATAGGTAAATCCCAACCAATTTAACTCAATCAATTAATTCAAATTTTATGTCCCAGTTTACCTGAATATTAATGTAATCCTTTGTATCATCAATATACTCACGCAGCTGCAAAATTTGTGAGCATGGGTTTTAGTTGTGAGCATGGGTTTTAGCGGTTTTTCTATGTGCAATAAACAAATAATAAATTGGGAGTTTGACAATTTCTATGTGCAATAAACAACTGAATAGGGAGTTTGACAGTTTCGATGAAGATTGCCAGAATCTAGCTACTTTTAAAAGACACTAATCAGGATATTACTTGTGCAGAAGACACATTTTTCCTCAGAATGAAGCAGGCCATACAATACCATTAAACCCAGCTTGGAAACAAAAAGGTTATGCTCAGAAAGAAGGAGACTAGTGAAGAACTACGCAAAAGCCAAGATTGAGCAGTGATGGATTACTAAGGTTTGACTTGCGCCCAAATAAGCTTCCTGCCTAAAGTTACTTTTTCCTTTTTTTTTTTTTTGTTTTTGTTTTGATCAGCAACATTTAGGCTCCAATTGGATATGTGGATTTGAAATGAAGGGATTTGATGTTCAACTTTATAAAATTATAAGAAAGTTGATTAATGGATATAGATTGATAATTCTAATGTGAGGATGCATAGAGATAGGAAAGATGAATTTTGTTAATAAATTTTACAAGTACAATCATTCATTAAAGGATTTCAAATAACCATATTCACTCAGATATTTCAAATCCATTAATCTAAAACTCTCAAATCCATTGTTGAAATCCATACCTAGAATATTACATTGAACTAAACGTTATACTCCTTGAATGAGTGATATCAAATCCATTCATTTCAAATCCATGTATATATATATATACCCTAGTGTTTCCCCTGTATATCAGATTTTTATCCATAGAGGTCTTGGCAAAAGAGAAATAATCAAAAGGAGATGCGGGAGGAGGGAGGGACATGGGTCATATAGCTCTTGGAATCTACAAGATGACCTTAATTTCATGACCAACTTAGTTAGAGGTGAATGACAAATAGGTCATGAAAATTCCACACACAAAGAAAAAATTAACAAGAAATGGAACATGTATACATTTTTAATTGATCATTCTGTGTATCTAAAAATTATCCTCATAATAGAATTAAAAAATATATACTTTTTTTTTTCAAATGAAGTTAAAATACAAATTATCGCCATTCTAATAACAAAGAAGTAAATAATGTGAACTCAAAAACCTTCATATTCGAGCTTTCTGTCACTTGATTTTCAAATAAATTGACGTCAAGACAGTTTAGGTTTTGTTTGAAGGGAAAAACTGTCACCAAAACTCCGCCATCTACTCCGCCGCCACCAGCCCCACCACCGCCTTCACCGCCCCTCCCTTCACCGCCCTCTCCTTGTTCACCTTCACCGTACACAGCTTGTACAGCGTCGTCATCGCGTCCTTCTTTCCCCTATTCGATCCATTCATCAACAGCGTTATCAATGGCGGAATCGCTCCGCAAGCTCCGATCGAAATCTTGTTCTCGTCGAGCAACGCACATGCCGCTCTGAATCTTCGAAATCGCTTCAAAATCGCTCTGAACAGCCAATTGATATCGATCTGAATCTTCAAAATCGCTTCGAAATCGCTTTGAACAGCTGATGGAGCTTGTGTTCTTTGAAGCTCTCTTCAAGAACAGCCGATTGATCTTTCGAGAGATGAAGTTTCTTCCTAGAGCACTCTCCTTCGTCTTCTTCGTCGCTGAGAGAAAGAGAGAGAGAGAGAGAGATGTGTGTGTATAAGATAAGAGAGATGTGTGGCTATAAGAGAGAGAAAGGGCTTAGATTCATGAATAAGGGTTTCAAAAAGGGGCGTGTGTATGCACCGCATTCGGAGGCGTTTCTAAACGCCTTCCATTACAAAACGGTGCCGTTTTGGTTAAAAAAAATAACGGCGATTATAAAAACGCTGTTAAAAATTAAAAAACGTGACGTTTAATAAAACGTCGTTAATTAAACGCCGTTAAATCCCTAATTTCCTATAGTGTATGTACTATGCTTCAATTTATGATTACTTTGTTTTAATGGATATGATGAGTGGATATCATTACATGTTATGCAACAATATTTTTGTTGATACTTTGTCATTGAAATATCACCATTTTCTTTCTTGTTGTGTCACATTTCACTACCTGTGTAATTTGTCTGGTTTATTGTAGCATATCTAATTCAATGCCTTGGTTTCGTTTGGTTCTCTTGCACAGAGCAAAGAGGGAAAAACATCAGAACCACCTTCAACCAATCAAAGCTATGAAAATTATCCAAACAGGTATTCAAAAGTTTGGAAAGTTGTGAGAATCTTTTGTAGCCTTGTGTGATGGGTGATCCTCAAGAAATTTTTGGTCTGATTCTTTAAGGAATCATGTTTTAGTTACTATTCTGGAGTGATTGCTCATAACACTTGAATAATGCTCATTTTATTCCTTAAACCCTGCACCACCAAGCTCAAATTAGCCCTAACATTCCTTACCTTTTGGCCTTCAATTTTAACATCCAAACAAGATTAGTAGTTGGTGTTCCTTTTTCTTTTTTTAACCTCCAGCAACACTCCGGCCACCAACTCCAGCATACATCTTTGACCACCCCACCCCCAGCCACTACCAACAAATCACTAAACATGTTTCTTTATTTTTGTTTTCATTTGTATTCAAAACAAATTACACCAAACAAGTTTTTTGTTGGTTTCTTGTTTTATGTAACAACATTATCAAACAATCCCTTAGGAATTGGTTTTTGATTTTCTGAAGGCATGTATGTTCTTTAACTTCTATTTCTAGTTATTATTTTTGTTGTGCAGTTTTTGTAATCCTTTCACCAACTATAATGAAGATGAGAACTTTGAGAATGAACAAGGATGAGGCTCCAGTAATGATCCAGCAAATCCTGTAGTTCAAGAGAGTTCTAATTACCCTAATTTTTAGTCTTACATGAAAAAAACACCAAGGTCAAGATGGTCAAAACAAGACACAAAATTGTTCTATGAGGTATATCTTGCCGTAGTTTCAAATTTTATTTATAGTATTACTGGAGAAACCTCTTTCTGTATCTCAATTTAATATTTGATATAGAAAATGAAAACTTATGTATATCCATGCATGCTAGAGCTGAAGTTGAACTTAAAGTTCAGACTTTGCCTATGAGGTATCAGGAAACCAGGCAAGACTGTAGCACGAGCTGTTTATAGGAGAAAAAATTTGAGCAAAAATCATCTAACTTCTTATTATGATAACGCTTGATCAATGTGTCATTTAAAACAGATTTTCATTATTCATCTGCTTAATTATCTCTCTCATGCTTTCCCTTTACCACTTTTTGATTATAAGATGTCTCTAGCTATCTATTGCTGATAAAAAAAAGAAGATGTATTTAAGCTGTCTATTTTAATTTGTGTTCTAGGTCATACGGCAGTTTGGTACAAATATATCAATGATTCAACAACTTTTTCTTGGTTGTACACGTAACCAAGTTAAGTTGAAATATAAGAAAGAAGAGTGTTAGCAACCCTTGAGGCTTCAAGAAGCTTTAACTAATTGTGCCGAAGGTAGAGTTCTGTCCTCTCTTTCTCAAACTTGTAACTAATCGTGTTATGAATCTGTTGATCACAATGTATTTTGCTTTTGAAAAGTATGAACAAGTCTTTGTCACATTATAAGATTCTTGCATCCTTTCAGAAGTCTAGAAAAGTTTATTTTAATTAATGATTTATAATGGGAAGTTTTGCAACTCTTTCGCCTGGTCACTACTTGTTTTAATAATAGGAGCTCACTTCCATGTCTGCTACATTTGTTGAATAAAATTAAAGGTTAAGGGGTGTTAAAATGAATTATTATTATTATTTTTTGTGAGGAAGTAAATATATGGGGAAAGAAATAAAACCATAAAAGGATACCCATATTACCTCTCTCTCTCACACACGCACGCGGGCGCACATACATCTTGATACCCCAGATTAAAAAAAAAAAAACACCCTAATAGTACAGATTAATGTGTGTTTGGGAAGGAAAAGATTGGGTACATACCTAATCTTTAGCATAGTGTATAAAGTGATTGCAGGGTGAACATGAGGAAGTACCAAAACCTGAGCAGGGAGAGAAAGGAGAAGTAGAATCTATGGAGCCTGAAGTTTCTCGAGTTCAGAGTCTTTTGAATTCTTATGATAGTTAGGATGGGTTGTGTAGATGGAGTCAATATAAAAGTGAATTTTAATGTTCAAAGATAATGATATGAACTAGACATATATAACTTTTGACATAACAGAATGGATTTTGAAGAACAATGCCCTATATAGTACAAAAATTAAAGATTGAACCCTACTAACGAAATCATTATCAAGAAAACCAGTTTCAACAAAATCGTTACAGTTGTTAGTGATATATGTTCCATGTGTTTAGCTTGAATATTCAGTTCTTTATTTTTATCATATATTATTATATCAGATTGTTCTTCTATTGATAACTCTAATGGTGAATTGTGGATTTCATTAGCTGCCTTGATTCAGCATGAGTCATTCAGATTCTAATCTGTGCCTTTTGGTCGATGTAGCAAGTAGCTGAGTGGGTAATGACAATGGTGCAAGGTTTTGCTGGTAAGACGATGAATTATTTGAATACTTTCACCTTGTTAATTATGTAAACCTTGTCATCATACTTGGAGCCTTCTTTTTGAATAAAATTATAGTCAATTGAGTTCAGTTATAGAGCTAGTAGAAGTTGGCATGATAGCCATCCCAAAATAAGCTACTGTTTTTGCCTATGTGCATTGATCTTTGAGGGGAATGCAATGTCAAGTTTTTGTATTATTTATTTATTAATTTTTGAATTTAGTATTTTTAGCCACCCCAGAAGCAGCTACTTTTGTTGCCAATGTATTGCGATCTTCCAATGGGAATGCATTGTCAAGTATTTTCATTTTTGGAATTTGGTATTTTTCACTCTTTGAGGTGGCTTTTTGTTTGTTTGAAGCGTGGAAAATTTAGTTACATAATCTTTGCTTTCCACCTTTTTTGTTTTGGTACTAAACTTCTAATCCAAGAACCGCAACACAGATCTTGCTGCTGCATTCTACATGAAACCAATTTGTACCTCAACGGTGAAGGCTTTATGAATAGAGAAGATTTTTACCTCTCGTGCATTACAGTATCAAAAATTGGGACATTAGAGCAATTACTTAACGAACTTGGTAATGAATTTGTTGGTTTCATCTAGAAATGCCAATGTGGTATAAGAAAGATGATAGTAACAGTCTTTGTGGAGTGCCAACATGTTATTTCAAACCTTTATGTTGCCTTTAACTCATTTCCAAGTTCTTTCTGAGGACTTAAAAGAGTGGTTATTCATGAAGTTCTATATGCTCTAGTTTATTTAAGCACAACGTTTTGTTCTCGAGTCAACCAGTTTATGGACTAGCCCTAATTGTATTGACTTTATCAGCTTTATGTTTGAGCTTGTAAATGAGTGAGAAACAGACTCAAAGTGGCTGTACTAATATTTATCTAATGTTAAAACATCTCTATTGTAAATTCTTAGTTTTGCTTGTATGATACTTGTGAGCAAATGATGTAGAATAGAAGACAAACTTAGCAGCTGCCATTGTGGTGACAAAGGAAGATAAATAATTGGTAATTTCTCAGCACAAAAATGAGCCCAGATGAAGGTCACTTGAGCAGAGGATGTAAGTAGCTCTGCTAGGAGTAGGGCTTGCTCTTTAACAGAGACTTGTCCATCATCCTTTGATTAAAACCATGGTTGGTCTCTGCTAATGCTATTTGGGAGTCACTTCTGTAAGATCCTTATCCTTGTGATGTGATGACCTGTATCCGTCACTTGAAGTTGAAGTATGATTATTGGATGGGTCACTATACATTCCTGCAGCCTAGCTATTATATGCTGATTGTAGTGTTAACCGGTGTTTTCCTCAACAAGTTGACATTGTAATCTCTCTCTCTCCCTCCCTTCTCTGTGCTACTGCCGCTTTGTGTTTGTGTTGGAGCTTTCCTTTCTCTGTGCTATTGTTACTGCTGCTTTGTGTTTCTGTTGGAGTTAGTTCTTGCTGCTGCTACTGTTTTGTGTTGTGTTGGAGTTAGTTGCTGCTGTTGCTGCTTTGTGTTTGTTCATCTTTCACTCTCTTATTGTTTTTAATGTTTGAAATGGTTGATTTATTTTTATTTATTTTTTTCTTGTTGTTGTAATTCTTGTTCCTTCAATTGATATTAGTGCTCAGTGGGAGACTTGGAAGCTGTTGCAAAGTTGTTAGAACTGACAACTACTCTATATGGTTCACCTCTGGATGGCACAAAAATGTTTTGGCCTGTAGCCATTCCTTGTAAAAGTCACTTTAAAGCAGCAGCTAAGATAAGAGCCTTGAAGGTTGTAATTGTTAAAACAACTTATGGGGTTCTGTGCAAATTTTTTGGCAAATCACCTCTTTTAAATGTTGTTCATCTCACACTGATGAGAGCTACTCTTGAAGTTTAAGTAATTTGACTTCTTCTTGACCATTTTGATTTTAATTAATGTATTTAAAGTCTGAACATGAATTGTTTCTATTCTTGGGTATGCAATGGATTGTTTTTTATTTTTTATTTTGTTTTCAAGCTTAGTTTATTTATGATTTTAATAAACATCAATTATTAGTTCTTAATAATTGTTTATGACAGGTATTTTTTTAGTTCAACCATATAAAATTAACACAACTTAAAAAAAAGAGAGGCTATGGCGATGTTTTTTAAATGTCATTATATCCCAACCCTAACGGCTAGATTTTTAAAATGTATAAATGTCTATGACGGCGTTTCAAAAACGTCGTTAAATATCATAGTGACGTCATAGTACTGTTAGGGTAAGACATTTGGTGGCGTTTTTAAAAACATCGTCTATACAAATATAACGACGTTTTTCAAACGCCATAAGCTATAATGACGGCCGCGTTGCTGGGGTTTGGTACTAAGCATCACAAAAGAATTAGCGACGTTTTTAGTACCTATAGCAGTGCTTTTAAAATGCCGCTAAAAGTTAATTTTCTAGCAGTGGGATAGCAAATGTTTTATCAAATATTCTACCAAATGTCTCACATGGGTGTGGTGCTTACATAGGACCCACATGGTGTGGGTCCCATACTTATGTGAGACATTTGATAGAACGTTTGGTAAAACATTTAGGTCCCTAACATTTTTCTTCTAGGAATACACTAAATTTAGTTGCATCATTAGTTCAAGTTATAATTTAGCAAGTGATGCAATCATGAAATAATGGATGAAAAAGACAAAATAGGGTGAGTGAGAAGATAAGAGTTAGGGATTTCAAAAGATTCACTTCAGACACTAAAGTATCACCCAAATGGATGAGTACTTGAACATTTTTTCAGCAATTTGGACAGAGTTGTTCAAGTATGCAATGAAGTCTGCATTTAGCAATATAGATAATCTGAACCACCACAAAATTTTTAGACAACTATGAGGAAGCAAAGAAGAAAAAGAAAAAGAAAAAAACTATTGTGGAGAAGAGACTAAAAAAACAAGTGATGAAGAAAAGATAAAAAAAAATCTTTGCGATAATCAAATAGTAAAGCAATGCATTAAAAAAGTTGTATAGCCAAGTTCGAACAGATGTGGTACGCCATGTGATAGTGAACTCAAACTCTTTGATGAAGGGCAAGCCAACAGAAGAAGTGAACTTAATCAAGCAATTTATGTAGTAGTAGTAAGTAATAAAACAAGCAATAGTAAAATTTACTAGAGCTTGCTTGTTCAACACCTACAATCTCATGTTTGGACTTAATCTTAAAATATGTTATCAGTAAGGAAATCTGTTATATGGGCCTAGCTTTCTTACAATGATTGTCAAGAATTTTGAAGAATAGACATTGTAAAGACCGTTGTTCCCTATGGTGGACTTCTTGTCCACCACTCTGTAGTACACCTTGTTATTTTTCCTTATTCATAATATTTCCTTTGTTGCTGACAAAATAAAATAAAATAAAATAAATCAAAAGGGCAAGTTTTCAAGATTCCAGTAACTTGATGAAATGAACTCTTTTTCCATAGTATTAATTTGTCCCACATCACTTGTTTAAGACACCAAAACTATTTATATGGCTCTCAACTCTTTGTCAATTGATTTTCCGTTGGATATTATTGGCTTTTTTGACTTTCGAAGGTTAATAATGTAATTTTAAGCATGCCTGCAAGGATTAATAAGTTCTTACAGAAGTTTTAATTGCCAACCAATTATCAGACGATTGTGTTGAAGTTCTTTTAGCCTCAATGAAGAGAAATTTTACTGGTGGCTTTGCTTAAGGGAGAAAATTAAAGATATTGAAAATAGTAGTAGATAACACAGTTTTATGAACTGAATTTCATTGGCAAGTGAACTTACAATAATACCTTCGCACTTTCACAGCCTCAAAGGGTTTTACAGTAACAGACTACTTGAAACTACTCCTAAGAATTGAAGTGCAATATAGGAATTGAAGAACTGGAAATGTAAAAACTAAAAAGAAAAAATATAAAGTAAATAATTGGTTTCTGGATCTGAGTATTGGTTCTTTCCTAGTTGGCCTTTTTTTTTTTTTATTTATACCCTTTAGTGGTAACTGTTGAAGTGGTCTTCCAACCATCGAAATGCCCTTCCACAATCACTAGTCATGGCCTTGAAAAGTTTACTTCCACTACGCCATTCTTGCAGTTGGACTTCCCTTTTGAATTTGAATTTGAATTTGAATTTGTGAGTAACTGTTAGGCCATGTCACCTTGTACCTCATAACTGCTCCAATGCTTCGCAGATCCATTGCTACCAACATAAGCTACCACGTGTTTGTAACTGACTAGAGACTTGCATTAATTCCCCAAATCATGCTTTATGAGCCACGTGTTAAGCTCCGATTGGCTTATACAAAATATGTAGCCAACGATACCCCCCGCACTAATATAACAAATACTTGGTAATATTGATGGATCAGTGTGCTTTGCCCACGTCCTAAGACATGCATGGAATTTGTTTGACCTGGAAGTATAACCGTCTCCAGGCAATGGAACACTGAACTTCATTAAATTCTCCCTAGTGCTTGAACTGCCTCCACTATCTGTGCAAACGAAAGGATTGATACCTATCTGATAGCTAACCAAACCATCTATTTCATTGATCAAGCATATGAAAAGTTCTTGGATAATGATGATCAATCTCAAAAGAACCTTCATGCATTTATTAGCCACATTTATCTGCCTCCATTTATACAAGTTATGGAAGTCTTTGCAAAATATGAGCCCCAGGACCAAGAACTTGCCAAAATGGATCTCAGAAGCTTTTCCTTTGCTTAGAAACCTTATGGATTTGACAAAGCTACCTCCTCTTTTTTTGGAAATACTAGCTGGGGTGCTTGGCCAACACCTAATCAACTTCAAACAAGGGAGCGAATCCACCATAGATTTCCTGAATTTGATGAACCCATTGCAATTCATCCCTCTATGCGCAGTTTTGTAGTTTACTTGTATGTTTCTTTCGACCGTCTTCATTGCCTCGAAGACAACTTGCTCTCGGCATGGTATATTTCTATCTTGCCGACCGGAATAGTGCGAAAGACCCCTCACTCCATTGAAGCTTTGGGAATCAGCCATTCACTCTTAGCCAAGAAAGCAAAACTTTGCTTCTCTGACTGGCTAGAGTGTGTGAATGAGCCCCAGTTTTCACCTTCCTTTGGAGGGGACCCAACTGCTCCTTTCCTGCCTCCAATTCCTAATTGGATTGAGGAATTAAAGCTCACCCTCTTCGAAATTCAGTACCTCGCACCTTATCAGGCTCCTGTTCCTCCAACTGCTTATCAGTAGTATAAGGTCTACACCTTATTTCCTGTCTTTTCCCATTTATCTTTTGAAGTCTTTTGAGATGACACCCCTCATAAGAACCTTTTATGGGCTTGTGCCATTGTCTCCCGAAGTCATATCCTCAATCCCCTGGCCCAAGTAAAGCTTTACACTTTCCTGGGCCAATTTCCCTTATTGCTCAATTGGCATAAAAATGTTTCTGCCAGTAGTGTATCATTGGAGGAGGTTGTAGACACTCCATTTTTGACTGACCTTAAGACTCAGACATCATCGATTAAGCGCTCGGTGATAGTGCATGTTGTGCTCATTTCGAGTTTCTGGAGTTTCGGCTGAGTGCCTTGCCTTTGGGCCTCTAAACTCTTTGTGTTTCGGCTCGGTTTGCGGACCAAGCCTTATTTTCCTTGCCTGAGGGAGGGAGAGGTCTTGTAGACCACTCTTTTGTGGTTGTAGACCACTTTTCATGGTCGTAGGCCACTCTTTTGTGGTCGTAGACCACTTTTTCCACTTGGAGACTAGTTTCCGATTTTCAGAGCCTTCGGCCGCGCGGCTTGTCTCGGGACCGCTTAACATTCTCCGTTTGGCGTGGTTTTTGAACCACACCTTGTTTTCTTGGCCTAGAGGGCCACTGTGGTTTAGGAGACCACTTTTGTGGTCGCAAACCACTTTTGGTGCTTGTCAGCTAGTTTTCGAGGCTCCCGGCTGCGCACTTTGCCTCCCGAACTTTCGTCTTGCATCCGTTTTGGTTTGTTTTTGGTACAAACCTTGTTTTCCTTGTTTAGAAGGTGGTACAAGGGTGGGAGACCAGTTTCTCTCCCTGCAAACCACTTTCCTTCGTGCCAGCCAGTTTTCTGGTCTGACAACTGGTCTACTTGGTCTTTGGGCAATCTTTTCTGGTTGGCCACCACACCACTGCATTGTTTTCATGCTTTAGACTCTCTCCCACCATGGTCAACCAGTTTTATTTTTGGGAGACCACTTAAAGTAGCTGGTCGACCACTTCAAGTGGTCAGCTACTTTTTATCACCTTTTTAGAGATATTTTCTTCCAGTTGTCACAGCTGGAAGGCATTGAAACCATCCTCCATATGGAGGGATGGCCTTGAACCTTTAGCTTCTCCAAGAAGCTTGAGCCTTAAGAGGGAAGCTTCCCCTCCCTTCTCCAGGTTCAGTGCTAGAGGCTTGAGAGTGATACATACATACTTGTATTTACCTTGCTCTTGTTCTTCACTTTGTGCCTTAAAAGTATCCTTTTATCACACTTTTGCACACAAACACACACTCAAATACCATCCTTTTGTTGCTGAGGTGCTTAAGAGCTGGTTTTGAGGTTTTTGGTTTGGTTTGAGCTTGAAAAACTTGCTGGAGTTGTAGCTTCAAAAGTGTTCTTCCAGGGTGAGCCTTTAACTCCTTAAACCCTTATTTTTTCTTAAGCTTTTAGCCCTATTTTCATGCTGATTTAAGCTTAACTTCCTACTACAAAAAGTTCTAGTTTTTGGTCCTTAAGATCTTTGTTTAAGGTCACTTTTGTGTTGGGGGTTGTCTACCCCCTCCTAGGCCTTGTTTGGCCTTGCTTTTGTGCCTTCTTTTTGAGCTTTTGGGACCACCTTGTTTTGACCTTTCTACCACTGAAATCCAGAGGATTTTCAATGGTGAAAAGGTGGTTTTGAGGTCTTAAATAGGAGAGGGTCATCCCTTTCCTTGTGTTTTACATACTTGCTTCATATGCCTCATGTTTGAGCATCTTTATTAAGCTTATGTTGGCCATATCTTAGCATGTATTTGGGGTTATTTCGAGATGGCATGCCATTGTTTTTGGTTGCCTTGATCACCTCATGCATGCTTAATATACTTGTAGTGTAAATTTCATAAACTAGCCTTGTATGCTTCATGAAGTAGCATGTCTTTCTAGCTTATGTTGACTCCATTTCAGCATGTTCTTGGCGTTGTTTTACCATGTTATACCTCTATTAGGGTTTGGTTTAATTGCCCCTTGCATGCTCCATGCACTTGTAGTGCAATTCCATGAACTAGCCTAATGTGCATCATGCTTTAATATGTCATTCTAGCATGATTTTGGCTTAACTCTTAGAAGATTTTGTCCATGTTTTAGCATGCTTAAGCTCTGATTTGTATTGTTTTGGTCATGCGTGCCATGCTTGGTATAGCTATAGTGCATTCTAGCTTTTTAGCTTTGTGTATTGAGTCCACTAGCATGCATTACTTGGCCTATTTGAATGATTTGGAATCATTTGAAATGAGATTTTAGTGCATGTTTCATGGTCATACAGTCTTATCTTTCACTTATTCAATGCGTTGGAGGGTTTGCCCTTTTATGCCTTAACATGAACCATTGCGTGTGCCTTCATGCCTAAGTTTGCGAGCTATCATTTCAATATGTTTTTGGGGTTATCTTGCCATGATATAACTTTGATTTTTATTAGTTAAGTCATCTCATGCTTGGTCTTAATAGGTGTAGTGTAATCCACCTTATTTGCCTTGTATGCATTATGCCTTATGCCCTTCATGCTAGCTTGGTTTGGCTTCCTTTCATGCATGTTTTAGACTCATTTTAACATGTTCTATGACTATTTTGGGTTGCCTTGATCACATGCTTCATGTTTTGCATAGTTGTAGTACAAGTGCCTATGCTAGCTTCAAGCTTTGGGCACCATAACATGCTTCATTTGTGTTGTGTACATGATTTGGCATCACTTAACATGTTATTTCAGAGTATTTAGCATTGCCATATTCCCACTTCATTCACTCTTTAAGTGCCTTTGAGTGTTGTGCATTGTTGCCTAGTTTGTGGCCTAGCATGTATGCCATCTTGCCTAGGTATTTGAGCCTCCATCTTAGCATGTTTTGGTCTTTGTTTAGACCTAATTGAGCTCTGTTTATGGTTGGTTCATGAACTTATGTCATGTATTGCATGCCCCATTTGTAGTCCTATTTACTAGCTTCATGCTTTAAGGACCTTTACATGCTATACTTGTGTTTGATTGAATGATTTGGCATCATTTCTTACTTAAGTTCAGTGCATTTAGTGTTGTTTCACTTCCACATTTGTCACTCCTTGAGCCTTCTTGAGGGTTGTGGTCTTAGGCCTACTTGATAGGCCAATGCATGTGCATTCATGCCTTGCCCTTTTGTGCCTTTGTTTTGGTGTTTTGGCCACTGATTTGGGCATGACTGAGGTTTGTCCATCTTGGTTTAAGTCCATTGAGCATGTTTGATTGCATGTTGTTTGCATGCTTACATTACATCATATTGTGTATGCCATGTTCATCGCATTGTGTATGCTACATACTTTACATCGTGTATGCTTAGGTTACATCGCATTGTGCATGCCATGTTGTCTATATGCTTAGGCCATATTGCATTGAGTATGCCATGTTCATCGCATTGTGTATGCCATATACTTTACATTGTGTATGCCATGTTGTCCATTGCATTGAGTATGCCATGTTCTTAGCATTTAGCATTGTGTATGCCATGTTGTCTACATGCTTACGCCATATTGCATTGAGTATGCCATGTCGATTCATTGCGTTGAGTATGCCATGTAGTTCATTGCATTGTGTGTGCCATGTTCTTTACATTGTATAAGCCATGTTGCCACATTGCATTGAGTGGGCCATGTTGTTCATTGCATTGTGCATGCATGCCATTAGCCTTGTTAGGTTGTTCATGTTGCATTGCATGTTTGCATGCTTAAGTCATATTGCATATTTGCATGCTCGTGTTGCATTGCATTTTTGCATGCTCCATGTTACATAGCATTGTGCATGCCATGTTATGTGTTGCATTGTGTTTGGAATAGGTGTTAGTCCAAACACGAGAAACGAGAGACGTTTCATACTTGAAGTGATGAAACGGTCCTCCATTCTCGGTCACCAACACTCTTGATCATACATGATAGAGCTCTAGGCATTTATGTGTTTATTTGTGCATTCATTTCATATTGAATTGTGCAACTTCGCCTCTCGGCCATCATGCATCGAAATGTGCGATTGGTGGCCCGAGGGTCGAGAACCACACTCTCTTGAGCTTATGAAATGATAGAGAGGGTGGTTGTGCACACATACCTTGCAAATACATTGCCATGCCCTTTCTTGTTCTCTGTTGCAGCAAAGTGGAAAAATGCAGCAACAACTGGTCAACCAGCCAGAAAAACTAGTTGGCTGACCATTTTTCTACCCTGCAACAACAAAAAGTGGTCAGCAAGTGGTCTCCCACACCAACAACTGGTCGGCCACCCTCCCACAAGTCCCCAAGATGAGTTAGAAGCTATCTGGAGCTTGGTACAAGTTTCTGAGAGCAGTTGCAAACAGAGGCAAGTTAGGGCATCACGACAGATTTCCGAACGAGGCGACCGGACATGCATGCATTCTTCCCTCTGAGGGCCATGCTTTACTGCTTTATTTAGCTACTTTCCTTATCTAGTTTATGCTTTGGTTTGTACTTAATTAGCTAATGTGCTTAGCAATTCCATTTGTGTTGTAATAATTAGTTGTAGCTAGTTATTCAATTTTGTGATGGAATAAGTAGTTTAATTAGCTTAGATTAGCTAGTTAGCTTCTTATTTGGTCCTTCCATCGAGAGGGCCAACTGTTGTAATAAGCGTGCGTGTGTGTGATGCATGTCTTCCAACCCCCATTTCTTTCTCCCTTTTACTTAACCGCTTACGATGGTTAGTTTTAGGGCATATTTCATTTAGCATACCTTATGCTTGCATGTGTGCATCCATTCATCTGTTTTGCATGCACCAGGCTCGGCGCATCATACAAACCAGCATTGTATTTTCAATACATTTACTTGAATACGTGTTCAAGAGCATGTTATCAAATTGCACTTCACATGACATTCTAGAATGGCCGAGCCTATTTTAGCTGTATTTCTGCATGTGTTGCATTAGCCATCTTAACATGAACTAGGATCATCCATGATTTCTAACTAGTTCTCTGTTTTGGCTCGGAGTACACTGTGAGTGTTTACACTTTAACATACTGCATGTGTGTTATTGATTACTATGAAAGCAAGCTTACCATGAAGCTAATTGCTTATTTGATATAACTGTCTGAATGCCTGTGGGTGAAGGTTGGATTACTTGAATTGGAACAATTCATCGAATCCCGAATTTAGCCTACTTGCGAGTAGCAAACTTCAAACCATTTTCACAAACGAACATGCAATGTTTTGTTCCAAATTAGGCGGTCTAGTCTATACTTGTATGTTGTGCGCATCACGTAGTAAGATTAGCTAATTAAACAGAATAAGAACACATGTGTTTTCAAAAACAAAATATCATGCTTAGTACATGCCGATCTTTTGATCGGGCGAGCGGGGGTGCTCATTGCATGACCTTTCCCTCTCGTACCTAAGTTCTCGGGCCGAGGCAACTTTGGTGATGACGGACACGTGGCCTTAGGCACGAGTCAGGGTTTCCTAAATTCTCCCAAAATAAAATATTTAGGTGGCGACTCTGTATCTGGCAAAACAATCCATGTTTGGTACTTCTTTATAAAAATCAGTTTTCCAAAACGATTTGCCGGATTTGGACTCTTTGGTGATTTATCGATCTTGCATTGTACTTTGCGAGATTAGATTCAGAACTGTGACATTGAGTCCGAACTGTGGTAGCTCAAAACAAGACGGATTTTGCGCCATCGTAGCGCGAAGCCCGGAGAGTTCCCGGGGCGCGTCTACAGAGGCCTCTGCTGCTCACATTCAAACCCAGTATGTGGCAGAGAACCTTCTTAAAGAATATGAAGACTTCAAAAACCAAGACTTAGAATGTGAAGAAGATGCCAACCTGGGTGATATGCATGGGATGGGAGAGATGGATGAAGTGGAAAAAGCTCTGAAGCAAATGAAATTTGAAATGAGGGCCCAATAACTCTTTTATCAAATAAGGGCTCATCAATTAGATAAACCAAATTTAGATAGGATAGAAGAGAGGTTAGAAAAAAAAATTGTATTTATTGAATTTTGTTAGACAAAGTTTCATGATCTTGTAACTCTGTTCCTTATTTTAACGAAATTGAAAATGTAACCAGATAGGCTTTCTCAATGTAAATACTTATGTCAATAAAATTGGTTTTTCATATTCCAATTGTATGGTTAATATGACCTTATCCCTCACTTTTTTTCATAAAAGCTTCGAAGTACCCAATCTTGCTTCGAAGCCTGGTTTAAGTGTTTCGAAGCCCAGATTTTCCCTTGCACAATGACAAGATTTTCCCTCCAAAGGGTTCTGTCTCAATAGAAAGTCCAAAAAGTACTTTCGTATTTCTGAAGTTTAAAGGCATTGGTTTCATTTTATTAATTTGCAGATCTTAGCATTATTTCAACCAATAATGGCCTTATTATAACAATTTATGTCAAAGTTACAGACAAAGCTCAAAAGCACACTCTCTTTCCTAAAAAGGCCACAAAATATTCCTTTGAAGGAACTCTTTTTGTCAAGAAGCCTAGGATTGTACTTTGAAGACCTTCGAATTGAATAAATCCTAACTATGCTTGAGTCTAAAGCATAATCTTTAAAGATTTTGGGAAAACACTGGCTTTGAAGCCAATCACTTGTTTCGAAGTCAAGTTGAATCACTTGTTTTGAAGCCAAGCTGAGCATTTGAAATGTATTTCCCTCTCAAAATGTTGCTTTTGAAGGAAACTCTCTTTGTTATGCTTTCAGGACCCATATTGTTTTAAAATAAATGCCTTAAATCCCATATAGGTCTAAAATAACCAATTTAATTAACTTGGGCCTATTTGATCTGTTAGGGCAAATGGGTAATTTTCGGACATAAAGGTTTAAAACCCCCATTTCTCGCAATCTTACCAATTCACTTGTCCAATATTTCCCTTTCACTCCCATTGCTGTTGACTTCAACTTCTTACCTTTCTCATACTCACTCCAATCCCCCTCTCTTCTGCCTCTCACTAATGGCTTCTTTTTCCTCGAAAGTACCAGTTATTGAGCGTATGAGCCCGTTCGTGGCTTTCAGGAGGTGTCTTACTGACGAGATGGATAAATACAAGACTGGTGAACTACGCACCATTGATGGATGCATCTTCGTCCCCTGTCACCACGCCCAAGGAGAATACATTCTTGGGCCTATCTTCAGAGAAGCTCTTGCTCCACTTCCCGCTCTGTACCCTCATTTGGAGGATCACCAACCTCATCGCTGCTGGCCCATATTGAGGCCAGAATGGGAGGAATGGTATGACTAAGTTGTTCCTGCCAGAACATGGGATCTCCAAGAACTCTGCCTCCTTGACGCCCTTCGACTATCCAGGTTCACTATTCCTGAAGGCCCTTTTCTAATACTTGCTGCACTCTGTTTTTGGAATCCAGTTTTTAATTTTTTTCATGTGTCATCTCTTAGGGTTATCACCCATTGGTACCCCCTTCGGCCTAGACTATCCTGACCTTAAGGTTCCTTTCTCTATTCCTTATTTGAACTATTCCTTTAGTGATTTTGTAAGTTTTGAGAATAAGAAAGGCGGCCCTGTGATCGACCGAGAATTTTTTTCTTTTATCCTCTATTGGCTCTGCAAATTTCTCTTCTGCACCTCTTCTCAGAGGATTATGCTTGAATTTGCCCCTCTTGCCAAGGCGCTTGCTTCGAAGAAGAAGATAGCCTTGGCTCCTTATGTCTTAGATCATGTGTATAGAGTCTGTTCCCAATTTTGTGAGAGGCCCGTGGATGTTAACCAAGGAGGTCCATTTTGGGTACTTCAACTATGGCTTTTTACATACTTCATAGACTTACATTCCAGGTATTTGAAATTCTTCGTGCAAGACCTTACCACTTATGGAGTGAAATATGCTAGAGTTTCCCTCTATCCCCATAGTTTTGCTTTCTACTTTTCTTTTTTCCACTAACTCCCAACTTTTCCTCTCTCTACCTTTTTCTCGCCCTTCGAGGCTAACAAAGGCCTAGTGTGGTTGAAAACATTTCTGGCAGACACAAACAGCTCTAGGCCCATTCACAAAGACATGTGGGCTTCAATTCTTGTTGCAAGGGATATTTTTATTGGAACTTTTGCCCATCGAGCTTACAAGTGTATTTCTGAGGCCTATTGTCCTGCTCAATTTCCCAGATAGTTTGGGTTACTCAGGGAATCCCTACACCCCTTTGCAGACTTTCAAATTAAGACCTTGCAACCATAAAGTTGAAGGTGCCAAAATCCAGGTTGGATGAAGCAGTCCTCAATCTGGTGAAAGACTTGACTGACTCGGAATTCACACCCTTCATCCATCATGGCAGAGCTCTGAAAAGGTTCCAGGATTGGTGGACAGCCAATATGGAAATGCACCTGGCCATTTCTCCCACGGACCTGCTGAAAGGGTTGGATGTGCCATCTCAAGTCAAGCCCATGGAGACTGAAGTCACCATTGCTTCTATTCCCTCTTCCGCTCCTATTGATCCACCCCATGTCCAAGCTACATCATCTCCTCATCTTTGAGTCACCAAGGCCACTTCAAAGAAAGGTATGTACTTCTACTTTCCCTTCTTTCCCTCCTTTCAGAATCCTTTATTTATACATTTCTTCCTCAAACTTGGTTGTAGGGACTTCCTAGGAGGAATCCCCAAAGAGGACTCATGCCTTGCATATTCTCAAGGGCAAGCAACAACAGCAAAGAAAAAGAAAAATTTTTCTTGAGCCTGAAGATGAAGTACCTAAAGTTCAGTCAGAGGATGAAGAAGAAGGCAAAGAAGAAACACCGTTGAAAAGAAAAAAGAAAACATTCTCTCCTGCTGAGTTCATCATTGACCATACCCATGAAGCAACTGCCAAAGCAGTGGAAAAAGAGTAGACAAAAGAGGTCACTGTTTACCATAGAGTAGATAAGAGAAGGTAACAAAATATCTCACAAAAGGAGGCTGCTGCTGCTAAGGCAGCACAAAAAGAAGCTGCAAGAAAGAAGACTACTGCTGTTCACTATTCCTTCCGCAGTTCTCCAACCCTCACTCCTGCTAATACTGATGTAGGTACTTCTCTTTATTACCTTTCTTATTTTTTGTTTGTTCTTGTCTCAAGGTTGATATTGGCCTAACTTTTCTTCTATTTTTGGACTGCAGCTGTGACTAATCTAATCTTGCCTTCTTTGACGATGGCCTCTCCTCATCTGGCTGGTCATGAAAGGCCAATTTTGACCCCTTCAGAACTAAGGGTAGCCTTGAAGGGAAAAGGAACGGTCAACCCTGAACTGTCATTGAGTGTAGAACCTCTTTAGAGAATACTTCCACTCCCCTCCTCTACATTTCCTATACATTCTTCCTTTTTCTCCTTGAGGCAAAGCATTCCATCTTCCTTATCTCCTGGCCTATCTTCATACCTACCCCTAATGTCCATTGCCTTGTTCCAACCTATCCCTTCATCTACTGGAAGCACTCCAATTGTCACTTCTCCTCCAGTGGCAATTGGCTTTTCAAAGGATGATACTAGCAGCTCACCAACTCCTTCCCTACCATCTAGCTCCAGTCCCATATCCCTTGACTTATTGGTGGCCAAGACAATAGATTCAACTATGGAATCTTCTACTCCTCTGGCCATACCAATGCTTCTAGCTCTTTCCCCTACAATGCCACTTTCTGAGGAAGAGATGGACCTCTTTGAAGCTCAGGTGTCTAGTTTGTTCAACATCTCTGCACCAATTTCATCTACCAATAGTGAAACTGCGTCACTGATCCTTGCTGACTCTTTGTTGGAGATTATCAAGAACTCCTCCACTGATGTAGAAACTCTTTTGCCTCAAGTGGACATGAGCATTTGCTTGGATTTGCTGAAGTCCTTCTCAAGGATTCCATTTGAGGCTTTGCAAAAACCCTCCATCAATAATGGCTTCCTAAAGTGCTACAAAGTTTTTGAGCAGTCTAATATGGCTTTCAAAAGCCACTTGTCTCAAGCAGCAGCTACCATTGACTTCCATATCAACATTTGCCAGATGGCTAAGGCTGCATAAGGGGTACTATTGAAAGATAAAGAGTTTGTCTCCCAAATTCATTATGAGGTATTCAACTTAAAGGGACAACACTCTTATGCTTCCCATCTTCAAACTTAGCTGATGCAAAAGAAAACAAAATTGGAGAAGGAATTAGCAGCAGTGAACCTAGCATTGGAGCAAAATGTTGAGAAGTTGCATACCACTAATTAGAGAGTATCCAATTATAGACAAGAAATAACTTCAACTATCCAATTGTTCCCAAGTCTAAAAGTAGAGAACTGATTGTGACAGAACAATTGAAACATTGTATAAATTTTTGGGCCAAACTATGGCATGATGTACTGGAATTTTTATAAAATGAAATCCTTATTATTTATCTAAATTTATCCAAGTGTTCAATGCTCTTATATTATTATCATAGTATCTCTTACACCCCTTGTGTCTCCCATACAGTTAGATAATAAGGCTTCAAGTATTTGCTATTGATTTTTTTGGGATGTTGTAGCTCGACTTTTTCGCTCTCCCTTTCGGAAGTTCGAAATAAGCCTCACAGTTCGGACTCCCACAGTTCTGAATCTAATCTCACATGTGCAATGTGAAATTGATAAACACCAAAGAGTCCAAATCCGGCAAATCTTTTAGAAAATCGATTTTGCATCAAATTGTCAAAAATGGACTGCTTTGCCAGATACAGAGTTGTCACCTAAATATTTTTATTTTGGGAAAGTTTAGGAAACCCATGACTCATGCTAGAGGCTACGTGTCTGTCATCACCAAGATTGTCTTAACTTGGGAACTTAGGCACGAGAGGGGAAGGTCATGAATTGAGCACTCTCGCTTGCCCGATCAAAGATCGGCCTCTACTAATCATGATATGAATCTTATGTACATTACATGCTCTTGTTCCGGTTTATTAGGCTAGCATTACTATGTGATGTGCACACACAAGTTATAGACTAACTTACAAGAATTGGAACATTCGAGTTATGTTTGTTTAAAAAAAATTATTTTGGATATGTACCACTTGAAAAAGTGATCGCATATGAACATTACTCAAATTATTCCAGTTCAAGCAATTAGCTTTCATCCACAGACATTCAAGTAATTATAGCATTTAAGCACTTAGCCTCATGGTAAGCATGCTAAATATGGCAATAATCACAAACATGCGATATGCTAAAGCGAGTAAAGGCTCACCTAGTACTCCAAGCCAAAAAGATGAAAGAGTTAGAAAAATGCCTGATCTTAACTATGCAATATGACTAATGCAACACATGCAATATGCAATTACTAGGCTCGGTTATTTAAAATGACATGTGAATCAATTTGATAGCATACAATCTAAGCAAGTATTCAAAGAAGTATTAAACTAACAATGCAGTTAGAATGATGAACTGAGCCTCGGTGCATGCAAATACAAATGAATGCAAACATGAAGTATCCTAAGCAAAACGTGATGCCTCTAAAGTATCATAAGGTAGTAAATAAAAGGGAGAAAGACGTGGGGTTGGAAAACATATACGTTATTGTGGACGTGCCCCGGGAACTCCGCTCCGCGCGCGAGGGCGCGAATTGTAGTTCTAGGCAACTACAGCTCGGACTCAATGTCACAGTTCTGAATCTGATCTCGCAAAGTACAATGAAAGATCGATAAATCACCAAAGAGTCCAAATCCGGCTAATCATTTTGGAAAACTAATTTTTATAAAGAAGTGCCAAACATGGACTGCTTTGCCAGATACAGAGTCGCCTCCTAAATATTTCATTTTGGGGGGATTTAAGAAACCCCGACTTGTGCCTAAGGCCACGTGTCCGTCATCACCAAAGTTGCCTCGGCTCGGGAACTTGGATACGAGAGGGGAAGGTCATGCAATGAGCACCCCCGCTCGCCCGATCAAAGATCGGCCTGTACTAAGCATGATATTTTGTTTTTGAAAACACATGTGTTCTTATTTCGGTTATTTAACCTAGAATTACTATGTGATGCGCACAACATACAAGTATAGACTAGGTCGCCTAAGTTGGAACAAAAACATTGCATATTCGTTTGTGAAAATGATTTGAAGTTTGCTACTCGCAAATAGGCTAAAACGAGGATTTTGATGAATTGTTCAAATTCAAGCAATCCAACTTTCACCCACAAGCATTCAGGCAGTTAAACACTTAAGCAGTTAGCCTCATGGCAAGCATGCTAAACATGGCAATCAATAACACACATGCAATATGCTAAAGCATAAACACTCACAGTATACTCCGAGCTAAAACAAAGAACTAGTTAGAAATCATACATGATCTTAGTTCATGTTAAGATGACAAATGCAACACATGCGATAATGCAATTAAAATAGGCTCGGCTATTCTAGAATGACATGCGAAATGCAACTTGATAACATGTTGAACAGTATTCAAGTAAATGTATTGAAATACAATGCAGTTAGTATGATGCGCCGAGCCCGGTGCATACAATACAGATGAATGGATCCACGCATGCAAGCATAAGGTATGCTAAATGAAATATGTCCTGAAACTAACCATCGTAAGCGGTTTAAGTAAAAGGGAGAAAGAAATAGGGGTTGGAAGACATGCATCACACACACGTACGTTTATTACAACAGTTGGCCCTCTCAACAGAGGGTCCGAATAAGAAGCTAACTAGCTAATCTAAGCTAATTAAACTAATTATTACATCACAATGAAGCTAATTAACTAATCCTAGTTAACTAACTATTACAAAACAATTAAGCAGCTAAACGCATTAACTACTTAAAGTACATAACCCAAAGTATAAACTAGCTTAGCAGATTAGCTAAGTAAAGCAGTAAAAAGGGGCCCTCAGAGGGGAAAGAGTGCATGCATGCCCGGTCGCCTCGTTTGGAAATCCGTCGCGATGCCCCAATTTGCCTCTGTTTGCAACTGCTCTCAGAAACTTGCACCAAGCTCCAGAAAGCTTCCAACTCACCTTGGGGACCTGTGGGAGGGTGGCCGACCAGTTGTTGATGTGGAAGACCACCTGCTGACCACTTTTTGTTGGTGCAAACCAGAAAAAGTGGTTGGCCAGCTAGTTTTTCTGGCTGGCAGACCAGTTGTTGCTGCATTTCTCCAATTTGTTACAACAGAGAGCAAGAAAGGGCATGGCAATGTATTTACAAGATATGTGTGCACAACCACCCTCCCTATCATTTCATAAGCTCAAGGGAGTGCGGTTCTCGATCCTCGGGCCACCAATTGCGCATTTCGATGCATGATGGCCGAGAGGCGAAGTTGCACAATTCAATATGAAATGAATGCACAAATAAACACATAAATGCCTAGAGCTCTATCATGTATGATCAAGAGCGTTGGCGACCGAGAATTGAAGCACGTCTCATCACTTCAAGTATAAAACGTCCCTCATTTCTTGTGTTTGGACTAACACCTATTCCAAACACAATGTAACACATAACATGGCATGCACAATGCTATGTAACATGGAGCATGCAAATATGCAATATGACTTAAGCATGCAAACATGCAATGCAACATGAACAACCTAACAAGGCTAATGACATGTACACCATGCAATGTAATATAAGCATACACAATGCAAAGAACATTACATATACAATGCGATGAATCAACATGCAAACAACATGACATACTCAATGCGTTGAACTACATGGAATACACAATGCTAAGTGGACTTAAACCGAAAGTGGACAGACCTCAGCCATGCCCAAATCAGTGGCCATAATGATGAAACTCAGCCATGCCCAAATCAGTGGCCATAATGATGAAACTGAGGCATGAAGTACAAAGTAAATGCATGCACAATGTAAAGGCCCATTGACTTAAGAGCACATCTCTCAAGAGTGCTCAAGGAGTGACAAGTGTGGAAGTGTGACAACACTATGAACACTGAAATGAAGTAAGAAATGATGCCAAATCATCCAAACAACACAAGTATTGCATGCAAAGGTCCTTGAGTATTAAAGCTAGCAAAGAGGACTACAAAGGAGACATGCAATACATGGCACAAATGCATGAACCAACCATGGACAGAGCTTAATTAGGTCTAAACAAGAATCAAATCATGCTAAGATGGGGGCTCAAGGACTTAGGCATGCAAGCATACAAGCTAGGCCATAAGCTAGGCAACAATGCATAACACTCAAAGGCACTTAAAGAGTGAATGAAGTGGAAACATGACAATGCTATATGCTCTGAAATGTCATGTTAAAGGACGCCAAATCATGTACACAACACAAATGAAGCATGCTATCATACCCAAAGCTTAAAACTAGCATAGGCATTTGTACTACAACTATGCAAAACATGAAGCATATGGCCGAGGCAATCCAAAATAGTCCTAGAACATGTCAAAATGATACTAAAACATGTACGGAAGGAAGCCAAAAAAAGCTAGCATGAAGAGCATAAGGCATGATGCATACAAGGCAAATAAGGTGGATTACACTACACCTATTAAGACCAAGCAAGGGATTACTTAACCAATAAAAATTAGAGTTATATCATGGCAAGATAACCCCAAAAACACATTGAAATGAGGGCTCGTAAGCTTAGGCATGAAGGCATACGCAATGACTTATGTTAAGGCATAAAGGGGGAAACCCTCCAACACATTGAAAGAGCAAAAAAATGCAAGTGCATGACCATGAAACATGGACTGAAATCACAGTATAAATGATTCCAAATCATTCAAATAGTCCAATTAATGCATGCTAGTGGACTTGATACACAAAACTAACAAGCTAGATTGAACCATGGCTATACAAAGAAAGTCATGCATGGCCAAAAAAACACAAATCAGAGCTAAAGCATGCTAAAACATGGACAAAAGCTTCTTAGAGTTAAGCCAAAAGCATGCTAAAATGACATGTTAAGGCATGATGCATGTTAGGCTAATTCAAGGAATTGCACTACAAGTGCAAGGAGCATGCAAGGGGTGACCAAACCAAACCCTAACAGAGGTATGAAATGGTAAAACATCACCAAAAACATGCTGAAATGGATTCAAAACAAGCTAGAATGACATGCTACTTCATGAAGCATACAAGACTAGTTTATGAGATTTACAAGTGTATTAGGCATGCATGGAGTGACAAAACCAAGTAAAAATAGTGGCATGCCACAGTAAAATAACCCCAAATACAAGCTAAGATATGGCCAACATAAGCTTAACAAACATGCTTACACATGAGGCTAATGAAACAAGTATTGAAGACACAAGGAGAGGGGATGACCCTCTCCTATTTGAGACCTCAAAACACCACTTCCACCACTAAAATTCCTTTGAGTGTCAGTGGTGAGAAGGCCAAAACAAGGTTGTCCCAAAAGCTTAAAAAGAAGGCACAAAAGCAAGGCCAAACAAGGCCTAAGAGGGGGTAGACAACCCCCAACACAAAAGTGACCTTAAACAAACATTTTAAGGACCAAAAATTAAAACTTTTTGTAGTAGAAAGTTAAGCTTAAATCAGCATGCAAATAAGTCTAAAAGCTTAAGCAAGAATGAGGATTTACGGAGTTAAACGCTCACCCTTAAAGACCACCTTCAAAACTGCAACTCCAGCAACTTTTCCAAGCTCAAACCAAACCAAAAACTCCAAAACCAGCTCCTAAGCACCTCAGCAACAAAAGGATGGTGTTTGAGTGTGTGTTTGTGTGTTAAAGTATGAAGAACTAACACTTTAAGGCACAAAACAAGAGAGAAATAAAGATGTATAGATATAGATTATATGTATAGCTCAAGGAACTTTTTCTGAACCTGGAGAAGGGAGGAGGAGCCTCCCTCTTATAGGAAAGCAAGCCTCAAGCTTGTTGAGGAAGCTAAGGGTCCAAGGCCATCCCTCCATACACGTGTATGGAGGATGGTTCTGGTGCCTTCCAGCTATGCCAGCTGTAAAGAAAATATCTTCAGGAAGCTGGTGAAAAGCTGCCGACCACTTCAAGTGGTCGGCCAGCTACTTCTACTGGTCGGCCGACTAGTGGAAGTGGTCGGCCAGGTGGAAGTGGTGGTCTGCAGCATGAGACCACGGTGGTGGTGTGGTGGTTGGCCCCAAAGACCAAGAAAACCAGTTTCCCAACCAGAAAACTAGCTGGAGGGAAGAAAAGTGGTTTACGGGGAGAGAAACTGGTCTCCCACCCTTGTACCACCTTCCAAACAAGGAAAACAAGGTTTGTGCCAAAAACAAACCAAAAGGGATGCAAGACGAAAGTCTGGGAGGCAAGGCGCACAGCTAGGAGACCCGAAAACTAGTTGACAAGCACCAAAAGTGGTCTCCCGAACCACAGTGGCCCTCTAGGCCAAGGCATCAAGGTGTGGTTCAAAAACCACGCCAAACGGAGAACGTTAGGCGGTCCCGAGACAAGGCGCGTGGCCAAAGGCTCCAAAAATCGAAAACTAGTCTCCAAGCGGGAAAAGTGGTCTATGACCACAAAAGAGTGGTTTACAAAACCTCTCCCTCCCTCAGGCAAGGAAAACAAGGCTGGTCCATAAACCGAGCCAAAACACAAAGAGTTCAGAGGCCCGGAGGCAAGGCACTCAGCCGAAACTCTGGAAACTCGAAATGAGCACAACATGCACCATCATCGAAGCTCAATCGATGACACCTGAGTCTTAAGGTCGGTCAAAAATGGGGTGTCTACAGTTATTACATCAATGCGCCCTCACGAAGGAGAGTCAGAATAAACTAACTAGCTAACTAGCTAAGCTAAACTAAGCTAATTATTACAAAACAAATGAAATTAGCTAAACTACTTAACTAATTATTACAACAACATATGAATTAACTAACTATTCTAGTTAACTAATTATTATGACACTTAACAAAATTAACTAGCTACGACTAATTAATTACAACAAATATTTAATCTAAATATTTAAACTTAAACAAGCTAGGAATGCGAAGAATGCTCATGCGCGGGCTCGGTTTCCACTTGAAAAGCCACTGTTTTGCTTTCAGAGAGCCTCTGTTGCACTATACAACACTAACACTATTGCCCACTTCCAAAATAACTCTGCTTTGCCTGAAGAATACATTGCTGAATTTTCCATCGGTGGCCGGCCGGCCAGTGATGAGGGTTGTCGGCCACCTGTCGGCCACGGAAAGTGGCTTGCCGACCACTGCTACCCAGTTCTCCTTGCTACAACAGAGGACAATCAAAGCATATACATGGTATTTCAAGGGTTTATTTGCACAACTCACCCCTCATTTTCATGAACAAATCAAAGGAGTAGCAAGTTTGGTTCACAAACTATCAATGGATGCAATTTCATTGCATGATGGCTTGTGAAACCAAATGTGCAAGTTTAATAAATGCAATAAAATGAGACTCTCAAAGCCATCTCTCTATTATAAAAGATCAAGGGAAGTGATGACTTTGAAGACTTGAATCATTTCATCACTAGCAAGTATAATGTCCGATTGAACACAACACTTATTGTCTTGTACCATTTTAGTCTCAATTTTAATCCATTTCAAATTACTAACCATTCTTTAGTTCATTAAGTCCAAAGGTGAGTTTAAGTCCTCTAGTGGAGTGAAGTACCAAACCAAGAGTTAACTTAAGACATGAAAGAGATGTCATGCCGTTGATAATGAACCCCTAAAAGGGATTAAACCATTAAGCATGACAACCTCAATCTCATGCTTACAAGAACAAGAGGCGTGAAACAACTCTCAAAGAAAAACAAAAGCCAAGAAAAGAGGGAGGTTGCAGAGATTATTAGTGTTGAAAATGAGTGAGAGAAGCATAAATAAATGCTATCAACTCAAAGGAGATGGTGTCTAAGGCCTAGAACACCAAACTCATGAGGACTATTACACTACAAGCATGCAAAACAAAGCTCAAATGCAACTAACAGCCCAAAATCCTAAAACATGTTGGAATTGAGCTAACAATAGCTAGATTAATATGCTAAAATATGGCACAAACTAGGCGAGTAAGCAAGACACAAGAAAGGGAGGCTAACCCTCCAAATTTGGACTTCAATACATAATTTTGGCCACTGAAAAAGCCTTGAAAATCAGTGTTTAAAAGCTCAGAAAATGATAGTAAGAGGGTAGGAAACACAAGGGTAAAGGCCTCCAAAACAAGGTACAAAGAACGGTGGATCACCCCTCAACCTTTAATGGCCTTAGAACCCAAGTTTTAGCCCAAAAATATAGAAGTTTTACAGCCCAAAAACAGTTGGAAAACAACAAGAATAATAGTAGAGAAAATAAGCAAATAGGCAAAGCCTTATATCTTTTGAAGAAAAAAAGCAATTCAAGCAATAAAACCAAGACAACACACCCTTCAAGAGCTCAAACCAAGCTCAAAAGTTCCTTAGCTCCAAGATGAGAAGGTTTCGTTAAGGGTGTATATGAAAGGTTGAGAGTGTATAGGCTAAAGTGTAGAAATTTGCTAGAAAGAGTTAAAAAATTTTGATCAAAATTTTTTAACCCTAAAACATGAGAGAGGGGTCTCTTATATATAGAAAACATGAATTCCCTACAAGGATATCCAGCCCTACACGTGGGTGTAGATGCATGAATCTGTGCAAACAACTGGCACAACTGTCACAAAATATCTGCAAAAGAAACTGGTGGCTGGCCGACCATCAGTCGTGGCCGGCAGCCAAAAAGTGATGGCCGGCAGGCCACCAGAAGCTGCAACTTGAAAAGCACAGAGTTTGGTTCAAAAAACAAGGCAACAGATGTGTAGGGTTTGAAAGGCTTAAAGCTATGGCTTTCCGCTGAGGACTTCGAGCACTTGGCGAGCATATAGAATCAACATCGGGTATGCATGCAATGGTGACCAAGTTGTAAGGGTCGTAAAAAATGGGGTGTCTATAGTTGCCCCTCTTTGATAGAACTCGGAGTCATGAAATGACGTGAGTGAATGTCAAAGCCCGAAGATGACCCATTTTGACAAGGCCATAAGACTTAGACAAACAATCAAGACAGAAACAAATGGTTGCGCCTACAGGCTGCCTACGTATCCCTTTCCAAGGATTCAAACCAGCGTAGTTCTGGGGCAAGATACAAATGATATGCACAATGCAATTTTGAAAGCTAGACTCACACGCTACGCAAAGCCAGCTATTTTGAAAACTCATGATCATGCAAGATGATGAAATAAGCAGTAACAAATGCAATATGCAAGATAACGAGATAACAAACGAATGAGCAGCTCCAAGCATAAACCAACACAGGTTCCATGCAAAAAGATCTAAAACACACTCTAACCATGCCAAAACATGAGACAAAGAAAGAAACACCGCTCGGGGTTACACCTCGCATGTCTGGAGAAACTGAGAACAAAAACCGCTTGGGGTCGCGTTTCACACGTCTCTAGATAAAAAAGAACCCACTCAGGCTCGCACTTCACATGTCCCGAGATAAGACCTACCTAGGGTTGCACATCATGCGTCCTGAGATATAAGAAAACTACTCGGGCTCGCGCTTCGCATGTCTTGAGATGAAACCCACCCAAGGCCGCGCGTCATGTGTCTTCAGATAAAACTGCTCGAGCTCGTGCTTCGCACGTCCCGAGATAAAACCCACCCAGGGTCGCGCGTCACGCGTCCTAAGATAAGAAAACCGTGCGTCACACGTCCAAGATGAAACTGAGGGGTGTGCGATAGATGCAAGAAGTGAACAAGTGCGATAGATGCACAAGTGAACAAGTGTGATAGATGCACCAAGTGAACATTCCTTGTTAGATAGACAATCGACATAACATGTGAATTGAAAGCATGTTTTATGCAAGAAACAAGAGCATATTCCACGCATTAAATAAGAGCAAGAGCATATTCTATGCGTGAATCATAACTGATGCAAGATGCGCATGCAGGATACGTATGTGTGAAATGCATATTCTATGCAACAATATAGAATGAAATGAGAACAAAGGCAAAACGAATAAAAGTGACATTCGATGGCACCTTCAGATTTACCTCTTGAAGGAATTGCAATATGTTTCAAAAGGATACACCTCATTCATGTTGACAAGTGATGAACATTGTGCACCGAAAACACAGTTTTGAGCTTCCGTAGAGACAATCTGGACCCAACAATGAACCTTCCTCGCAACTTTTGGGAAACAAAGAAACAAAACAACATCAGGACTTAAAGGGAGGCCGCTGGCCACCTGCCGGCCACAGGGAGAGGCTACCGGCTACCTGCCGGCCATTGAACAGCCTTGCTAGCCACTAATGAGCCTTATCGGCCATCTGCCGGCATCGATGGCAGTTCAGGGTAAAAATGACTTTTCATGCACAGGTCTTCAAGTATAGGTATCCACACTTCATTTCCACACAACCACATATCCGAAAATCTCTTCTCTCTGTCTCTAGACACTTTTCCTCTCTAGATCCGAGCTTTTTACGTGTTTTCCAACGCCCCACACAAACTTTATTCGTTAAACCCTCTTGATTCTTTTCACTTTGAACCAATTGGATTTTGATTTCAACATTTTTTTCTTCATTTTCATGCCTCTAGGCTTATTTCCCTCAAGTTTCTCTCGAGTTTAGTGAACTTTTCTGGGCTTTGACTTTTTCTTCTATTTTCTCTCTCATAGGGTTGACTTTTTCCAAGTTTTACCCTCCTTTCTCCATTTTTCTTCATTTTTCACCTACTTTTCACCTATTTTCCAGATGGTAGATGATTCACCACATGACGGGGCTCCTCCAGAGATTCCCCTCCATATTTCCACCTTTTGCTGAGGCGGAGGAGCCAGTCGCTGCCGAGGCGGCTTAGGGTATTGAGGCCAACCTCGAGGCGGAGTTTGAGCCTGAGGTGGAGCCAAAGCCAGAGCAGCTACCACTGAGGGTATGGCCTTTTGATCCAGCGAGGTATCATCCCCGGATACATATCTTGCCAGCTGGTGGCATTAGACGCTTTAGCGACTTTGTTCTCAGCGTACTGGAGGACCTTCTACTGAGGGAGACAGCTTCTCACCTTTCATCCATCGTCATTGAGGTATGAGCTCTATTTTCATGTATTCCTGTCTTTCTTTTACTATATTTCTTGCATTGTCTTTCATCTGATTGTACTTTTGTCACTGTCTTATCTAATTCATCTGTTCTTTGCCACAAGGTGAGTCTCGTGCCTTCAGGGGCTATGGGGCCACGATTGCACGAGATTGGTATGACGAGCTCCCTACTAGAGTTCGTGACATTGTGGACAAGACTAGCTTTGGCCATTTTTGCCCTGGCCTGACGCGAGTCACCGCTAGCCATCCTTTTCTAAGAGCACTTGTGGAGAGGTGGTGGGACACCACTAACTCCTTCCAGTTCTCCACTACCAGGGAGATGATGATGACTTCTTACAACTTTGCCATGATCACCAGCTTAGGCATAATGGGTGATCCAATCCCGTTCGACATCGACATGGGAGAGTGGGAGGCCGCCTGGGTCGAGCTACTGGGAGTGTGTCCACTCTTGTATCAGACAACTATAGTCAGATATAGTTGGTTTGTAGAGCGGTTTCGATAGAGTGAGCCCGAGACAGTAGAGGAGATGGAGCAGTACGCCAAGGGTTTTCTAATGTTTGTCCTCAGTACCACCTTGTTTTCAAACAGGTGGAACACCGTTGGCTTATACCTGCTGAGCGCCCTAGTGACCATTTCTCAGGTATGTTTTTATGATTGGGGCGGAGCTAGCCTTGCCACCCTATATGGCTACATGAGCTTTACCTCCCACTTGAGAGGAGAGTTGATTGGAGGCTACTAGCGAGCCTGGGAGGTATGCATTTCAGTTTCGTTTTTGCACTTTACATTTTCTGCTCTATATCTGTCTAACACCTGTGCTTTTTGCGTTGCACTTTCTATATCTGTTCATGATGTATGCTTTCTGCTTTGCACTTTTTGCATCTGTTCATATTGTGTTGATCACGTACGACTGCACTTTCCTTACAGCTATGGATTTATGCTTATTTTCCAGCTCTTGCTCTAGAGCCCATAGAGGAGCTCCCGCTGGCAATTCCCTATTCGAGGTGGTATGATGGCTGGTGCCAACGTCGGACTCGCGAGACCTTCACATTCTTTCGCCACTACTTTAACATAATAGCTGCCCATGAGGAACCTTAAACACAGTCATTTCTACTTTACAATTATTTTTATTTACATTTTTGCAACTGACAGCAACTAACAATCTCTACACTCTATGTTTGCAGATCATGTGGCAGCCTTGGGCTATATGGGACTAGTAGGCCGGGGCCTCGGCCACTACTCACTTCCTTATTCTACTTGAGGGCCCAGTCTGCCGGGCTTGGTTTCTGAGTGAGCGATTCGTCTGTTAAACCGTGGGCTTACTAGACTCGATCGTTTCAATGGCACTGCCCGAGTCCATGAGATCAGCAGACAGCCTATTCGTCGATGCAGTTACACAGTTTATGGTGAGCTTGGATGCTGACTAATTCAGAGTAGAGGGCGACCACGCGACCTTCATTTAGACCCATCTCATGCCACCTCTGATAGGTGCTCGCGGAGGTGAGGGGGCGAGGGCCCCTGCAGCAAGAGAGGTGTATAGAGTGACGAGGACAACCCGGGCCCATGCCAGAGGGGCTCCCCCGGCAGGGCAGAGCACCGGTTGGCCAGAGCTTCCCACTACACTGACATGCTAGCAGCATACTGGAGTGGCTTACTAGGTCCCGATCAAGCCTACAGCGGCTGAGCATAAGCTTGTCAAGATTCGAGGCCCGACTAAGGTATGGACCATACGTTACAATTTGCACTCCATATTTCACTTCAGATATTTTTATTGCGAACACTGATCATCCAAATGCATTTGTAGGCATCGATAGAGTACACAGGGAGTGCTCTCGAACTGATAGCCTCATTGATGGGCATGGTACAGAGGAGGGAAACATTGCTCAGTCTCCATGGCATCTTGGTAATTTCTTTCAGTTTGCACTTCATGCTATCATCTTTCCACTGATACAATGTCATTTCAACTGTTGTCTTTCCCAAACTGCATTGATACACTGTATCTGATACACTGCATTGGCAAACTGTACATATACACTGCACTCATACTGTATCTAATTTTTGCATACCACTTATTCTGTATACTATGCTTGCATCTAATACACAGATTGTAACTGATATGTTGACAACTGTCTTTTTTAGATCCCATCTATACCGAGTGTACCAGCAGCGATAGCAATGACAGCAGCGCCAGCACCGACAATATCTTGTCCATCAGTAGAGAGGAGAGAGAGGGGTAAAGGCACTCGAGGCCGGAGCAGTCCTCTAGAGCCCATCTTGAGCGATAATGATGTTGAGAGTGACTTTGAGGAGGTAGCAAGTCGACATTCTAAGTCGTCCGAGAGTGGAGATGATGATGCTAGCTCAGGTTCCGAGAGCGGAGATGATGATACCGAGGCAGGTTCGGGGACAGAGAGCGGAGACGATACCAGCTTTGGTTCTGACTTAGAGACTAATTTAGACAGTGGCGTTGATGGAGATAGTGCCCCAAAGTCCTCTCCCTTGAAGAAGAGGACGAAGAGGGCCTCTCGGGCTTGAGGCGACTGGCGCTGATTTTTTGATTTTTGCTTAGTTTTTTTTTTTATTTTATTTAGTGGCATTAGCAGATGTATAGCTTCAGATAAGATATATTTTTCTCTAAAACTTGTACTCCTCTTTTGTAAAAACCATGATAAGAAATAAAACCTCACAAATTTTTTTTAAAAAAATGTTGTTATTTTTGCATCATGAACACTAAATTTGCATGAAAATGGACATGGAATCGAATTGGCCAAGAGCGCGCTTGATTGAAACAATGTTCTTAATCAGGTAATGAACCAACCAACAAACAAAATACAAAAGGCAAAACGCAACTTGATAAACAAAGCAAAAACAACTCAATACAAATAAACAAACTTGTTAAAACTAAAAAGGACTCAAAGCAAGACCTTGTAACACACAAAGACTGTAACGCCCTCAAAATAATGCATAAAACCCATTACTTTAAACATGCATTGATATAAAAGAAACCAACCATTTCTATTCATCAGAGTAATTCTTACAACTATATTACATGTTAACAAACAAAGCAAATGCCCTATGGGCTTACAGCTTTCCAAGTTAACACTTGGTTACAAAAAAGAAGAGTGCTAACTCAATACATATTAAGCCCTTGGCTTGAATTTACAGGTAATACATCAAAATAAGCAAAAAGAGTCTTCAACTCTCATCCTCACCCAAGCTATGTCCTTGGAGGTGGCATACTACATGTACCTGAAAATAATGTCCCATAAAGGGTGAGCCAACGCCCAGTAGAGATATGCTAAACACAGTATGAGCAATAACTAAGACATAAGAAATTGATAAATTTCAATTTCCATAAACCAATTCTTAACCTGTTTCTATTTCATGACCACTATGTTCATGTTTCTTTTAAATTTCCATTTCTTATCAATTTCACAATTTACATCAACGGCTCAGAACCTGGCCAACCATTTATATGAGCCAATGACTCATATTAGACATTCTCCATTTTACAATAAATAAACATACTAGTTGTATCAACATCTCAACAGATAAGCATACAAGCTGTATCCACATTTTAACAGATAGGCATAATAGCAATATCAACACTTCCAAAGATAAGCATATGAGCTATATCAACACTTCCAAAGATAAGCATATGAGCTATATCAACACATTATCTGACAAGCATATGAGCTGTATCAGTGGAGTCCATCCCCTATCTTCCCCTAAACCGTGGAGTACATCCCATATCTCCTCCTACACACACAACATATATGCACAAAGGTAATATACACAATCAATCAATACATAACGTTAATGTATTCTATCAACCGTCATACTCTATGACATATCCAATTGATTAGTTTTAGTTTGCCTAATCATCATGCATTGTCTACAACAATCAAAACTACCCTCCACCGGTAGCCCAAGCAATTATTTCTAAACAGATAATAAAAGCTCCAACAGATAAAATATCAATGTTTTCAAAAGTGAGCGATTAATAAATCTAACTCCACTATTCAACCATATAATGAGCCAATTTCATTATTTTCAACTCAATTCCATATAACCACAATTTTCCCATATTAATCATACCAATTAATTTATAAAACCAATTAGGGTTTTCTACCCCATTTCCCAATATTGACCTAATGGTCTATATATCAACAACCAACATCAATAACACCATTTTGAAACCCAAAATACATATTATGAGCCCAAAATCACAAAACCCTCTTTAACACATTTTGAAACCCTAAGTCCCAAAATCAACCATTTAAACAATAAGCTCAAAATCTAGGTTAAAACCCATAAGAGTAAGTAGGAATCCCTACTTCAAATTCGGAGTTCAAGGAAAGAAGGTGAAGAAATTCAGCGTGCTCCAAAACTCAATATACTCGGATCAAAACTTAACCCTCGACGATCAAGCCAACTCTTACAAAGGCCGAAGGGAAATGAAACACTCTAACTAGATCAAACCCTAGAGAGAAGGAAGTTTCTAGAGAGAGGAACTCTCAAAAAGTCTTTTTAGAAAGTAAGAGAGAGAGAGAGAATGTAAAAAGTGATTTTAAAATGCCCAGCTGCCAACTGATATACGACATTCCCGCTCGAGCAGAGAACACAATGCTCGAGCATCAAGAACAAAAAACTAGGTCCGCTCGAGCGCAATAAGGCCCGCTCGAGCGCCAAGACACAAGAATAAAGTACATCCGCTCGAGCGCGAAAACCAGTCCGCTCGAGCGTAGATTTCCCCCTCCCAGAACTTACACCCAAAGGTACTACCCGCTCGAGCGCCAAAGTACCCGCTCGAGCTCCACCGCTCGAGCGTGAAGAGACCCGCTCGAGCGTAAAAATCACACCTGCAGAAGTTTTGCAGGGACACGAAAAACTGGGAGCGTACAATCTCCGCTCGAGCACAAGAAGACCCGCTCGAGCGGACCTCCCAAAGACTAGGCAACAAAGAATTGAAACCAAAGCCTAACCAACCTGTAACAACTCTGCCCAATACATCCTAAAACTCAATCAAGTGGAATTAAAGGATGACAACAAGGTATACCACCACTAACATCACGGAACCGAGTCCGGAATACAACAGAACAGTAAAAGGGACAACCGGGATCGCTATAAAGACCCAAAACAAAACACAGGCTTCTAGCACTACTCCGCACACAGGTTGACAGTAGACCAAAAAAGGGTTGCCGGTTGGAAAGGGAGCTTGCTGGCTATAGAGGATGGCTTGCCAGCCATTAATGCATCTTGTCAGCCATTAATATGGCCTACCGGCCATCTGCCAGCCACCTGTCGACCATCAAAGGTGAGAATGGCCAAATTGTTGACAGCTGGCCTCCACTCATAGCCTTATCTTTTACAAAAGGTTCAGCTTTGTGAATTCTCCTCTAGAACTTCACTTCAGCTACAATTTCTTCACAAATGGAGCCATTTTTCGCTGAAAAGCTCTCGAATTGGATTGCAACTTTAGATGGCTCGAAAAAGGTAAATTTTCAGGGTTTTGACAAAAATGCACTTTTTTCGCTGAGTCGTACTCCACTTTGTATTCCGTTCCTTCATGCCGTGGCACAATGCTGGGACCCGATTACATATGTCTTTAGCTTTGGGGGACAAGAGATATGCCAGACAATTGAAGAATTTTAGGCACTAATGAAATCCCGACGTAATGAGAAAATCATACCTCAACCCTGTTTTGGCCACGTCCAAACTTTAGGACGGATGTGCGGGCTCACTCTACATGAGGCTCAATCTTTGGTTCACAACGGAGAGCTGGATATTCCCAGCCTGATTCATCCCTTTTCCGACGTCAGTGAGAGATGCGACCTTTTTTGGGGAGGATTTCGGCAACATGCCCTTTGCTTATGTGTGCTTGCTCATTTCCATTTTGCCTCTAATTTCGGCGGGTCCAGCATTAGATTGGTCGAAGTGGCCCAAGGTTTGAAAAAGGGCAAGAGTTGCATTGGTTTGGTGCTGGCTGAGACTTTGATGGGCTTAGACGCCTTTCATCGGCGAGAGACTACCAAATTTGCGGGGAGCCCACTACTTCTTCAGATATTGTTTCCCTCTTTTCTTATTTGTGTTTATCACATCGATCGGCACTTATTCTCTGTTTTTCTCTCAAAACCCTTACTTTTTCCTCGACATACATCTCTCTATTCTTTAATCTCTCTTTTCTTTCATCCTTGCCCAGGTGTGGCTTATGGATAAGCTGAAGGTAGTGGACTCTTGCCCTAAGTACTTAGCTCGAGCCTATTTCTTCCACCATCGTCTAGTAGATTTCCCGAATGAGGGATGGTGGTGCCATTGGCTGTGCAGCAGGTTAGTTACTGACATAGCTTGGCGTTACCCCGTGCTTAACCTGACTCAGATGAGTTACAGCATGACTCAGCAGCCTGGTATTGAATTGATCGGCTTTACGCATGATTCTACTTTCCCTTCTGGTTCAGAAGTTAGTTTAGGCATGATCAGATCCACCCAGAGGAGGGGGCAGAGTACCCGGTTTCATTCCCCATTTGTGGTTCACATTTGGCTAGGTACCTCACTGCTTGGAGGACAAGAGAGCTTCTGGCCCCTATCCCTAGTTTGAGTTACACCTTTTTTGGCGAGTGTTTGGCTTGGATCAAGGATGAGGCACAAACTAGGCCCACTTTGGCTTCAGAAGCTTCCACAAGCACGAGCGGCGGATGTAGGGGCACCTGACTCATCTATGCCCCTAGTTTATTGCTTTGACTTTTCTTTTCAAGTTTTTCAATGTAATAAAAGCAACTTTGATTTTTATCAGAGATTTGGAGAACTTTTATGTTGAAATCAATGAAATTAAAGTTGTAAGTACTGGAAATTTTCCTCTTGGTCCAAAAATGGTCTAAGTTATAGGTAAATTTCAACAAAATCAACTTTTATTAAAACTTTTCAAAACCATTTTCGAAAAGGATCACCACGTCACACGTATGGAATCAATCCTCGAGATGTACAACCTCAAATTAAAAGATCACAAATTGTCCCTTGATTGAACAGCACTGCTCAGCATTGTAACCAGCTTTTCTCTCAAAGTAAAGATCACAACCGAACCCTCAAGTAAGGAACAGACAAAGATAACTTGATCAAACACATGGATAGAACAGTTGAGTTGAAGGTGATTACAGCCAAACTTCATAATGAAGTTGCCTACGTATCCCAAAGATGAGAATCAGGCCTTACGTAGTTTGGTTAAGGTTCACTCCAGTATTAACTCTCCTTTTACGCTCTAACTTTTGTGAGAGTTGCCCTTTAGGGTTTTCAACCTTGCAAGCTCAGTTTTTCTTTATTTCTAATTTTTCATGTTCTAACTTTTGCCTAGGTCTCCCTTCCAAGTTTTCGACCTAGCAAGCCTCTTAGGGATAGTATTTCTTCAACTTGTCCATGTTAATTGGTTGGGAAAATTCCAAGCCATCTAATTCCATGAGAATGACAGCTCCACCCAACCAGATAGTTTTGATAATGTAAGGACCAGTCCAATTGGGTCTGAACTTGCCGCTAGGGTCATGAATGGGAGCTCGGTTATCTTTCAGCACCATATCTCCCTCTTTGAGGTTCCGGGATTTAACCTTCTTGTTAAAAACCCTAGCAATTCTGCGTTGATAGCCCTGAACATGATACAATGCTTTCAGTCTTCTTTCATCGAACAACATCAACTGCTCAAATCTGCTCTGTTTCCAGTTTGCCTCTGCTATCTGACACTCAGCCATAACTCGTAGCGACGGGACTTCTGTTTCAATTGGCAGAATAGTTTATCCCACAGACAAGAGAATAAGGAGTTGCCCCTGTAGACGTCCGGATTGAAGTTCTGTAGCCCCAGAGTGTGAATGGCAATTTATCTGGCCAGTCCTTGTAGGTTTCAACCATCTTCTACAAGATATTCTTGATGTTCTTGTTGGCGGCCTCGATAGCTCCGTTGGTTTGCTGCCGGTATGTAGACAACTTATGAAAAGCCACGTTGTATTTCTCCAACAAGTCTATCACCTCTTTCTTGAAGTGAGAGCCATTATCTAATATAATCTCGTTTGGAACTCCGTAACGGCAAATGATATAGTTTCTGATAAACTTAGCCACATGCGATGCTTTCAACACTGCATAGGACTGAGCCTCCACCCACTTTGTAAAGTAACTAATTTCCACCAGAATGTATTCTTGCCCTTTCGACCCTTTTGGTAAATTGCGCCGATGACGTTGATTCTCTAGACCGAGAAAGGCCATGGTGAAGTCATGTTGTACAGTTTTGACAGTGGGATGTTCATGCAATTAGCATGAATTTGGCAATTGTGCCATCGCTGAACAAAACCAATACAATCATTCTCTATAGTGGACTAGTAGTAACCTTGCTTGAGAATATTTCAAGCTAACATCACTCCGTTCTTGTGTGATCCGCACTCTCCTCCATGGATGGTCTCTATCAGGTGTTTTCATTCCTCTTCTTTGACACATAACTTGTGCATTTCCAGATGACCTCTTTTGTCCAATTTACCCCAGCAGATGATAAATTGGACGACTATTCGCCGTATTCCCCTCTTGTCTTTGTAATTTTCCCCTGGTGGATAAATCTCCTTTTCCAAGAAGTTCCAAATATCGTAGTACCAAGGGTTTTTGTCTTGCTCCTCATCAATTGCGACGATAGTTTCATGGGACGATGTGTATCTCTGCTCAATGATAATCGGATGCATCCGAACTCCAAGTGGGATGTCTATCATAGAAGATAAAGTTGATAAAGCATCAACGAACTTGTTGTTCTCTTTCAATAGATGCGTGAAAGTCAACTTTTCAAAACTAGGAATTAGAATGTCCAGGGTCTAGTGATAAACCTTCATCTTTTTTTCTTTGACCTTCCTGTCTTCATTTGCTTGAGAAACAACTAGGTTCGAGTCCCCGATGATGTCCAACCTTTTTGCTCCAAGTTCCAAGGTGGCTTCTAAACCAACGATATGCCCCTCATACTCTACTTCATTATTAGACACCTGGAACCGGAGTTTGAAGGCTAAAGGTATATGTAGACACCCCATTTTTGACCGTCCTCAAGACTTGGACGTCACCGTTTGAACACTCGATGATCATCCTTGTTTGTGCTCGTCTTGAGTTCCCGGAGGCCTCGGCTGCACGCCTTGCCTCAGAATCTCTCGACTCGACCGTTTGTGTCTGGTTTTGCACCAAACACTTGTGTTTTTGCTTTGGAGGGCAGAGAATGGCATTTGGGACATCCTCACATTCCATCGGCCATGGCTTGAGGCCACCGGCTGTGTTTTGTTGCCATCGGCCAAATGTGATGGCCGACCGGCCAATTTAACTACCGGTCGACCACTTTGATAGCTGGTCGACCAAATGTGGTTTTCAACAAATATTTCTGTAGACAGCTGGCATTGTCATTCTAGGCCATACCCCAGCCCATGCCTGGACGTGGGTGTTCTGAGGAGCTACAGATTGATACATATCTATATCAATCAAACTCTCTCACATAGGAGAGGAGGAGAAGGAAGAGAGATACATCTTGGAGCAAAAAAATCTCTCTCTCTCTCTACATTTTTTGCCTCTCTCTCTAAGGTTTAGGGCTTGTTTGTGCTCAAAAGTGCATTTTCTTTGCACTTTTGCATACAAACACCTAGTTCTCTACTTCCCTTATTGAGCTGAGATCCTTGAAGGTGATTCTTGGGGTGATTTGAAGCCTTTTTTTGGTCCAAAAGTTGATGATTTGCTACTGTGCTACAAGGGTAAGACTTTTGTCCCTTTTTACCCTTTTTTTTGTAAAGCTTTTTAGCCTATCTTGCATCTATTTTTGAGCTTAGCATATAACATAGAAAAGTCTTGTTTTTGAGTTCTATAAATAGTTTGTTAAGGGTGTTTTAAGCTTTGGGGTTGTTTGACCCCTCTTAAGGCTTGTTTGGCCTTTGTTTTGTGCCATTTCGGTTGAGCTCCGGGACCATTGTGTTTGGACCTCCTCACCACTGAAATCTTGAGGGATTTTAGAGGTGAGGATGGTGCCTTGAGGTCCTAAGAAGGAGAGGGCCGCCCCCTCTCCTTGTTGTCCTTGAAAAGGGCTATTTTTGCCTCTTGAGGAGCATCTTGCTTAACTGTATGTTGGCCATGCTTCAACTGATTTTTGTGCTTATTATGTCATAATATGCCTCTGTTTTTAGTTGGTTTGGACACACCTTGCATGCCTTGCATACATGTCTTGTAATGCCACATTTTTGCCTTAACATGCTTTAGGTGTAGACCCTTGTTCTAGCATGATTTAGGCTTAGCCTTGTGAAGCTTATATGCATATTTTGATGTGTTAAGGGCCTGTTTTAGGTCATTTGAGTCATTCATGTCTTTCTTTGTATAGCTATCATGCAATCCCTCTTGAATGCCTTAAGCTTTGGCCTCTCTAGCATGCATTACTTGCATTGTTTTAGTGGTTTGGAACCACTTATCATGTTATTTCAGTCCTTATAACATGCTTGTATCCTTGCCTTTGACGCCTCTTTGATGCCTCTAAGAGGTGGTGTTGTATGCTCTATGTTTAAGCATTTGTGCATGCCTCCATGTGTAGATCATTTAGATGCCATCTAGGTGGTTTTTAGGACTTGCCTTAACATGATTTGGGACTATTTTGGTCCACTTTGGTCATTTGCTTCATGTGTCATTTAACCATAGTTTAAGTTCTTGGTCTTGGTTGCATGCCTTGCTTGCATTGGTAGTTGGATTTGGTATCATCTTAACATGATTTTCAGAGTTTGATGTGCATGCCATTTGTCCATGATTATCCTCTTTTAAGTGTGCTTAAAAGATGTTCTTTAATGCTTAAGCGTTGGGCCATTTTTGCATGCATTGTTTGTGTGTGTATTTGCCTCCATTCCATAGCATTTTGGCTTCCTATTTAGACATGGTCGAGGCTTGTCCATATTGGTCTAAGTCCACCTTTCGCATGTTGTTCAAATGTGATCACATTGCTACATGCTTGCATGCTCCGATTGCATAATGTTTGCATGCTCATTACTTGCATTGTTGACACATGCTTAGCTATATTGCATTTTGTTGCATGCTTCCCCCATGTTCATATAGCATTCTAGTTTGCATGCCTAGGTTACATGCCATCTAACATGTATGCCTTGTCCCTTGATCTAGTGATAGGGATTGGGACTTGGTTTGTGTGTGTGCATTGCATTTGAAATCAAAATGCATACTTGGTCCCTTGGGCCATCATGCATGGAAATGTGTGATTGGTGGCCCGAGAATCGAGGCCCACCATCCTTTGAGTCATAAACATGATAAGGAGTGTGGTTGGTGCATACATTTGCTTGAGATACATTGCCATGCCTTGTCGGCCCTCTGCTGCTGTCAAACAGGTTTCAGCAGGAAGAATTGGCCGGCCGGCAGTGTTGGGTGCCGACCGGCAAAATAGGTTTGGCCGAGAGCTTAATTTTGTGGCCGGTGGAGTTCTCACTCAGCCGTAGTGTCCCACAACACTCAGAGAAGCAACCTTGGGAGTTGTGCAATTTTCAGAGAAGCAGAACAGTCAAAGCAGAGGCAAACTTGTGCATGGCATTGGATTTCCAAGCAAACCCGAGCACGCGCGCATTGGATCCTCTTCCCGAGGCCTTTACTGCTTTCTTAAGCTTAGTAAATTTGCTTAATTAGTTAGGTGGTCTGTATTAATTAATTAGCTTGTAGGTTATTTAATTTGTATTATTCTTTTGGTCTCTCTGAGCGAGGGTGAATTTGTAATAAGTGTGGGTGCGTGTGTGCATGTCTTCCAAGCCCCACTTCTTTCTCCCTTTTAGTTACCTGCTTTGATGGTTAGTATTAGGACATATTTACTTTAGCATACCTTATGCCATGCATGCGTGCATCATTCATTAGTCTTGCATGCACCAGGCTCGGCGCATCATACTAACTGCATAAGTATTTCAAATCTAACTTGAATACGTGCTACTTGTGCATTTTCACATGTCATTTATAGACTAGTCGAGCCTACTCTAGTGACATTCCGTATGCGTTGTATTAGCCATCTTAAACTAGGATCATGCATATGATTACCAACTAGTTTCTGTTTTGGCTTGGAGTACTCGGTAAGCATTTATGCTTTAGCATACCGCATGTGTGTGAGTGTTGCCATAGCAGGATGATTACCATGAGGCTAGCTGCTTATGTGATATAACTGCTTGAATGCCTGTGGATGGAGGTTGAATTACCTAAATTGGAATAATGCATTAAAACTATGAGTTTTAAGCCCACTAGATAGTGGCAAAACCATCTTTTTTAAAGCCCACTTGAGGGTGGCAAAATCTGCATTTTAGCCTACTTGCGAGTAGCAAACCATCTTCAAAACAAACATGCAATGTTTTATTCCAATTTAGGCGATTTGGTCTATACTTGTTTGCTGCGCGCATAACATAGTAATTCTAGGCTAACAAATGGAATAAGAACACATAACATTTTGAAAAACGGATATCACGGTTAGTAGAGGCTGATCTTCGGATTGGGCGAGAGGGGGTGCTCATAGCTGACCTTCCCCAATTGTACCCAAGCTCCCGAGCCGAGGCAACTTTGGTGATGACAGACACGTGGCCTTTGGCACCGAGTCAGGGTTTCCTAAATTCCTCATAAAAAATATTTAGGTGGCGACTCTGTATCTAGCAAAGCAGTCCATGTTTGGCACTTCTTTTCAAAAATCTGTTTCTCAAAACGATTTGCTAGATTTGGACTCTTTGGTTCAGATTAAGAACCGTGACAATCTGAGAGTCCTGAACTGTAGTAGACCCGCAAAACGAACAGAACAGGACTCATCCTCCCGGGGCGTTCGGGAACGTCTACAGTTTCTGGCGACTCTACTGGGGATTTAGAGAGCTTGACTCGAACTTGTGATATCCTGTTTTGATTTCATTTATGTGTCTCTTCGCATTGCATGTGCATTGGTGCGCCTAGGACACCGTGTTTGCCATCTGCCATTCCTGAATGGTTTGCCGGAGGCTTGACTCTGTCAAAGCATGCCATAAGGCTGACCGGTTGTGGGCTCTGACAGTATGGGAACACAAACCCCGGTTTTACTGGGGCACCCTTTTCGACCATTCGGCTTAGTGCATATCGAAATCCATAGTGACCATTCCAAACTAGGACAGGTTGCTTACCCGATGTTAGGTTGTTTGAAAACTGCTGCGTGCATAGTGAAACCCTAGCTCCTGACAAAATAGGACAGGGAAACCCTACCCCTCCATAGGGGTGTTTTGGCTCTCTTTACTTGCTATGTGCTTTTAGAATGCATCTCTACATGGAACATACATATCAGTTTACAAATTTGAGTATCAGACCTGAGGGCACCAGTATCAGTTTATGAGAATCAGTTATATCTGTGGGTATCCGATTCAGTATTTTGGGGGCAGTGATTTTGGGCAACAATGGTCAGCAGTAGAGTACAGTTGTTCGGCTACATCTGTGTTTGATCCATTTGGGCTGAAACGCTGCTTGTTTTTCTTTTCAAGGTTCAGAGAGTTGATACAGAATAGCCAGTGTTCCCCTTTGCTGAGACAAGACAAATGTCTGATCCGTCAGTCACCATTCAGTACAGCGGACTTATCATGACGCAGAATTCGGAGGAGATTGTGGTTATGACGGCTGCATCAGATCAAGGAACCACTCTGCAAAGCGAGACCAATGTCGATGTACCGCATCCACCCAAGTCGCCTGTCGCGCACCTGGTCTGGACCCCCCAGTTGTATCAGGCTCGTGAGCCCACCACATTCGAATTGATGGAAATGATAGGTGACCTCCAGAGATCCATGGCCGATCTGGCCTATGAAATGTCGGCTTCGCCACCAGCTACACCGTATGCCGGGAATTTCATACCACAGGAGCCTCCGCTACTGAGGCGGATTGTGATCGAGCTCAGCCAACCAGAGGTTGCCTTCAGCTACAGCAACGACGTGTCGGCAACAACCGGACTTCACTCTGATGTAGTAACCCAAACCCCCGATCAGGCTGAGGCCAGAGACAAGAACAAAATTAAGGCAGATGCCGATCCCATTGAACAACTGTTGTGGGCAGTCAAAGCTTTGAAAGCCGAGGGGATGAGTAAACAACAGGTATTCGCAGTCGTAGCTAAGGCTGTGGATGATGTTTTCCCCACTCCAACCGAAGCAGTACAAGCTAGTTAGAAAATCGGGATGGGCTCCGTCATGCCAAGACAGTTCCTGCCATCCCTAACCCTGTATCAGGAAAAGATCAGAAAGCCAAGGCAGTGCCTGCCGACCCTTTCGCTAGTGCATCTAGCAAGAACCCTCAGACTTCAAAGTACCTACCTCGAGGGCGCAGAGCCTTTCATGCCCTCTACATGCCTCTGTCTAGGGCATTTCAAATATTGGCTAAAAAGGGGCATCTTAAACCCCTCAAGCCTCGACCCCTTCCGAAGAATCTCCCTCTCTCGCATGATGCTACCTTGTACTGCGCGTACCACCAACAGTCCCGTCACAGTACCGATGGTTGTTTCCGCCTTCGTCATGAAGTGCAAGATTTGATCGACAATGAGGTCATCCTCCCGCCTACCTCAGCAAAGTCTGTTACCACTGAGCTATTGGACTTTGAGGATACTGCAAATTTGTGATCAGGGGTTGGACCACCTGCGGGCGACGCTCGGTGTATTTTGGATGTGGCGTCTGGCACGTATTTTTAGAGCATCTGCAAATGCTAGTTTTGTAAATCTTGGCTTGCGTGTCGAGTCAATCTTTTCGTTTGTTTTGAGTCTGTCTCATTGTCTTGAGTCAGTCCTTTTTTTATGGGTCTGTCTTGTTGTAGCGAGTCAGTCCCCTTTGTATAAAATGTCAGGTGATTCCGGAACTGTTGCCTCAAACACCGTTTTGTTTTGTAATTATCCTTTTGCTTTTCTTTTGAGTCTGTCTCTATCGAGGAGCCAGTTGCAACCAGGGAATCTGAATAAAACAGTTGCGGCTATCATGTTTCCATGCTTACTACTATTCTGAATTGGTTGTGCCAGGGAACTTGAATGGAACAGCAGTACATTCCACCTATTCTCTTGTGCCCTGAAAATCATTGCATTGACCTAAGTTTTTTTTTTTCAAAACTTTTTGAACACTGTGGTGAATACAAAGAGGAAGGAATTCCTCGGGTTTTGTGAACTTTGATCAAATTGAGGGAAAGAGAGGCGCTAAGCCCTTAACGATTGAAATCGTGCTTGTCAGCGTGAGTACTAAGAAGGACCCTGGCATGATCCAGACTGGTTCCACATTATCTTCAGCGCGAGTGATTTGTCGCTTCTTTAAAAACTTTCAAAAACAAAATGTTTTGCACGGTCCTACGAAGACCTGTGTGGGATCACTCTTGAGATTGTGCAGCTTAGGATCGCTTTCAGCCTCAAGACTCGAGCCCTTGTTTTAAAGCCTTGAACCACAATTCGGAGTGTTCAACGATCGACCATCAAGAGAGGCCTGTGTGGCCAGATTGGAAGCAGCCCTCGAACAAGAGGCACCAAAATCCGATCAAAAAGATCAGATCTCATCAGAAGAAGCCTGTAAAGCTAGAACAGAAGTACCCCTCCAAACTAGGGGCAAAAATGTACGATTTGCTCGAAGAGCCGAAGATGGGTCCTTCAGTAAGTCAATGCAATAGCCACTCTCCTGGATACGGATGGCTTCAAAACCCTAAAACCATTGGGCATGGACTTGTTACATTTTTACCCTTTGAGCGGCTCGCTGGGCTGAAAACCCAGAAGGGCGACCTAGGCAAAAGTTAGAGCCAAAAAAAAAATATACAAAAGAGAGAAAAAATACAAAAAAAAAGAAACAAAAATAAAATATACAAAAGAGAAAAAGAAAGGAAAGAAAGAAAAAGGAAAGAAAAGCTCGCAAGGTCGAAAACCCGCATCGGGCGCCTTGGCAAAAGTTAGAGCCTAAGAGGTGAAGGCTAAAATACCCGAGTGTACCTTAACCGGAACTACGTAAGGCTTGATTCCCATGTTTGGGATACGTAGGCAACTTCGTCCTGAAGTCCAACCCCCAACGCTTTCATAGCGACTAAGTCCATGCAATGGTTTTTAATCATCCTTGATTCCCATGTTTGGAATATCTAGGCAGCATCGCCCTGAAGTCCAGTCCTACGCACTTTCAAAGTGACTGTGTCCATATATTGGTTTTAACCATCTTCGTCTTCTCCGTGTCCGAGAGTTCGGTCGTGATGATCACTAGTGATGACTGTTTGTAAAATGCTACGGCACTATCCAGACAAGGGGCAACTTTTCGTTGCCATGAATCGCCGTTCAAACCAGGGGCAACTTTCTGTTGCCATGCAGCATCCTTCAAACAAGGGGCAACTTTCCATTGCCTCTGATCCGAGGTTGTGCATCTCAAGAGTAGGTTCCGTGCTCTTTGAGCATTGACTGTTTGCAAAAATAGTTTTTGAAAATTTTTACTGAGGATGACTATTTTCTCGAAAACTATTTCATTTTTCCAAAACTTAGACCGTTTTGGACCCAAAAAAGGAAAATTTTCAGTGCTCATGGCCTAACTTGCATAATTTTCAAATCAAAAATCGAACAAGTGTGTTAATCTAACTCTCAGATTGGTCAAAATTGTTTTAGTAGAAAACCAAAACAAAAATGGTCATAATGATGAACCTGGGGCACAATTGAGTCAGGCATTCTGTCTTTCCCCATCGCCAACATACTTGCTAAGAAGGGCACAACTCAAGCTGTCATTAAAGGGCCGAAAGCTCTCTCAGCCTTTGAGCAACGAGGTATGAAACCAAGTGCGAAGCACGAATCTGAAGGGATCAAGGTACTCCGTTCCCTTACCTGGGGCATCGACCAAACGCCACCAGAAGAAACAGCCGTGAGCTAACCATGTCGGGCGTGAACCCACAACTTCCTATTCATCCATTAAAAAATCCTGGGGAGGGATAAAAAAATGAGAGAATAAAGAATAGAGAAGTGTAAGTTGAGAGAAAGAGTGAGCAAAAGGGTTTTGAGAGAAAAACCGAGCTTGAGTGCCAGAGTGATGTGAGAATCACAAATGAGAAAAGGGTGGGAAACAATACCCAGAGAAACTGGCTCCTCGTGATCTGAGGTCCCCCGTCTTCGTTAACGCATCTGTATATCGTGTCTTTTGTTTTGTTTACCTCAACCTTTGTTTTGAGTCTTTTCTGAGTGTGTCTTGTTGTGTTTAGGTTATTTACCTTTTTGTCTCCGCTGTTGAGTCATTCTCGCTGAGTTCAGTTGTAAGCTCAATACCCTGGTTTGAAAAACCTTCTTCAATTTCAAAAATTAATCGTTTTGTGCTCAGAATGCTGTGCCATTCTCCACATTTGTGCAAAAACATGATTTGGTTCTTTCATACAACTGCAGGGTCCACCCCCGATAAGTGTGAACAGGAAAAAAACCTGGGCCTCTTTGAAGCTTCTGGGTTTCAGATCGCATTTGAGTATGCTTCAACTTCAGTAGATTCAACCTTCATGGTCCGTCTTGTCAGATTTGGGCTGTTTGTTCAGGATCCGCTGTGTGCAAAATGAGCCAAGCGCTGTGTTATGAGCTGTATGCAGATTAATCCCCAGTAGAGTATGAGCCGAGTGTTCAGAATGTGCAGTGTTTGGTATGGGTTGTTTTGCTGTTGGCTGGTTCGTTATCTGATTATTACAATGCAAGTGTTCAATTTTCAGACAACAAATCAATTTCATTTACATTGAGGTGCAATATGAGGCAATGCGATGCAATATATGAAATGTACAAATGCAACACTTTTTCAGACAAAAAGTTTGTTTCATTTCATCATCTTTTTCAAGTACATGGTTTTGGAAACAAAAATCTGCCTGCGGCAGTACAAGGTACTCTAACTACCAGCAAAAGGTACAAAAGAAAAAGAAAAAGAAAAACAGCAAAAATCTGGATCAATGACAAAGGATCTCAGGCCTGGGAGTCCGTCCTAGTCCTCTTCCTGGACGAAGGTCCCGGAGCATCATCAGCGCTGTCATCTGAGCCCGAGTCCGAGCCGTCTCCGGTCTCCTCCGACGACGACTCTGCCTCCGCCTCCACCTCCGACTCCTCGTCATCGTCATCAGGGACTGGAGCCCGCGAACTACTCCCGATGTGAGTGCGCCCCACCTTGGTGTGGAGGAATAATCTGCCCTCTCTATCTCCTCCGACAGGGACAGAAGGCCTGGCTGGAACACCTCCCACAGTGGGAATCTGGAAAGGAGGCTGAAAAAACATAAAAGGCAAACGTATCAGAATACTATGAGCAGTGTATCAGTGCAGAATGCAATATATGAGTACAGCGTGCGAGTGCTGTGAGCAGTTTATCAGTGCAGAATGCAGTGCAGCGTGCGAGAACCGTGAGCAGTTTATCAGTGCAGAACGCAGTATATGAGTACAGTGTGTGAATACTGTGAGCAGTTTATCAGTGCAGAACGCAGTATATGAGTACAGTGTGTGAATACTGTGAGCAGTTTATCAGTGCAGAACGCAGTATATGAGTACAGTGTGTGAATACTGTGAGCAGTTTATCAGTGCAGAATGTAGTGTATAAGTACAGTGTGTGAATATTGTGAGCAGTTTATCAGTGCAGAATGCAGTGTATGAGTACAGTGTGTGAATACTGTGAGCAGTTTATCAGTGCAGAATGCAGTGTATGAGTACAGCGTATGAATGCCGTGAGCAGTTTATCAAGTGCTGTGTTGTGCACCAGATTATGTGAAGCAGCTTATGAGTATGGTTTGAGACCGTGATCAGAAGAACATACTGGAATGCTGTAGAGGGCCAGGAGGTCGAAAGTCCGCTGCAACATCCCCATCATGGAGGCATTCAGCTCCAAAGACTGTCGGGTATACTCGGAAGAAGCCTGCAAAAGTATTAAATGCATCAGTATTCTGCGGAATATCAAGTAAACTGAAATGAAATGCCAATACAAGATGCATAAAATGTAGTAATACATACCAGAGGCAAGTCATGGAAACCGACCAACTCATGGTCAGCCGGAGGAGGAGTAAAGGGGATCTGGTAGGTCGCCCCACCCTGCCCTCGGCATGTCATCATCGTGGGTAGCGCTGGCCAGCTAACCCCCCGACCCCTCCGAGCTCCGCTCCTGCCACGGACACGAGCTGTCCTCGACGTCCCTGCCCCCGCTCCCGCTCCAGCTACTGGCGCTGCAGGTCCCCCTCTCTCAGCTCGGCGGCCACTACTCAGAGGCCGCATAATGTACGTCTGAATATACTCTGAGTAGTCGTCCTCATCCCTAAAGCCCTCCGCGTCCCAACCGATCGTGTAATCGGCCATTTCCTCGGCGGTGAACCTCTCGGTGTCCCTCATGTAGGTAGGAGGCGGACCTGGAACTATCTGCTCTGGCAAGCCCAGGGTCTGGCGTAGGAAACGCTCACCCAAGTACCAAGCCCGACAGACCGGGCCCTTCAGTAAAATCCGGAAACGTGCAGTCTCTTCTGCATCGGTAAACCGATCCCGAGTCACGGCTGGCAGTGGAGCCCAAGACTGCCAGGTGATCTGAAAATGAAATACAGATTGTTATCTACTATTATTGAAAATACAGTGTGAAACGAAGCTTAAATAAAACTCTAAAAGTTGAACATAACTCTGCGGGAGTAATAGTGTCAAAGTAGCGGCGGAAAAGATGAATGTCTCCCAGGGCCTCCGCACGCACCTCACGTCAAAGCGACGCGAAAATGGGACGACGAGATGGGTCTCTACGTCTGGCACTGGGGCGAGTCTCAGGAAGTAGGCGTCGACCCACAACTGCAAAGCAAATACCAGAAGGGTCATCAGATAAAGCAGAACACAAAATAAAGCAGAAATTGCAGAACCGTGTATTGTGTAGTGTATTGACCAGAGTGTACAGTGTGTGCAGTGTACAGTCTTTGTAAAGCAGGGTATATGTGTGTGCCGTGTATGCAGTATACGATTAGTATAAAGCAGACCACAGTGTGTGCAATGTACAGAGTACAAAAAATGTAAAGTAGAAATGAAAAAGCAGAGGAGAAAACGTACCTCCCAAGCTCGCCAGTAGCCCCCGAGCAGCTGTCTGCTGCAACGGGAGGCTGAGCTCATGTACCCGTACAGAGTGGCCAAGGCAGCGCCACCCCAGTCATAGCGCAAGATCCGGGTGACGTCTACGAGAGCGCTGAGCAGGCAGAGGGGCATAGTGTTCGCCCGGTCGGCGAAAATAGTCGTCCCCAGCAAGAACATGAGAAAGCCGCGCGCATATCGCTCCACCGCCTCCTGAGTCATCGGTACCTCCTCGACTAAGGCCGGCTGGACTCTAAACTGGACCTCAAACCATGAATATCGAATGAAGCCAGGACGTGCGAGGGGTGGCACCTCACCGAGCAGGTAGATCTGAGCAGCCTCCCACTCGTCCATGTCGGTGTCGAAGGGGATCGGATCACCCCTCACTCCGATGTCGGTGAGCATCGAGAAATCATAGGGAGTCATCGTCATGTCTCCCACGACGGAAAAGTGGAATGAGTCGGTGGTGTCCCACCACCTGTCCACCAGAGCGGCAATGAGAGGCCTGCTCGCCGTAAGGCGCGAGAGTCCCCTGCAGAATGCGCCAAATCCGGCCTGGTCAACAATGCGACGGACTGCGTCCGGTAACTCCGTGTACCAATCCTAGGCGGCAACATTCCCATACCCGCAGACAGTATGGGAATCTCCCTGTTCAAAAGCAAAATAGTTGCGAAGAATATAAAATGTACAGTTTTGAAGAAGTATTCAGAATTGGTGACAATATAACGTATGTGCACGTTTTCAGGTTCAAACAAACATCGGGTGCCGATGTGCTCACAGGGAACTACAGCATATGATGTGTCAGTGTGTTTGAGTGGTTCAGTACAGATATAGCGTGTGTGCACGTTTTCAGATTCAAACAGATATTGGGTGCCGGTGTGCTAGCCGGGAACTACAGCATGTGATGTGCCAATGTGTTTGAGTGGTTCAGGGCAAATGTAGTGTGTGTGCACGTGTCCAGATTCAAACGGATATCGAGTGCAAGTGTATTCACAGTCAACTACAACATATAGTGTATCCGGGTTAAGCAATTAAAGAGCAGAATCAACTATGGCAGTTAAGTGTTCTACATTGCGGAAAATGAAACGGGGGAGAATATACCTCGGAAGCGCCGTATGAAAAGTGCGTCTCGGGCTCACGCAAGAGAAGCTCTGGTGGCACACCTCTCGCAAAATCCCGGAACTAGCGAAGTCCGTTGGGAGGAAGCACGTGAATCGCCGGCGGTAGGTCGTTGGGTCGAACGGGCGGACGCTCAAGGGGAGGAGCTTGGACTCTGGGTCCATCTCGTGATCTGGGGGAGTCCCGCCCCATGGAATATCATCCGCCATGTCAAAAGTGGTGTGAAGACGGCTGGAAAAGTGGAAACCGGATGAGAATGTGAAAGGTCAACCGAAAAGTCAACCCCGGGAGGGCAGAAAACGGCCGGAAAAGTCGGAATATGGAAAATATACGGAAATCAAGAAAAACTTGGGGGAAACAAACCCCAAGAGGCGGAAATAAAAAAAACTACACCGTCGGATGAAAGTGCTTGAAACACGATGAACTTTGCGAATCAAACGTCGAAAAGGGCGCGAGAATCAAGGAAAACGAGGAAATGAAGAGAAGAAAATACTCTAGAGAGAGGGAGGAGAGAATTTCGACTAAGAGGAAGTAAGAAAAATAGGGTTTGGAACCCTATTTTAAAAGACCCGAGCCAAAAGGACAAAACTGCCCCGATTCAGGCATTTTCGGCCGGTCGGCCAAATATTTGGCCGGTGAGTTATTTCGATAGCCGGTGTACAGCCGGTGACTTCCCCTTTTGGCCGGTGAGCCTCCTACAGCCTTGTTTGGGTCAAATGAGTGGTTTGGGACCTTCATTGCTCAAGTCAGTGCAAGAACAGTGCATTTCCAAAGCTCAACCAGCCTCTATTTCAACCTCGGACCGTGTCTTCTGTGCGTGGCACTCGAATTTGTGCAAGGTGTATCCTTTTGGTATCCTTTTTTTATCTCTTACAAGGTTCGAAAGTTGCCCCACGTGGGTTACATTACAACGCTCTATCGTGAACGCGCGCTGATTTTGCGTCATTTCTGTCACGTCGTTGCACACACATCTCGCATTGTCGTGCGCATGTCATAATCATGCATAATCATGCATTCAAAATAACAAAATTCATGTATTTGCCCGGTCTGGCGAGACCTTAAACCCGCTCGGTTGCATTGTCATGCATTTCAAACGACGTGCGTGATTGCGCATTTGGGTTCACATGCATTGTCATGCATATCAAAAGACGTGCGTTGTCACGCACTTATATCATCTGCATTGTCATGCATCTCAAAAGCCGCACGTTGTCACGCATTTCAAAATCATGCATCATCACGCATTTGCATTTCAAAAACAAAACAAAACAAAAAAAAAGTGCATATGTCATGCATCACTGTAAATAGTGCATATGTCATGCATCATTGTAAAAAAAGTGCATATGTCATGCATCATTGTAAAAAAAAGTGCATATGTCACGCATCATTGTAAATAGTGCATATGTCATGCATTCATTGTAAATAGTGCATATGTCATGCATCTGACTGCAAATATTACATTTACGCCCATCCATTGCATATTATAGATATTGCATTATAGCTTGCATGCATTCACTACATCACTTTCATCTAGGGTTTGCGCCTTTCCTTGTTGAGCTTGGTCTGGTATGTGCTCATACTTTTCACGTCTATACACTCATAGTTCTGTATGACCGTTCTATGTTAGACGTGACTTATTCGTGTCCATGCCTTTCCTAGGCAAGATACGGCTTGGCCGTAGGCCTTAATCCACTGTATCCATTCCATCACATACTTGTAAATAGTGCATTGTAGCTTGCATGCATCGACTGCCCCCCCCATCTATGGCTTGCGCCTTTCCATGTTGAGCTTGGTCTGGTTTGTGCCCATACCTTTCATGTCTATACACTCATAGTTCTGAATGACCGTTCTATGTTAGACGTGGTTTGTGTGTGTCCATGCCTTTCCTAGGCAAGATTTGGTTTGGCTACTTGCCATATCCATTGTATATATATTACATTATAGTGTAATTTTCGCATCCAACATTAGGATCATTGTTCTTTCTTCAGCGGGTCATTTTCCCACTTATGTCATTCCACCCAATTACTTGTTCTTGTGTCCGTCTACATCACTCATAGTTCTGCATGTGTACGCGCCTATTCCACGTTGGTATGTTGGTTTGAGGGTTGCGGCACCTTTTCTATGGTAGACGGACTTTGCATATCCATCAATCTATTTGACATTTGTGTGGTTTTGAACCGCTCAGGATTTGATCATGATTCAATAGCATTGCATTTTCATTTGCATTATTTATACATAGTTTTGTATATATCACATATCATTTTGCATTCATTTTGCATGTTATGTATGTCGCTAACGATATTGTACCTATTAAGTTTGCTTTCTTTTCAGGCACGATATTGTATGTACGGTTCATTTGAGGCTGGTGCAACCAGACGAACAGCACAGGTATTTTATTCTCCGAGTGAGATGTATCGAGAATTGCATAATTCTCTTACATCCTTTCTGTATTGTAGTGTAGTTTGGTGTATGCTAGCTTAAAACTGTCGCATGTTATGCTTCGTTACAGTTTTCTTTGCATGATCATAAGTTATGTTCGGCTCCCTGCATTGTCAGTTGCATTTTGCCCCTGCCTTCAGGTGCATATCTTTGCTTGTCTTGCATATTTGTCTAAGTCTTTGGCCCTGTCAAAAATGGGTCGTCTCTAGGCTTTGACATTCACTCCCGTCATTGTTATGACTTTCGAGTTCTGTCAAAGAGGGGCAACTGTAGACACCGCATTTTTGACCATCCTCAAGACTTGGACGTTACCGTTTGAACACTCGGTGATCATCCTTGTTTGTGTTCGTCTTGAGTTCCCAGAGGCCTCGGCTGCGCTCCTTGCCTCAGAATCTCTCGACTCGACTGTTTTGTGTCTGGTTTTGCACCAAACACTTATGTTTTTGCTTTGGAGGGCAGAGAATGGCATTTGGGACATCCCCACATTCCACCGTCCATGGCTTGAGGCCACCGGCTATGTTTTGTTGCCATCGGCCAAATGTGATAGCCGGCCGGCCAATTTAACTGCCGGTCGACCACTTTGATAGCCGGCCGGCCAAATGTGGTTTTCAACAGATATTTCTATAGACAGCTGGCAGTTGTCATTCTAGGCCATACCCCAGCCCATGCCTGGACGTGGGTGTTCTAAGGAGCTGCAGATTGATACATATCTATATCAATCAAGCTCTCTCACATAGGAGAGGAGGAGAAGGAAGAGAGATACAACTTGGAGCAAAAAAATCTCTCTCTCTCTCTCTACATTTTCTGCCTCTCTCTCTAAGGTTTAGGGCTTGTTTGTGCTCAAAAGTGTATTTTCTTTGCACTTTTGCATACAAACACCTAGTTCTCTACTTCCCTTATTGAGCTGAGATCCTTAAAGGTGATTCTTGGGGTGATTTGAAGCCTTTTTTTGGTCCAAAGTTGCTGATTTACTGCTGTGCTACAAGAGTAAGACTTTTGCCCCTTTTTACTCTTTTTTTTTTTTGCAAAGATTTTTAGCCTATCTTGCATCTATTTTTGAGCTTAGCATATAACATAGAAAAGTCTTATTTTTGAGTTCTCTAAATAGTTTGTTAAGGGTGTTTTAAGTTTTGGGGTTGTTTGACCCCTCTTAAGGCTTGTTTGGCCTTTGTTTTGTGCCATTTCGGCTGAGCTCCGGGACCATTGTGTTTGGACCTCCTCACCACTGAAATCTTGAGGGATTTCAGAGGTTAGGATGGTTCCTTGAGGTCCTAAGAATGAGAGGTCCACCCCCTCTCCTTGTTGTCCTTGAAAAGGGCTATTTTTTCCTCTTGAGGGAGCATCTTGTTTAACTGTATGTTGGCCATGCTTCAACTAATTTTGGTGTTTAGTATGTCATAATATGCCTCTGTTTTTAGTTGGTTTGGACACACCTTGCATGCCTTGCATACATGTCTTGTAATGCCACATTTTTGCCTTAACATGCTTTAGGTGTAGACCCTTGTTCTAGCATGATTTAGGCTTAGCCTTGTGAAGCTTATATGCATATTTTGATGTGCTAAGGGACTGTTTTAGGTCATTTGAGTCATTCATGTCTTGCTTTGTATAGCTACCATGCAATCCCTCTTGAATGCCTTAAGCTTTGGCCTCTCTAGCATGCATTACTTGCATTGTTTTAGTGGTTTGGAACCATTTATCATGTTATTTCAGTCCTTATAACATGCTTGTATCCTTACCTTTGACGCCTCTTTGATGCCTCTAAGAGGTGGTGTTGTATGCTCCATGTTTAAGCATTTGTGCATGCCTCCATGTGTAGATCATTTAGATGCCATCTAGGTGGTTTTTAGGACTTGCCTTAACATGATTTGGGACTGTTTTGGTCCACTTTGGTCATTTGTTTCATGTGTCATTTAACCATAGTTTAAGTTCTTGGGCTTGGTTGCATGCCTTGCTTGCATTGGTAGTTGGATTTGGTATCATCTTAACATGATTTTCAGAGTTTGATGTGCATGCCATTTGTCCATGATTATCCTCTTTTAAGTGTGCTTAAAAGATGTTCTTTAATGCTTAAGCGTTGGGCCATTTTTGCATGCATTGTTTGTGTGTGTATTTGCCTCCATTCCATAGCATTTTGGCTTCCTATTTAGACATGGCCGAGGCTTGTCCATATTGGTCTAAGTCCACCTTTCGCATGTTGTTCAAATGTGATCACATTGCTACATGCTTGCATGCTTCAGTTGCATAATGTTTGCATGCTCATTACTTGCATTGTTGACACATGCTTAGCTATATTGCATTTTGTTGCATGCTTCCCCCATGTTCATATAGCATACTAGTTTGCATGCCTAGGTTACATGCCATCTAACATGCATGCCTTGTCCCTTGATCTAGTGATAGGGATTGGGCCTTGGTTTGTGTGTGTGCATTGCATTTGAAATCAAAATGCATACTTGGTCCCTTGGGCCATCATGCATGGAAATGCGTGATTGGTGGCCCGAGAATCGAGGCCCATCATCCTTTGAGTCATAAACATGATAAGGAGTGTGGTTGGTGCATACATTTGCTTGAGATACATTGCCATGCCTTGTCGGCCCTCTGCTGCTGTCAAACAGGTTTCAGCAGGAAGAATTGGCCGGCCGGCAGTGTTGGGTGCCGACCGGCAAAACAGGTTTGGCCGAGAGCATAATTTTGTGGCCGGTGACCATTCTCCATGGCCGGTGGAGTCCTCACTCAGCCGGTAGTGTCCCACAACACTCAGAGAAGCAACCTTGGGAGTTGTGCAATTTTCAGAGAAGCAGAACAGTCAAAGCAGAGGCAAACTTGTGCATGGCATTGGATTTCCGAGCAAACCCGAGCACGTGCGCATTGGATCCTCTTCCCAAGGCCTTTACTACTTTCTTAAGCTTAGTAAATTTGCTTAATTAATTAGGTGGTCTGTAATAATTAATTAGCTTGTAGGTTAATTAATTTGTATTATTCTTTTGGTCTCTCCGAGCGAGGGTGAATTTGTAATAAGTGTGGGTGCGTGTGTGCATGTCTTCCAAGCCCCACTTCTTTCTCCCTTTTAGTTACCTGCTTTGATGGTTAGTATTAGGACATATTTACTTTAGCATACCTTATGCTATGCATGCGTGCATCATTCATTAGTCTTGCATGCACTAGGCTCGGCGCATCATACTAACTGCATAAGTATTTCAAATCTAACTTGAATATGTGCTACTTGTGCATTTTCACATGTCATTTATAGACTAGTCGAGCCTACTCTAGTGACATTTCACATGCGTTGCATTAGCCATCTTAAACTAGGATCATGCATATGATTACTAACTAGTTTCTATTTTGGCTTGGAGTACTCGGTAAGCATTTATGCTTTAGCATACCGCATGCGTGTGAGTGTTGCCATAACAGCATGATTACCATGAGGCTAGCTGCTTATGTGATATAACTGCTTGAATGCCTGTGGATGGAGGTTGAATTACCTAAATTGGAATAATGCATTAAAACTGTGAGTTTTAAGCCCACTAGATAGTGGCAAAACCATCTTTTCTAAAGCCCACTTGAGGGTTGCAAAATCTGCATTTTAGCCTACTTGCAAGTAGCAAACCATCTTCAAAACGAACATGCAATGTTTTGTTCCAATTTAGGCGATTTGGTCTATACTTGTTTGCTGCGCGCATAACATAGTAATTCTAGGCTAAGAAATGGAATAAGAACACATAACGTTTTCAAAAATGGATATCACGGTTAGTAGAGGCGGATCTTCAGATTGGGCGAGAGGGGGTGCTCATAGCTGACCTTCTCCAATCGTACCCAAGCTCCCGAGCCAAGGCAACTTTGGTGATGGTGGATACGTGGCCTTTGGCACCGAATCAGGGTTTCCTAAATTCCCCATAAAAAATATTTAGGTGGCGACTCTGTATCTGGCAAAGCAGTCCATGTTTGACACTTCTTTTCAAAAATCTATTTCTCAAAACGATTTGCCAGATTTGGACTCTTTGGTTCAGATTAAGAACCGTGACAATCTGAGAGTCCTAAACTGTAGTAGACCCGCAAAACGAATAGAACGGGACTCATTCTCCCGGGGCGTTTGGGGACGTCTACAGTATATGGGAGTCGTCAGGTGCTATCAACAACACACTTATCCCATAACTGTATTGATTGGACACTCCGTCAAAGTACATTGTCCAAGTCTCTTCGTCGACTTGCAGAATGGCTTCATCTGGAAACAGGTATTCCACTTCTTCATCCCCCTCTACTTGGTGATCTGCTGGGAACTTCAATACAACTCTCCTCTTGACCGACTTGCAGGTAACATACTTGAGATCAAATTCAGAGAGGAGAAGTAACCAACGGGCTAGCCCACCCCGTAAGTGCTGGTTTCTCAAAGAGATATTTGATGGGGTCTAATCTCGAAACCAGAATTACAGAGTGAGCTAACAAGTAGTGCCTCAACTTCCTGGTAGCCCATACCAAGGCTAGGCAAGCTTTCTCCAATAGAGTGTAGCGGGTCTCATAATCTAGCATTTTCTTGTTCAAATAATATATGGCTTTCTCTAGCCTATCCTCAGATTCCTGAGCAGGCATGCATCCCATTGTGGTGTCTGTCACTGACAGATACAAAATCAAAGTCTTCCCCGGCTCTGGTGGTGGCAACACAGGCGGATTCTGAAGGTACTGTTTAATCTGCTCAAAAGTAAACTGACATCGATCATTCCATCGGAATTTCTTTCATTTCTTCAGGAGACCAAATAGTGGTTCACAAGTCAAGCTTAATTTAGAAATAAACCATCTTATGGATTGCACTTTACCCAGAAAGCCTCGCACCTCCTTTACAGTCCTTGGTGGTGGCATTTCTAAGATGGTCTTGATTTTAGAAGGACCTACTTCGATGCCCCTCTATGTGATAAAAAAGCACAGTGTTTTCCCTGCTGTCACACTGAAAGTACAGTTCCGCAGATTCAACCTTAGTCTATATTCTCTGATCCGTTGAAAGAATTTCTTCAAGGCGGTGTAGTGGCCCTCTCTTTCTTTGGACTTGACAATCATGTCATCCATGTACACCTCGACCTCTTTGTGGATCATATTATGCAGAATGGTGGTCGCAACCCTCTAGTAGGTAGCCCCGACATTCTTCAGCCCAATTGGCATAACCCGATAGCAGTAGGTACCCCATGGCGTAGTAAATGCAGTTTTCTCTCTGTTCTCGGGTGCCATCAGAATCTGGTTATACCCGAAAAATCCGTCCATGAAGGATAGTAATGCATGACCTGCAGTGAAATCAACTAATTCATCGATGTGCGACAAAGGGAAGTCGTCATTCGAACTAGCTTTGTGTAAATCCCGGAAGTCCACACACACCTGGATTCTACCATCCTTTTTTGACACTGGGACGATGTTGGCCAACCTAGTAGGATATTCAAATACTAACAAGGAACCTGTCTCGATCTACTTAGTGACCTCTTCCTTGATTTTTGACACCCAATCTAGACAGATTCTGAGCAACTTCTGCTTGACGGGTTAGGCCTTAGGGTCAATAGGGATCCAATGCCGTACAATCTCAGGATCAATTCCAAGCATGTCTTCGTAGGACTACGCGAAAACATTTTTCAAATCTTTTAATAAAGTGACTAAGCGCTCGTGCTCCTCTGAAGACAACGTGGACCCGATCTGGACCAGAAGTAGATCCTTCTTAGTATCCACATTAATAGCAATAATTTCAGTAGTGCAGGGTTTTGCAAACCTCTCCTCCTTTTATTAATCAAGTTTTTTAAAACCAGGGGAATTCCTTCCTCTTCGTTTTCATTAAAATTCTAAAAATCTTAGTCAATGCAGTAAACAAGCGGCACAGAGAAATACTTAGAATCAGCAGCGACATTCTTATTCACAAGGACCAACTCTTTGGTTACAACTAACCCAAAAGCAAAAGAAAAAGAGGACCTAGACAAGACTTTGGCATCTGGGTTATCACCTCAAGGAATACCAGACTTGGAGTTAGGAGAACCGAAATCTGATTCCGACTCCACAGACTCTGTAGAATCAGATTTTGGCTCATTACCTGACTCAGAACTAGACAGGTAGCCCTCTTCTAGCTACTAGACAAGAGATGGTGCTTCAGATGCATCCAAAATGCTACAGGATGGGTTCACACCCGGTTGGTTCCCGATCATGGAAATGGTAAGGTTATCTCCCAAGTTCTCTGAGTCGGCTGGAGGATCTGTAAGGAGACATGTCACCGAGTCACTTTCCATGCTCTTTTCAGCTTCAGCAGTTGGTTCAGCCTTTTCCTTGGCATCACTTTCTTGCAACTGTAGATCGAAGAAAATTTTGAACCAGGAACACCTTGCTTCGTAGAATTCATCCAGGGCTTGGGAAAGCTGCAAAAGGGGAAGTCTTCACCCTCCCGAACAAAGTGGCCATTCAGCGTTCCCTAGATTGGCCTGTGAACGAGCTCATAGTGTTTCTCAGCCTGCTTGTCTCTGGCTCTGCCTACTATCTCTTCTTTTTTCCTGACCCAATCCTCTTTGGTGGGTACATGTCCCAGACCAAAGACATGCCGATTATACAGCACATCGACCAATGCTGTGACACCCTTCCGGCCACTTCTTTTAAGTCCCATTCCTGGCACATGTTGCAGCTTATTCATGAAATAAATAGACTGGGCGTTGACATACATGCCCTTATCTGCTGCCAAGATGGTCTGTACCACTCCGGCCTTAGTCAGGGTAAACCTTGAAAAGAAAACATCCTCCTCGCCATGAACGATCTCCAACACTGGTGTAGTTACCTCTGGTGGGGGATGGATAGACGAATTCCCGAAAACAATTGGCATCCCTTTCCTGTGAGGGTATTTCAACATTTGGTGAAGAATAGAGGAGACTGCTTTCACCAGATGTAACCAGGGTCTCCCTAGTAGTAAGTAGAAGGTGGCCGAGACATCCAGGACATGGAACTCGACATCCTGCTGTGTTGGGCCCACCTGAACTCTGATTTGCACCGTGCCCATAACCTCCCTACCTGTATTATCATATGCTCAGATTACTTGGGCTATGGGCATGAAGTCTGCCAATCTAAGGCCAATGGCATAAGCTATGCGAGAAGGATAGACGTTGATAGCTGAACCAGTGTCGACCAACACCACTGGTACCCATTTATCTCTGCACTCAATAGATATGTACATGGGTTTGTTGTGAACTGAGCCTTCCAGCGGCAGTTCTTTATCAGAAAAGGATAGGGTTGGCCCAGCACCACCTGGGAAGACCAATCCTACAAGTTGTTCGAGGGTAGTGTCAATGGACAACCTAGTTTTGTCCATTGCTGATAATACAACCTGTCAATGCACCCGGGAGGCCATAAGAAGACCCCAAATTGAGATGTCGACTTGGATTTTCTTCGGTTACTTCAACATGCCTTTTTCTCCAACTGCTTCTTTTTCTGTTTCTCAACCTCTCTATCTTTCCCAGAGGCCTCAGCTTGATCTAAGTGCGGTAACTTGAAATACTACCCACTTCTTGTCATATGATCAATCTTTTCAGCATACCACGTGCTATCAGGGAAGCACTCACCCCAGTCTTCGTCAGTGAGAGCTAAATGTAGATCTTCATCCTCCCACCATACACCTTCAGTAGTCGACAAACAATTGTCCGGCTTTGCTTAGATTACTTTTACATCACAAGCATCCCTTGCAGGGTTTTGGGCCATTACAGCTTTTTGGTTGCCTTCAACCTTGTCTTGTGCAAACTGCTTCAGCGCAACTTCCTGTTTTGTGTCCACAGTACTCACAGTGCCCAATTCCTAAGCTGAATTGTTCATACCGGTGTTCTCCAGTAGTTTTCCCTTTTCATCAGCCGTTCCGGCCACTATAGCAATTTTTGCTCACTTTTCCTCTAATTTTGTTTCTGTTCATTTCTCTCTGTCCGGTTCATCACTCAACCATCCAGAGTTGTCTACTAATCCATTCAAATCGAACTAGTCAATCTGCACATCCCCTTGATATTGTTTGTCGAAGAATTGCAGGTTGTCTAAGTCCTCCTCTAGTTCTGCCAGATCATCCAAACCTTGACTCAGGTCATCCTCTATAACCACATTGACCTTCACTACAGTTGGCAATACCACTTCCGGCTTAACTCGACCAATCGACACAATGTAGCAGCTCGGATTATACTCTCCCTCAGACAAGTCCTCAGAGCACTAAGGCAACATACTCGTACTCTCCTCTAATGCCAGTCTCCCTTTAACGCCAATTGTCACCACCACAGGTTTAGGTTACAGTATGGACGTGTCCATCATGCACAAATCTATGCTTTCAGGAATGAACACCATCGATCTGGATAGGTGGGAAGGGGTAATATATATGCTGGGGTCATAGGGGATAGCCAATGCATGGATTAGGTTTAGGTTTCAAGGTGGGGAACTTAATTGTGGGTCGGGAGAGGGTTTATGGTCACATTTGGTTTCTGCAGTGGTGCAATCACCTTATTGTCAATGAGGTCTTGAATCTCATGACGTAGTCTGAAGCATTGGTTGATGTTGTGACCGTGCTGCTGGTGGAAAGCACAGTACTTGGCTGGGTTGTGTTTAGGTGGGAGAAGATTGGGTAGTGGGCGTGGCTCTAATGGCTTACAGTGTCCTTTTTTGATCAACACCTTCATGGGTTGAGATAAAGGCATGTAAAGTTAGGTAAAGGTCCTTTCGGTTATTTGAAGTTTGTGGTGCTATATTAGCGAAGGGATTGGCGGTCTTGGTTACGGTGGTGACAACACTCACATCAGACGGCCGCGCAGTTATGCTACCACTAGTGGTTGCATTGGAACTACGCAAAAAAGGTCTCTTGACCTAGTCTTTCTCATCAGTAATCAGCCCTTGTTTCATGGTGTCTTCAATCTGAACCCCTATCTCATAGAGCTCGGTGAATGTACACCAAGATAGGACGACCATCTTTTGCAATAATTTCCCCTGCAGATTGCGGACTACCATCCTTATCTGATCTTTCTCTGAAGGTTGTATAGTCAACATTGAAGCCTTAGCCCTCCACCTCGTCATGAATTCCGAGAAGCCCTCCTTCGGCTCCTGGCGAGTTACCTCAAGATCATGAGTTGTGACCTCGATTTGCATGTTGTATGAGTACTGTGCAACAAAGGCCTTAGCCATTTCCTCCAAACTCTACTTCACAAAATCTTCTAGCTTGGCATACCATATAGCCGCTATTCCTAACATGGTCCGGCCAAAGAGTGAGAGCTTCTGCAATCTGGTTAGGCCCATCGACCGCAGAATTTCTGAAAATAGTCGAAGATGAACCATGAGGTCTCCGGAACCATCAAACCGACCGATGTGTGGCATTTTGAACTGGTTTGGCAATGTCACTGCAGAGTCGGTATACCCGTCTTCTATGTCAGGCATAGAGTTCACACTCTCCGCCCTTTTGAGGAGCTTCTCCAACTTGTTAACCTTAAGCATGGTCGGGTCAACCTCAAATTCAAATGGAGCCTTGGTTGGATACACAGGTGCTTTGAAGGCCTGTGGTGGGATTGGCTTTGCAGGATTGCCCTGATTCTCAACATGGGCAGTGGCTCCAGGTGTTGAGATACCTGTAGGGGGCGCATGAGATGCAGATGCTATTACCAGTTGTGGCTGTTGTTGTTGTAGCTTGTTTATTACCTCAGCCTGACGTGCTGTGACCTCAGTTTGACGAGCAGTGTCTTGCTGCATGGTTTCAACTGCTTGCTGAAGGTGATAAATCAAGTCCTCCATGCTAACTAGGGGATACAGTGCCATCGGAATGGGCGAGTGATCTCTTACTGGACTAGATGTAGAAGACTGAGCCTAACTAGATGCAGGTGAAATGAAGGATGACTGCTGTAGAAATGGAACTGGTGAACTCTACATTACCCTCCTCCGTCTAGTAACCGACGGAAGTGAAGTAAACATGGGTTGTCCCCTAACAAGATCTCCGGCCCTGTAAAGCCTTCTAACACGGGTCTAGAGCACTTGGGGGATATCCGAACTATCTGAAGCTATGGTGTTATACTACCTAGCAAAAAGAAATAAAGCAACAAAAAAGTAGTAATCGTAAATTGCACAGTACCTCAGCTCAGTTGTTAACAACACACAGATGTAATCAAAGCTGTAGGACTGTACTCAATACTGAATTCTACCCTCAAAACTGATACCCAACTTGCAACTGATACGCACGTTCCTACACAGTTTCACTGTAAAGCACATACTAATTAAATGAGAACCAAAACACCCCTATTCAAACAAAGCGGTTACACGCAATCCTGTATTTGGGTAAGCATCCTGTCCTAGTTTTGAACAGTCTCTACGACTTTCGGTATGCAACTAGGCCAAATGGTCGAAAGGGTGCCTTAGCAAGACTACCTAATATACCTCTCACGCCTAACACCGAGAAGTGAAAGGAGGATCAAACGGTACAGTGGTAGTCTAGATCCAAGGGTTGTGTTCCCATCGTGGCAGAGCCCACGACCGGTCAGCCTTTTGGCAAGCTTTTCAAGCAAGCTTCTAGAAAACCGTCCAGGAATAACACATGGCAAACACAGTGACTTAAATGCACCAATGCAAATGCAATGAAAAAAAACATAGAAGTGTAGATAAAATGTCATATCATGAATTTCAAGTCAAGTTCTCTAATTTCCCTAACAGAATTGCCAGAAACTATAGCTTGACTTTTTCGCGCCCTCTTTCGAAAGTTCGAAATAAGCCCTACAGTTCGAACTCCTGCAGTTCTGAATCTAATCTTACATTTGCAATGTGAAATTGATAAACACCAAAGAGTTCAAATCTAGAAAATCTTTTGGAAAATTGATTTTGAATCAAATTGTAAAAAATGGACTGCTTTACCAGATACAGAGTCACCACCTAAATATTTTTATTTTGGAGAAATTCAGAAAATCCATGACTCATGACAAAGGCCACGTCTCCATCATCACCAAGATTGTCTCGGCTCGAGAACTTAGGTACGAGAGGGGAAGGTCATGAATTGAGCACCCCCGCTCGCCCGATCAAAGATCGGCCTCTACTAATCATGATATGAATCTTATGTACATTATATCCTCTTGTTCTGGTTTATTAGGCTAACATTACTATGTGATGCACACACACACAAGTTATAGACTAACTTGCAAGAATTGGAACATTCTATGGACGTGCTCCCAGGAACTCTCCGAACATCAGCGCCCGCCTGCGAGGGCGCGAATCTTGTTTTGTTCTGAGCTACTATAGTTCAGACTCAATGTCACGATTCTTAATCTGATCTCACAAAGTGCAATGCAAGACTGATAAATCACCAAAGAGTCCAAATCTGGAAAATCGTTTTGGAAAAATGATTTTTATAAAGAAGTGCCAAACATGGACTGCTTTGCCAGATACAGAGTCGCCACCTAAATATTTTATTTTGGGGAAATTTAGGAAACCCTGACTCATGCCGAAGGCCACATGTCCGTCATCACCAAAGTTGCCTTGGCTCGGGAACTTGGGTATGAGTGGGGAAGGTCAGGCAATGAGAACCCCCGCTCGCCCGATCAAAGATCGGCCTGTACTAAGCATGATATTTTGTTTTTGAAAACACACGTGCTCTTATTCCGGTTAATTAGCTAATATTACTACGTGATGCGCACAGCATAGAAGTATAGACTAGATCGCCTAATTTGGAACAAAACATTGCATGTTCATTTTGTTGAAAACGGTTTGAAGTTTGCTTCTCGCAAGTAGGCTAAAATGAGAATTTTGATGAATTGTTCCAATTCAAGTAATCCAACCTTCACCCACAGGCGTTCTGGCAGTTATAGCAAATAAGCAATTACCCTCATGGCAAGCATGCTTTCATGGCAGCATTAACACATATGCAGTATGCTAAAGCGTAAACACTCACAGTATACTCCGAGCCAAAACAGAGAACTAGTTAGAAATCATGCATGATCTTAGTTCATGTTAAGATGGCTAATGCAACACATGCAAAAATGCAACTAAGATAGGCTCGACTATCCTAAGAGTGTCATGTGAAATGTAACTTGGTACATGTATTCAAATTGGAATTGAAATACAATGCAGTTACTATGATGCGCCGAGCCTGGTGCATGCAAAACAAATGAATGAATGCACGCATGCATGCAAGCATAAGGTATGCTAAATGAAACATGCCCTCAAACTAACCATCGTAAGCGGTTAAGTAAAATGGAGAAAGAAATGGGGGTTGGAAGACATGCATCACACACACGCACGCTTATTACAACATTACGCCCTCTCGATGGAGGGACCAAATAAGAAGCTAACTAGCTAATCTAAGCTAATTAAACTAATTAAACTAATTATTACAAAACAAATTGAAATAGCTAAAGGCATTAACTATTAAAGTACAAAACGAATGCTTAATCTAGCTAAGTAAAGAAGCTAAATAAAGCAGTAAACAGAGGTGCCCTCAGAGGGAAGAAAGCATGCATGTCTGTAGACACCCTGTTTTTGACCGTCCTCAAGACTTGGACGTCATCGTTTGAACACTCGATGATCATCCATGTTCGTGTTCGTTTTGAGTTCCCGGAGGTCTCGGTTGCGCGCTTTGCCTCAAGATCTCTCAACTTGTTTGTTTTGTGCTTGGTTGTGAACCAAACACTTGTGTTTTTGCTTCTAAGGGAAGAGGGTGGCTTGTTTGCCATACCCTTAACCCACCAACCAAGGCTTAAAGCCATCGGCCAAAAGTATTGGCCGATCGGCACTATATTTGGTCGGCTGGCACTTGTGTTGGTCAATCGGCCATTTTTGGTGGCCGAACCCTGTTCATCTGCTTTATGCAGATATTTTGTGCCAGCTGGCACAGCTGGCATCCACAATTCACCCCCTCCATACACGTGTATGGAGGGATTTGCCCCTTTGGCTTAGCTTCTCCTAGAAGCTTTGGAATTGAATTCCTATAAGAGGGGAGGCCCTCCTCCCTTCTCAGGGGTTCTGGATTTTAGGGTTAGAATAGTTGTATCTCTCTATCTCTATATCTCCCTCTCTTTACACTTTTGTGTGTGTTTTTGTGACCTAAAGTGTGATTTTGTCTTACTATTGCACACAAACACCTAGCACTACACCATCCTTGGTTGCTGAGGCATTAGGGAGTTGGTGTTAGGGTTCTTGAGTTGTTTTTTATTAGAGAAAGGTGCTGGTGTTATGTTCTTGAAGGTGTTCTTCAAGGGTGAGCATTCTTGCTTTAGATACCCCTTTCTTGCTTAAGCTTTTAGCCCTTCTTGCTTATTGTTTTAAGCTTAGCTATTAATTGATAAAAGTTCTGTTTTTACTTTCTTTAGAACTTTGCTTGAGGTCGTTTTGAGGTTTGGGGTTGTTTACCCCCTCCAAGGCCTTATTAGGACTTGTTTTAGGCCATCCCTTTTAGCCCTTTCTTTAAGCTTTACATGGCCTTTCTACCACTGAAAATCCCATTGAAATCCGGTGGAGAGGTGGTTTTGGTGTCTTAAATAGGAGAGGGTCATCCCCCCTCCCTGTCATCTTGAATACTAGCATAAGTGGCTTATGTTGGTAGCATTGTCCTTAGCTTGTTTTAGCTTTATTTCAGCAAGTATTTGGTGTTGTTTTGCCATGATTTACCTCTATTTAAAGTTGGTTTAGTGGTCTCTTGCATGCACCATATACTTACCTTGCAATCCTCTCATTTGCCTTAACATGTATCTAGCATTTAGACTACCATGCTTGCATGCTTTGACTTAACTCCATGAACCTTTTAGCCATGTTTTACCATGCTAAAGCTCTATTTTTCATTGTTTTGGTCATGCTTGCATTGTTTTGTATAGCTACCATGCAATCTAGCTTGTTAGCTTTGGGTGTTTAAGTCACTAGCATGCTTTACTTGGGCCATTTCGTAGTTTGGCATCACTTGTTATGTTGTTTCAGTCCATGTTTTATGCTTGTACACTTGCACTTATCACTCCTTTAATGTTTTAAAGAGTTTGTGTTTTATGCCTCATGAATGTGTCATTGTGTATGCCATCACGTTTAGGCCTCTAGGATGCCATTTCAATGTGTTTTTGGTCTCGTTCTAACATGCCATAACTCTGATTTTATTGGCTTAAGTCATGCCATGTTTGGTTTTGATAGGTGTAGTGTAACACCTCTTTTGTAGCTTTGCATGCCTCATGTTTTTGGTGTTGTGTTCTAGCATGTTTTGGCCTCATTCCTTGCATGTTTTAGACTCAATTTGACCTGCCTTGGGACTATTTTAGATCCCCTTGGCCCTTTGGGGCTTGCTTTGTATAGCCATGGTTTGAACCATTTGGCTAGTTTTCAAGCTTTAAGCTTTCTTGCATGTTTTGCTTGCGTACTTTGGTTGATTTGGCATCATCCCTTGCATGATTTCAGAGCTTAACATGTTTGTCACATGTCCATGTTTATCCTCTTTTAAGTGTGCTTAAGAGTTTCTCTACTATGCTTAAGTGTTAGGCCAATTGGCATGCATGTTTGTATGTGTTTTTGTCCTCATTTCCATTGCATTTTTGGCCACTGATTTGGGCCTATTTGAGAGCTGTCCAATTTGGTTTAAGTCCATCCTTTGCATGTTGTTGCATGCTTGCCTTGCATGTTATTGCATACTTGGCCTATTGCATGATCGTCGCATGCTTGAGTTATATTGCATTTGGCATGCTTTTTGTTAAGTTGCTTTGCATGTTTGCATGCTAGTCTCATTGCATGTTGTTGGATGCTTATTGCATGCTTGTCCCTTTACATGTTGTCACATGTTTGCCTCACATGTTGTTGCATGTTTGTCATTGGCATTGTTGTTACATGCCTTGCATGTTTACTTGTTTAGGTTGTATGCCTATTGCACATTGCTTGCTTGCATACTCATGTTGTATTAGCTTGCTTGCATGCCTAGGTTGCATAGCATTATGCATGCATCCCTTGCCTCTTGATCAAGCATGATAGAGGTTGGGGCCCCTTATGTGTTATGTGCATTTCATTTGATATAAATTGCACACTTGGCACCTTTGGCCATCATGCATTGAAATGCGTGATTGGTAGTCCGAGAGTCGAGAACCATACTCCCTTAAGTTCATGACATGATAGGGAGGGTGGTCGTGCAAACATTGTCTTGTAAATGTATTGTCATGCTCTGTTTGTCCTCTGTTGTAGCAACAGAAGCATTCTACAGGAAGATATGGCCGGTCGGCCATCTTCAATGCCGGTTGGCTAAGTATTTTTGGCCGAGAGCCTTACAATTGGTCGATGGCACCATTACCTTGGTCGATGACTATACCACTTGGCCGATGATCTCTCATAGTGTCCATGAACTGGTTCTGGAGCATCCTTAAGACTTGTGAAGTTTTTAGAGGTACAGAGCTGTGCAAACAGAGGCAACATGTGACATGGCGATGGATTTTCGAGCGACGCCGTCAGAGCATGCATGCATCCCGCTCCCCGAGGCTGTTTTACTGTTTCCATAGCTATACAAAGCACGAAGCATATGACCAAGGCAACCCAAAACAGTCCTAGAGCATGTTAAAATGAGTCTAAAACATGCATGGAAGGAAGCCAAAACAAGCTAGCATGAGAGGCATAAGGCATGATGCATACAAGGCGAATATGGTGGATTACACTACACCTATTAAGACCAAGCATGGGATGACTTAACCAACAAAAATCAGAGTTATATCATGGCAAAATAACCCCAAAAACACATTGAAATAATGGCTCACAAGCTAAGGCATGAAGGCATACACAATGGTTCATATTAAGACATAAAGGGGGAAACCCTCCAACGCATTGAATGAGTGACAAATGTGAATGCATGACTATGAAACATGGACTGAAATCACATAATAAATTATTCCAAATCATTCGAATAGTCCAAGTAATGCATGCTAGTGGACTCAATACACAAAGCTAACAAGCTAGATTGAACCATAGCTATACAAAGCAAGTCATGCATGGCCAAAACAACTAAAATCAGACCTTAAACATAGTAAAACATGAACAAAGTCTTCACAGAGCTAAGCCAAAAGCATGCTAAAATGACATGTTACAACATGATGCATGTTAGGCTATTTCATGGAATTACACTACAAGTGCAAGGAGCATGCAAGGGGCTATCAAACAAAGCTAAAAAAATCTAAGGCATGTTAAAACAACACCAAAAACCTATTGAGATGGACCCAAAACATGCTAGAAAGACATGCTACCTCATAAGGCATACAAACCTAGTTTGTATGATTTACACTACAAGTGTATTAACCATGCATGAAGTGACCAAAGAAAGTAAAAATAGTGGCATGCCTCAGCAAAATAATGACAAATACTAGCTAAGAACAAGCTAACACAAGCTTATCAAAGGTGCTCAAACATGAGGCATATGAAGCTAGTAAACACAATACAAGGAGAGGGGATGACCCTCTCATATTTAGGACACCAAAACCACCTTTCCACCATTGAAAATCATCTAGACTTCAGTGGTAGAAAGGTCATGCAAAGGGTTCAACAAGAGCCTAAAGAGATGGCTCAAAACACACCCTAACAAGGCCTAACAGGGGGTAAATCACCCCAAACGAAAAAGTGACCTTAAACAACTATTTTAAGCATGCAAAAACAAAACTTTTTCTAGTTAAGAGTTAAGCTTAAAAAATGTATAAAAGAAGGGCTAAAAGCTTAAGAAAGAAAGGGAGATTTAAAGGTCAAATGCTCACCCTTGAAGACCTCTTTTACCACTGCAACTCCAGCAAGTTCTTTGAGCTTAAACCAGTCCAAGAACACCAAAAACAACCCCTTAGCACTCAGCAACCAAAGGAAGGTGTTTGAGTGTGTGTTTGTGTGTTAAACTAAGACAAAATAACACTTTAAGGCACAAAAATGAAGCAAAGAAGGAAGTACAGATACAAGACTATATCTAACTCTCAACCCTCAAATTTTTGAACCTATAGGAGGGTCCTCCCTCTTTTAGTAACTAAAAGGCAAAGCTTCTTGGAGAAGCTGAGCCTTCAACAAATCCCTCCATACACGTGTATGGAGGATAGCCCAAATGCCCTCCAGTTGTGCCAGCTAGAGGAAAATATCTCCAAAAAGGTGCCAAAAAGCAGCGGACCACCTGAAGTGGTCGGCATGCTATTTAAAGTCGTCGGCCGACCACTTCAAGTGGTCTTCCAAGGCACAAACTGGTCGGCCATGGTGGGAGAGAGTCCAGGGCATGAAAGAAAGCTAGTGGTGTGGTGGCCGACCAGAAAAAGTGGCCCAAAGACCAAACAAGCCAGTTATCCGACCAGAAAACTGGCTGGCAGAAGGAAAAGTGGTCTCCAAGGAGAAAAAGTGGTCTCCCATCCTTGTACCACCTTCCAAACAAGGAAAACAAGGTTTGTACCAAAAACAAACCAAAACGGGTGCAAGACGAGAGATCGGGAGGCAAAGCACGGGGCCGAAAGCCCCGAAAACTAGTTGACGAGCACCAAAAGTGGTATGCAACCACAAAAGCGGTCTCCCGGACCACAGTGTTCCTCTAAGCAGAGGCAACAAGGTGTGGTTCAAAAACCACGCCAAACGGAGAACGTTAAGCGGTCCCGAGACAAGGCGCGAGGCCAAAGGCTCCAAAAATCGGAAACTAGTCTCCAAACGGGAAAATTGGCCTACGACCACAAAAAGTGGTCTACGACCACAAAGAGATGGTCTACAAGACCTCTCCCTCCCTCTGAGAAGAGAAAACAAGATTTGGTCCACAAACCGAGCCGAAGCACAAAAGAGTTCAGAGGCCCGAATGCAAGGCTCTCAGCCAAAACTCCGGAGACTCGAAACGAGCACAACATGCACCATCACCGAGCGCTCAATCGATGACGTCTGAGTCTTAAGGTCGGTCAAAAATGGGGTGTCTACACATTCGAATCATGTTTGTTTTGAAAAATTGTTTCGGATATGTACCACTTGAAAAAGTGATCACATATGAACATTACTCAAATTATTCCAGTTCAAGAAATTAGCCTTCATCCACAGGCATTCAAGCAATTATAGCATTTAAGCATTTAGCCTCATGGTAAGCATGCTAAACATGACAACAATCACACACATGCGATATGCTGAAGCGAGTAAAGGCTCACTTAGTACTCCAAGCCAAAAAGATAAAAGAGTTGGAAAAATGCATGATCCTAACTATGCAATATGACTAATGCAACACATGCAATATGCAATTACTAGGCTCGGTTATTTAAAATGACACGTGAATCAATTTGATAGCATGTGATCTAAGCAAGCATTCAAAGAAGTATTAAACTAACAATGCAGTTAGAATGATGAACCGAGCCTCGGTGCATGCAAATACAAATGGATGCAAACATGAAGTATCCTAAGCAAAACGTGATGCCCCCTAAACTAACCATCATAAGCTAGTAAATAACAAGGAGAAAGACGTGGGGTTGGAAAACATACACGTTATTACATCATTGAGCTCTTAGGAAGGGGAGTCTGAATAAACTAACTAGCTAACTAGCTAAGCTACGCTAATTATTAAAAAACAAACGAAATTAGCTAAACTATTTAACTAATTATTACAACAACATATGAATTAACTAACTATTCTAGTTAACTAATTATTACAACACATAACAAAATTAACTAGCTATAACTAATTAATTATAATAAATATTTAAACTTAAACAAGCTCGGAATACGAAGAATGCTCATGCATGTGCTCGATTTCCACCTGAAAAGCCACTGTTTTGCTTCCGGAGAGCCCCTGTTGCACAATAGAACACTAAAACTGTTGCCCACTTCCAGAATAACTTTGCTCTACCTAAAGAATACACTGCTGAATTTTGCATTAATGGCCGGCCGACTAGTGATGAGGGTTGCCGACCACTAGTGATGGCTGGCCGGCCATCAAAGGTGGTCTGCCAACTACCTGCTGGCCATGGAAAGTGGCCTGCCGGCCATTGCTACCCAGTTCTCCTTGCTGCAACAGAGGACAAACAAAGCATATACAGGTTATTTCAAGGGTTTGTTTGCACAACTCACCCCTTCTTTTCATGAACAAATCAAAAGAGTAGCAAGTTTGGTTCACAAACCATCAATGGATGCAATTTTATTGCATAATGGCTTGTGAAACCAAGTGTGCAAGTTCAATAAATACACCAGAATAAGACTCTCAAAGCCACCTCCTTATCATGAAAGATCAAGGGAAATGATGACCTTGGAGACTTGAATCATTTCATCACTAGCATGTATGAAATGGTCCAAGTTCCATGTGTTCAATTAACGTCCAATTGAACACAACACTTATTGTCTTGTACCATTTTAGTCTCAATTTTCATCAATTTCAAATTACCAACCATTCTTTAATTCATTAAGTCCAAAGGTGAGTTTAAGTCCTCTAGTGGAGTGAAGTACCAAACCAAGAGTTAACTTAAGACATGAAAGAGATGTCATGCCGTTGATAATGAACCCTAAAAAGTATTAAACCATTAAGCAGGACAACCTCAATCTCATGCTTAAAAGAACAAGAGGTGTGAAACAAATCTCAAAGAAAAACAAAAGCCAAGAAATGAGGGAGGTTGCAGAGATTATTAGTGTTGAAAATGAGTGAGAGAAGCATAAATAAATGCTATCAACTCAAAGGAGATGGTGTCCAAGGCCTAGAACACCAAACTCATGAGGACTATTACACTACAAGCATGCAAAACAAAGGCTTAAATGCAACCAACAGTCCAAAACAATGATAAAACAGTTTAAAATATTCCTAAAACATGATGGAATTGAGCCAACAATAGCTAGATTAATACGTTAAAACATGGCACAAACTAGGCTAGTAAGCAAGACACAAGGAGAGGAGGCTAACCCTCCAAATTTGGACTTCAAAACATAATTTTGGCCACTAAAAAAGCTCTAAAAATCAGTGTTTAAAAGCTCTGAAAAAGATAGTAAGAGGGTGGGAAACACAAGGGTAAAGCCCTCCACCTTTATTGGCCTTAGAACCCAAGTTTAAGCCCAAAAATATAAAAGTTTTACAGCCCAAAAACAGTTGGAATGGTGGATCACCCCTCCTAATTAGGTGACCACATGCCAAACTTGTGGCTTTTAATGCCCACTGAAAGTATTGTCTTCCATACCAAATCACCCTTCTCAAAGCTAATGTGTTTGAATTTTTTATTATAGCTTTTGGCTTTTTTTTTTTTTCTTTTGGAAAATGATACTATTTAATGCCAAAATTCTAGCTTCGTTCACATTCTCCAACTTTAAGAACAAGCTCTGATGATATTGCTCTGTAGTTAATTGGTCTTTGTACTTTACCCTCAAGGATTTGATATTAATTTTCACCAGCAACACTGCATCATGCCCATACACTAAGGCATAAGGGGTGAGTCCTAGACTTGACCTTGGAGAAGTCCTATAAGCCTATAACACATCTAACAACAAATTATGCCAATTCCTAGTATTGTCTTCCACAACTCTTTGTATTCCCTTTTTCAATGACTTGTCAGATGATTCAACTTGACCATTTGCTTGTGCACAATAAGGGGTGGAATTAATAAAACTAATTCCAAATTCTACTGTAAAACATTTTACTATCATTCCATCGAACACAGTCTCATTATCCACAGTTATGGTCTGTGGAATGCCAAACTTATAGATCAACTCTTTGATAAAGTCAATTACTTCAGACTGATCTACAACCTTATAAGGCTTAGCTTCAATCCACTTACTGAAGTAATCTGTGGCCACTAGAATGAAACAATGTTGTTTCGAAGAGGGTGGATATATTTTGCCTATCATATCCATTGTCCATCCTCTAAATGGCCAAGGCTTCATTACTGCATGCTAATTAGTTACTGGCACATGTGTTATCATGCCATGCTTCTGGCATGCCTGGCAACCCTTTGCATACTTTATACAATCCTTATGGATGGTTGGCCAATAATAGGAATGCCTTCGAAGCAACCACCTTATCTTCACACCAGGTTGATGGGCACCACATATGACTTATTGTACCTCAGCTATAGCAGTCAATGCCTCTTTTAGCCCTAGACATTCCAATAGCAGCCCATCTACTCCCCTTTTGTAAAGGGTATTCCCATACATTATAAATTGCATTGATTGCAATTTAAGCCTTTTGTTAGCCTTCGAAGAAGGACTAGTTAAATACTGAATGATTGGTTGTCTCTAATCATACTCTTTCAAATCATTCTGGTTAACTTCCACCATGACACCCCTTTTAGCCAAATGTGGTATTAACTTCTGATATGTTGCTTGACTTATGTCTATTTGAGTGTCATCCCTTATTTTAAAATTTGAAGCCCTCTGAGCTACATCATTGGCTCTGTGATTCATGAATCTTGGGATATAAGTCACATTTGCTCTTTGAAACTAAGAAATCACATATAATGTAGCAACATAATATGGTAACATGCTTGCACTTTGACATTTAAAAATTTCTTTTACTTGGTTGATTACCAATTGAGAATCTCCAAATATATCAACTGCTTGAGGCTATAATCTAATAAGTATCTCAAGTCCCATTACCAAAGCTTCATATTCAGCTTGGTTGTTGGAACAAGTAGCTTCATCAATTCTTAAACCATGTGTGGTTTCTACCCCCTTGTGGTGACTTCATTACAACACCAATTCTGACTATATTATTGGCTTTTGATCCATCGAACCACATGTGCCATGGTTCAACATCAATTGTGCCAAGTTCCATTATCTCTTGGCTTTCTGTTGGACATGGATGATCAGCCAAGAAGTTAGCCAAAACCTATCCTTTTGTTGCCTTTTGGGGAACATATTCCAAATGAAATTCTGATAAAGCTAAAATCTATTTTCCAATTCTTCCTCTTAACACGGGTCTGGATAACATGTATTTAACCAAATCTATGATTGCAATTACCAAAACAACAGTAGGCAAAAGATAATATCTCAATTTCATTGATGCAAAATATAATGCCAAACACAACTTCTCTACAGTTGAGTATTTACATTCGTAAGAATTTAAAAACCTAATAAGGTAATATACTGCTTGTTCCTTGCCTTCTTCATTGTCCTGAGCTAGATAAACTCCCAATGAATCTTCTACTGCAACAATGTATAGCTTCAGAGGTCTGTCCCTCCTTGGTGGCATCAATACTAAAGTCTTGGTGAAGTAGGTTTTGATTCATTCAAAAGCAGTTTGATGCTCTGCTGTCCACACAAATTCTTCTTCATTTTTTAACTTCAAGAAAGAAGAAAACACTTTAGTCTTTCTAGCAGTGTTAGAAATAAGCCTGAATAAGGAATTTTTGCAATTCTTTCTTACTTGACGGAGGTTTGGCCTTGATGATGGCTTTGGCTTTGTTCTGATCAATCTGTATTCTCTTCTTGTGTACCACATACCCCAAGAAGTTTCCAACTGATGCACCAACAGAACATTTGAGAGGATTGAGTTTTAGTTTGAACTCTCTCATTCTTTCGAAGGCTGCTGTCAAGTGAACTAGATGCTCCTCCATGGACTGAGATTTCATAACAATATCATCAACATAACATTCTAAGTATCCTTTAATGAGATCATGGAAGATAGTGTCCATTGCCCTCTGATATGCTGCTTCAGTATTCTTCAATCCAAATGGCATCTTAACCCATTCGAAGTTGCCAATGTTTTCAGGACACCTGAAAGCTGTCTTGTGAACATCCTTATCTGCTATGTAGATCTGATTATAACTAGAATGTCTATCCATCATAGACAAAATCTGTGTCTTGCCAAACTATCCACCAATAAATCAACTATAGGTATGGGGTACTCATCTTTTCGAGTTACCAAATTCAGGTTTCTAAAATCAATGCATACCTTCAACTTGCAATTCTTTTTTACTACAGGCACAATATTGGACAACCATTCAACATACTTGGCTGTTCTGATGAAGCCTGCTTTAAGGAGCCTAACAATCCCCTGTTTTACCTTTTGAACCACTTCAGGGCTCATCCGTCTTGGTTTCTGCTTGTGTGGCTTGAATTTAGGCTTCATTAAGAACCTATGTTCCACTAATGACCTATCCAAACCAGGCAACTCATTATAAGACCAAGAAAAACAATCTTTATATTGTTTTAGGACAACCAACAACTGGTTCTTGTCAATAGGATCCAACCAAGCACTGATGTAAGTGGGTTGTTGTACTGAACCTTCGCCTAAGTTAACTTCTTCCAAGGGATCTTGCACTTTGTAGACACACCTCCTTGGGGCCTTGCCTTCTACAGTTCGGACTCAATTGTCACGGTTCTTAATCTGATCTCACAATGTGCGATGTGAGATTGATAAATCACCAAAGAGTCCAAATCCGACAAATCGTTTTGGAAAATTGATTTTTGTAAAGAAGTGCCAAACATGGACTGCTTTGCCAGATACAGAGTCGCCACTTAAAGATTTTATTTTGGGAGAATTTAGGAAACCCTGACTCGTGCCTAAGGCCACGTGTCCATTATCACCAAAGTTGCCTCGATTCGGGAACTTGGGTACGATTGGGGAAGGTCATTTAATGCGCACCCCCGCTCACCCGATCAAAGATTGGCCTGTACTAAGCATGATATCGGATTTTTGAAAACACATGCGTTCTTATTCCGGTTAATTAGCTAGAATTACTATGTGATGTGCACAACAAACAAGTATAGACTAGATCGCCTAATTTGGAACAAAGCATTGCATATCTGTTTGTTTGAAAATGGTTTGAAATTTGCTACTTGCAAGTAGGCTAAAATGCAGATTTTGATGGATTGTCCCAATTCAGGTAATCCAACCTTCACCCACAGGCACTGAGGCAGTTAATCACGTAAGCAAATAACCTCATGGTAAGCATGCTTTCATGGCAACATTAACACACATGTAGTATGCTAAAGCGTAAGCACTCACAGTGTACTCCGAGTCAAAACAAAGAACTAGTTGGAAATCATGTATGATCCTAGTTCATGTTAAAATGACAAATGCAACGCATGAAAAAGTGCAATTAAGATAGGCTCGGCTGTCCTAAGAATGTCATGTGAGATGCAACTTGGTACATGTATTCAAATTGGAATTGAAATACAATGCAGTTAGCATGATGCGCCGAGCCCGGTGTATGCAATACAGATGAATGGATGCACACATGCAAGCATAAGGTATACTAAATGAAACGTGCCCTAAAACTAACCATCGTAAGCGGTTAAGTAAAAGGGAGAAAGAAATGGGGATTGGAAAACATGCATCACACACACGCACGCTTATTACAACAATTGGCTCACTCAAGGGAGAGACCAAATAAAGAGCTAACTAGCTAATCTAAGCTAATTAAACTAATTATTACACAACAAATTAATTAACTAATCCTAGTTAACTAATTATTACAAAACAAATTGAAATAGCTAAACACATTAACTATTAAAGGTACAAACCAAAGCATGGAAGCTAAGGAAAGCAATAAAAGCAGGAGGTTCTCAGAGGGAGAAGATTGGATGCATGCCCGGTCGCCTCGTTCAGAAATCCAATGCGATGCCCCGATTTGCCTCTGTTTTCATTTGTTCTCAGAAACTTGCACCAAGCTCCAGAAAGCTGAAACTTAACCTTAGGAGTCCTGTGGGAGGGTGGCCGACCACTTTGGGTCTCTAGAAACACCTGCCGACCACTTTTGATTGCTGAAAATCAAGAAAAGTGGTCGGCCAGCTACTTTTTCTAGCTGGCCGACCAGTTGTTGCAGCTGAATCCCAATTTTCTGCAATAGAGAGCAAGAAAGGGCATGGCAATGCATTTGCAAGATATGTGTGCACAACCACCCTCTCTATCATGTCATGAACTCAAGGGAGTGTAGGTTCTCGACCCTCGGGCCACCAATCGCGCATTTTCATGCATGATGGCTGAGAGGCGAAGTTGCACAATTCACTATGAAAATGAATGCACAAGTAAACACACAAAGCCTAAAACTCTATCATGGATGATCAAGAGCGTCGGCGACCGGGAATTAAGGCACATTTCATCACTTTAAGTATGAAACGTCTCTTGTTTCCCATGTTTGAACTAACACCTATTCCAAACACAATGCAAGCAAGCATGGCATACATAATGCAACTCAAGCATGCAAGTATGCAATATGACTTAAGCATGCAAACATGCAATGCAATATGAACAACCTAACAAGGCTAATGACATGCGAACGATGCTAATGCATGCATACATAATGCAATACAATAAGGGCAACTTAGCAATATACCAAGCATGACATGCTCAATGTAATATACATGGTATGCTCAATGCAATGTAAGATGGCATACTTAATGCAATGAAACAATATGGCCTGCTCAATGCAATATACATGGCATAATCAAAGGACTTAAACCAAAAGGGGTAGACCTTAGTCATGCCCAAATTAGTGGCCATTGGTATTGAAATGATGGCACATAAAGTAAGGCATGCATGCACAATGCATTGGCCATCAAAGAGGCCAAAGAGCACAACTCTCAAGAGTGCTCAATGAGTGATAACAGTGGAAGTGTAACAACACTAAGTGCACTGAAATGAAGCAAGAAATGATGCCAAATCATTCAAACAACATGAGTAAAGCATGCTAGGGTCCGAAGGCATGAAAGCTAGCAAATAGAAACACAAAGGAGGAATGCAATACATAACACAAATGCATAAACTAAGCATGGATAGAGCTTAATTAGGTCAAAACAAGGACCTAAACATGTTGAGATAAGCGCCCAGAGGCCTAGGCATGCAAGCATACAAGCTAAGCTACAAGCTAGGCAAACATGGACAATACTCAAAGACATTCAAAGCATGAATGAAGTGGGAACATAAGCACGCTATAAGCTCTGATATGTCATGTTAGATGATGTTAAATCATGTACACAACATAAATGAAGCACGCAATGGTGCCCAAAGCTTAAAGGAAGCAAGAGCACTTGTACTATAAGTATACAAAACATGAAGCATGTGGCTAAGGCAACCTAAAAAAGTCCTAGTGCATGTTAAAATGAGTCTAAACATGCATGGAAGGAAGCCAAAACATGCCAGCATGAGGGGCATAAGGCATGATGCATACAAGGCAAATAAGGTGGATTACACTACACCTATTAAGACCAAGCATGGGATGACTTAAGAAAAAAAAATTAGAGTTATATCATGGCATAATAACCCCAAAAACACACTGAAATAAGGGCTCGCAAGCAAAGGCATGAAGGCATATGCAATGATTCATGTTAAGGCATAAAGGGGGAAACCCTCCAACGCATTGAATGAGTGATAAATGTGACTACATGGACTGAAATCACATTATGAATGATGCCAAATCATTGAAATAGGCCAAGTAGAGCATGCTAGAGGATTCAATACACAAAGCTAACAAGCTAGATTGAACTGCAGCTATACAAAGCAAGTCATGGATGACCAATACAACACAAATCAGACCTTAAACATACTAAAACATGAACAAAGTCTTCATGAAGCTAAGCCAAAAGCACGCTAGAATGACATGTTACAACATGATGCATGTTAGGCTATTTCATGGGATTGCACTACAAGTGCAAGGAGCATGCAAAGGCTAACCAAACCAAACCAAAATAGAGTCATGGCATGGCAAAAAAATCACCAAAAACATGCTGAAATGGAAAGAAAACAAGCTAGAAACACATGCTCAAACATGAGGCATACAAGACTAGATTGTGTGGTTTACACTACAAGTGTATTAACCATGCATGGGGTGACCAAAGCAAGTAAAAACAGTGGTATGCCACAGCAAAATAACCACAAATACATGCTAAGAACAAGCCAACACAAGCTTAGTAAAGATGCTCAAACATGAGGCATATTAAGGCATGTATTGAAGATGCAAGGAGAGGGGATGGCCCTCTCCTTCTTAGGACCTTAAAACACCATCTCCACCATTGAAATCCCTCTGGATTTCAGTAGGAATTTCAATGGTGAGAGGGCCAAAACAAGGTGGTCCCAAAGCTCAAAAAAAGGCTCAAAAACAAGGCCAAACGAGGCCTAAGAGGGGGGGTAAACAACCCCAAACATAAAAGTGATCTTAAACAAAGATCAAAAGCATGCAAAAATAGAACTTTTATCAGTTATAAGTTAAGCTTAAAACAGCATGCAAGAAAGGCTAAAAGCTTGAGCAAGAAAAGGGAAATTAAAGGTCAAAAGCTCACCCTTGAAGACCTTCTTTATAACTGCAACTCCAGCAGGTTTTTCAAGCTCAAGGCAACCCAAGAACACCAAAATCAGCCCCTAGGCACCTCAGTAGCAAAAGGATGGTGTTTGAGTGTGTGTTTACGTGTTAAAGTAAGACAAACCTACACTTTTGAGCACAAAAATGAAGAACAAGAGTGATATAGAGACAAAGTTATATCTAACTCTCTAAGGGCAATTTTCTGAACCTGGAGGAGGGAGGAGGAGCCTCCCTCTTATAAAAGAGGAAAGCCAAAGCTTCTTGGAGAAGCTAAGCTTGAATGCCATCCCTCCATACGTGTATGGAGGATGGCTCAAATGCTCTCTAGCTGTGCTAGCTGTCCTAAAATATCTCCAAAAAGGTGCCAAAAAGCAGCCGGCCTGCTAGTAAAAGTGGTCGGCCGACCACTTTAGGTGGTCAACCAAAGCAAAAACTGGTCAGCCATAGGTGGGAGAAGTCAACACACTAAATGCAAGGTGGTGGTGGTGTGGTGGTCGACCAGAAAAGATGGTCCAAAGACCAAAAAAGCCAGTTATCTGACAAGAAAACTAGCTGAAAAAAGGAAAAGTGGTCTCCAAGGAGAAATACCGGTCTCCCACCCTTGTACCACCTTCCAAACAAGGAAAACAAGGTTTGTACCAAAAACAAACGAAAGCGGATGCAAGACGAGAAATTGGGAGGCGAAACACGCGGCCAAAAGCCCTGAAAACTAGCTGACGAGCATCAAAAGTGGTATACAACCACAAAAGTGGTCTCCTGGACCACAGTGTTTCTCTAGGCAGAGGCAACAAGGTGTGGTTCAAAAACCACGTCAAACGAAGAATGTTAAGCGGTCCTGAGACAAGGCGCGCGACCAAAGGCTCAAAAAACCGAAAACTAATCTCCAAATGAGAAAAGCGGCCTACGACCACGAAAAGTAGTCTACGACCACAGAGAGATGGTCTACAAGACCTCTCCCTCCCTCCGGGAAGGGAAAACAAGACTTGGTCCGCAAACTGAGCCAAAGCACAAAGAGTTCTGAGGACCGAAGGCAAGGCTCTCAGCCAAAACTCCGAAACCTCAGAACGAGCACAACATGCACCATCACTGAGCGCTCAATTGATGATGTCTGAGTCTTAAGATCGGTGAAAAATGGGGTGTCTACACACTTGAGCACTCACTAATGCACCCCCTCAGACTTCTTCTACCTTCGAAGTAATCCTTTTATCTTGTTCTGCTTCTACCTTTTCTGGTTCAATATCCTTACTCTCTTCTTCAGAGATTAAATTTGTCCATATAGCATCTTCCTCCTGTATTTCCTGGACTTTAGTTTCAATGTCCAATGCACAATATTTTCCAAGAGCCAAAGGTCTGTCCTCTTGTTGCCCCTGACTACAGCCAATCACCATGGCTTCTTTCTATTCTTTTTGCACATTTTGGACTATTGCCTTTAGGTCCAATGTTGAAAATTTGATTAAAGCCAAAGGTTTGGCTTCTTGACCTTGATCCTTTTGCCTACAACCAGCCATCATTGGCATCTTTGATGATGAACTCCTCATTAGCACTCTCATGTACTAGATGCTTCAAGTGTGCCATTTCTTCATCAGCCGTCACTTCGGCTATTATATCAGACTTCCTCAGTACACTAAGTGGTACCATTCCTTCAGTGTATAGCTTAGCTTCTACAAAATTTGCACAGGCAAAAAAGGACTGTGGATCAGCATCGATCTCCTCTGTCTTCCCATTGCCTATTGCCATCATTATCTTCAGATGCAAAGAAGAATACACACATTTGTTTATGTGGATCCAATCCCTGTCAAGCAAAGCATTATATTTGGCATTGCTATCTATGACAAAAAATGCTATCATATAGTCTTTGGTTCCCACACTTAAGTTGATAGGCAGAATGCCTTGAGCCATTTGTTTATCTCCAGCAAAACCAACAATGGTAGTGCTTGTTGGGATCAACCTGAGATTTCTTTTCCCCAACTTCTTCAAAGAGGATCATGGAAACAGGTTCACTGCTGCCCATTGTCCACCAGTACTCTGTCCATTTCTATTATATCGAAATAAGCCTTGATCTACAGGGGCTTAATATGTTGGGTCATGGATACTATAGGGTATTCAAAGGGATATGAGAGGTTCGAAGGGATATGAAAGGTTGATACTTACCTCTTCACTTTCTTCATTAGTTTCCATGGGCCTGGCCACCTCAGACTCATCTTGGACCATGCTGGTTTGTGAATCCTTACTGAGAACTGGAATGGGATCACCCTCCTGGCCTTCTTGGTTCTTCTCCTTAGCTTGAAACTTCTAAGGTAGCACATAAACCATGTTAACTGGCATTGGAGGGAATGAACCAAATTGTATTACTAGCTATGTTTGATTTCCTTCTATATTGGTTTGCTCTGATGCTTAGGAAACATCCTTCATACTGCACTTTGGTACCTTAATACTAGTAGGTTCCTTCAAAGCAATTTGCTGCCGATCTAGCTCTGTTGGCTTTTTAACCATGAAGGACTGTTCAGCCATAAAGGCTTCGAACATTTCCTCTTCAACCAATACCTTTTCTATGCCTGGTTCAATTTCTTCATCTGTCTCATCATCACTCTCTATCAAGGCCTTTTCGAGGCCTACTAGACTGGATATCTCTTTGGCTCTTAGTTCAGCATGAACTTTGGCCATTTGTTCTCTATTGGTACTCCTTTTGATCTTAGGACCATGCTTTGAACCTTCTCTTTCTTCTATTTGACACTTTGTCTGAGACAAGGAAGTACTTTCTTCATTTTCCTTCAAGTCTCTTTGGTGCTGGGTGTACCTTTGCTGGATCTTCCTTCTCTGAGACCTAGAGATTATAGGAACCATATCTGGTTCCCTTATCTTTGGGTTTTTCAGTAGTACCCAGTTATTTGAGGCTACCAAAGGGGGTTTGATTATCTTCTCTTTTCCTCCGAAAGCCCTTTCCTGGGTAGGAATCACTTTTGTTTGTTTTGCATGACAAACCAGTCAGGTACCCTTGGTACCCATGTTCCTATTACTCTGGTTGGTAGGCTTGCTACTCTTGTCTTTGGAACTGTCTTCGAAGCTGTCTTAGAATCATTGGCTCTGGTGCCTTGTCTTAAACCAAATTTAGGTTTCTTTTTAGGTTGGCTGACTGTTCTGTAGTAGTCATATGGCCTGAGCTCATGTAGAGGTCTTTTACCTCTTGACAGATTCCTAGTGCCTGGAGGTCCAGCCAAGGGTGGCTGCTGCCTAGAACTAGTTGGAAATGGCCTTCTGCCATAATTGTTGGCTAGCCTACGGTCTTTTTGTACATCTTTGTAGTATTGCTTCCCATCAGTTGGGAGCCCCCTCAACCATTTATAACTCAACCTGTATCTGGGGTACATTATCTACATTACAGTTTCTTTGAGAGAGTCATCATCCAATGCTTCGTCACTGGAGCCATCCCTTTGGCCTACAAAGCTTTGTCCATTGGCTAGTGAACCTTTTGTGCTCTTCCTGAAGGTAGCCTAGCTAGCAACATGTATTTACACACTGAGTTCTTCCAATTCCTTCAAAGAGAGATCCTAGAAATCCGGCTAACATTAGCTGCAGCCTCTCCAATTTTTGGAAATTGGTTAGTACCAATTCCCATAGCCTTTTCAGTCTTGGTTAGAAATTTCAGCCTCCCTTTCTGAATTGGTTCTTGGATCCTGTCTTGAAAAATAATACAATTTTTAGTTGAGTGGGACTAAGAGTTATGCCATTTGCAGTATAATTTTTCTTTAAGTTCTTCAGAATTTGGAATCTTAACTCCCTTAGGCAACTTTAAGAAATGTGCTGCTAGCAAATGATCAAAGATGTTATATGCTTTTGTTATGTCGAAAGAATATTTCTTATGAAGGTCTTTCGTTTTAAACTATTAGTCAATTGTAGTATTTTTCTGAATCAATGCCTTACAGGTCATATGTTCTTTTCCTATGATCTTTACTGCATCAATTTCAAAGTTAGGGTCCCTATAATAGGTCCTATAGGATGCATTGCTTCGATCTTGTTCTTCTTCAAGTAAAGTTTCATTTCTAGAAACTTTATAAGTGAGTTCCACTAGATCTCGAAACTCTATCGATTCCAATTTCATTTGAAGCCTAAATTCTAGCCTATTTTGGGTCAATGTAACAAATTCAGGTTCAGGTAAAACAACCCTGCATTTGTTACGTGCTCTTTTGAATCTAGCAATGAATTGAGCAGCCTTCTCATCAGGCATTTGGCTCAATCTTACCAAGTCTGCCATAGAAACCTCAGGTTCTATTTGGAAAACCTGGGCATGAAATACTTCCTTTATTTGTTGTCAAGTTTGAATAGAACCATGTGTAAGGTTAGTGTACCAGACAAAAGCCTGCCTCAGATAGAGAATTTAGAAAAAGTCATAATTTCATGTAATCATTATTGGTAAACTCATCACATTAGCCTGTGAATCTGGCAATGTATTCAATGGTCGATTAGGTTCCATTCCCATAAAAAAGGGTAAAATCTGGTATTTTATATCTTCTTGGGTATTCATGCAGCCTATCTAGCCAGTCTGGGTAAGGCTTTCTGTAGATAGGAGTCTGGACCCCCTGAGCCATGGGTCCACAAATCTCTTTTACAATATCAGCAATATGGTCTCTAGGCACCATGTTTGGTGCTAATTAAGCCACTATTGGGGGAGCAAACACTGGATTTGGAGGAACCACTTGTGCTTGGAGTCCCTTTGGTCCAAGCAAAGGCATATTTGGGACTGGTTGTCCCTGTTGTGCCTGGTAAGCCTGAGGATATGGCTGACCCCTTTAGGTAGGTGCCTGGCCTACAAAAGGCACTGCAAAAGGAATCGTTGGGGGAGGGGAACATGCATTGTTTTTCTTCTAATTGCAGGAATCCCATCCAATCCCCCCGGGTATAGCTTCAAACATGGGATTAGTATATGTTTTGCCATTTCCTTGTGTTGATCCTACTCTACCAATATTTATGGCTTCACTGGTAGGTATAGACATGTTTTGGCCTGTTGGCAATTAGGAAGGGGTGCATACCATGACTGAGGCACTTGTACTGGTCTTCTAGGTGTTTGATTACTGGTTGGCTATTATTTTGCCCATTATTTTGTATAGGTTGTCTATTTTGAGCCAATTGCTACTGAAACAAATTTATATTTTCTTCAGCTTGTCTAATAATAGGTGGTAGATATGAATGTATTTGATCCAAAAAAGATATTGCCCACCTCTTCATTGTATACATCAATTGTTGTATCATAACATCTACCAAACTTCCCCATTGATGTGTGGATAAGATAGTCGAAAGGCTAGCTGTTTGGCCTTGTCCAATATTCTGGACTTGGGTTGTATACCCTGAAGTAATGGTTTCTTCAACAAACTGTGGAGGACTATTTGAAGCAGATACATTTTTTGGATATGTTTCAACATTTTTCTCTATATTAATTCCTTCTACACCTTTTTCAAGGTGTTCATTTTCTCCTCTTACTCGACGTCCATTTTTCACGTCCCGCTGGGTGTGCTAAAAAATATATATTGGCCTTTTCGGTTTTCGAAGGTTAATAACGTAATTTTAAACGTGCCATCAAGGATCAATAAGTTCTTACAGAAATTTTAATTGCCAACCAATTATCAGACGATTGTGTTGAAATTCTTTCAGCCTCAATGAAGAGGCATTTTACTGGTGGCTTTGCTAAAGGGAGAGAATTAGAGATATTGAAAACAGCAGTAGGTAACATAGTTTCATGAACTGAATTTCATTAACGAGTGAGAACTTACAATAATACTTTCGCACTTTCACAGTGTCGAAGGGTTTTACAGTAACAAACTACTTGAAACTACTCCTAAGAATTGAAGTGCAATACAAGAATTGAAGAATTGGAAATGTAAAAACTGGAAAGAAAAAAATACCAAGTAAAGAACTGGTTTATGGATCTGAGTCTTGGTTCTTTCCCTGTTGGCCTTCTTTTCTATTTATACCCTTTGGTGGTAACTGACAAAGTGGTCTTCTAACCTTCGAAATGCCCTTCCACGATCTCTGGCCATGGCCTTGAATAGTTCACTTCCACTAGGCCATTCTTGCTGTTGGACTTCTTTTCTGAATTTGAATTTGAATTTGAATTCTGAGTAACCGTTGGGCCACGTCACCTTGCGCCTTCTAACTGCTCCAATGCTGCGCAGATCCATTGCTACCAACATAAGCTGCCACGTGTCTGTCGCTGATTGGAGACTTGTATTTATTTCCCAAATTACCCTTTACGAGCCACGTGTCAAACTGCGATTGACTTATACAAATATGTAGCCACCAGAAAGCATACTGAATATATACATAGGTGTAAGATTGTCCAGAAAAAAAGAGGAAAAATATTAGCATTTCCTTCATGGAGGAAGCGCTTGTTGCTCAGGGAGTTTAGGAAGTAAAATAGTTTAAATTGTCCTTTACGCACTAACATGTTGGGCATAGGGAGTTTTGGCTAAATTTACAAATAGGCATTTAATCAATTGGGTTGGGCTAGACTAAGATTTTTAGCTCATTTAATTTTGGGGAAATACCCGTGTACACTTTCAAAAATATTTTCATATAAGTGGTGTTCATTGTAAATTTTAATGTGTAAATTCATGTACTTTTTCATGATTTTATAATTTATTTTTAAAAGTATCACTGGCAAGTATTTTTTCCTTTGATTTTCGAACTAAACTTGGGATAATAAAGAGTTTTAACCCAGCACGATATGCATGCCCGTTTAAACAACATTAATTTTATTTTTTATATTACCTAACTACAAAATAAACTAGAAAAATAATAAAAATAAAAAAGGTACATATATATATATACACATACATACTTCTTTCTATAGCTTAAATTAAAACATTCTTAAAAAATTATATTTATTTTACAATTAAATTCTATATTTATTTGGTTAAGTGGGCAACCTTGGGTATTAAAAAAAAAAGTGGATGCCCTTGAAATTTAGATATTCTTTTAGATTTAGGCATGTAATGGCTAGATTATATTCGATGTAGAGTTGAACTTAGGATTGATACATATATTTTTACTATATAATGTTGGCCCAATCCAAACCTTACCCATCATACAAGTAATTCAATTGTCAACAAATTATGGAGTGTATGTTTGGTGCCATTAGGTCCTGGATTTGAACTCCATCACTTCATGTCCAACATAATGAATATTCTAATATTTGATTAAAATAGTGAAGGAGGACTTAGTCCATATTTAGGATAACTTAATCTCTAGGGGGTGTGTGACAAAAACAACCAAATCCGGTTAGGTTTCGAATTAGATTCTTAAATGATGAAATTGACCCCACATATTGAATGAAATTGATTTTAAAGAAATCACTTTTTTTTTTTTTTTTTGGTTCAATTTGTAATTTATGTTGCAAATGGATTGGATTTTCAAGTACCATATGTTCATTTTTAGAAGATAAGGTAGACTTTATTTTTTTGGTACAACATGTGTAGCATTTATTTTTTTAAAATTAATCTCATAAAATATATTATATATATTTTTTCTTTTTATTATTTTTTAATTAATAAAATAATAAAAAGGAAAAATATTTCTAATGACCTGAAGCTGTACAATGAACTTTAAAACGTGATGCAAGTGCTAATAAAAAATTAAATTACATTCCAATGTCAGATTTAACATCGTCATAACTTAATAAAACTCCAATAATTTAAAGTCAAATTATACTCAGCTTTCTTAATATTTAATAAAATATAATTAACTTATATTTTCAATATTATTACTTGGTCACCTTTAAAATTTTAATCTATATAACAGTGAAACCTTTGAATTAATAATTTATTAATCTTACACAAAAATAATATTCAGCATGTTTGGTTTCAGTCTTCTCAATTTAGTTTTTTGAAAATTGAAATTTTTTTTTTCGTGGTTTTTTTTTAGTGAATATTTTTAATATTTTAAGTAATTTTTTTTCTTTTTTAGATGTATTTACTTAAATGTATCTAAATAGTAAAATATTTTAAAAAATTAATAAATACACAAAAATATGAAAATGTACAAAATTTTCATTTTTTTTTATTTTTTTGTATTTTTTATATTAATTGAATTTTTTAAAGATTTTTTGACAAAATATTATACTTTTTAAGTATATTTATATTAGGTGTATCTAAAAATTAAAAAAATTACTTAAAATGTTAAAAAAAATTAATAAAAATTAAAAATATTAAAAAAAAAAAAATTTAAAAGTAAATTTTAAAAACTTAAACCAAAGTGATTATCATTTTGTATTTGCTAAATCACATCTACCTGCACTACATCATTTGACGACAAATATGATGACTCAGGAAAGCACATGCGTCGCATCAGTTTCTTCAATTATTATTAAAATCTTCAATAAAGGTTGAGACTCTTTTGGGGTCACTCTTTCACCCCATTTGCATTTGATTGGTTATTTTTTTTTTTTTTTTTTTTCTGATCTCCTAATTCCCAACCCCCACGTGTGTGTAGGGTGATGAGGGTGGGACTTTTGAAGGGGATGAATCATTGTTGTAAAATCTTTTAGAAAAATAATAGTACGGGATCATTTGGAGCATGCTAAAAAACACCTCTATATCATTTGATGACAAATATGATGAATCAGTTAGATGTACCGGACCACTAGATTAACCCGTGATACTGAATTTTTTTTTTTTTTTTTTGATAATTTACAAATACATCTCTTGAGATTTGCTTAAAATAAGAATTGTTTCATGTGATTTGGAAAATTAAAAATACATTCCTATCAGAATATTTTATTTAATAGAATTAATTGAAAAATTTAGAAATAATATAATTAATTGAAAAAGTAAAATTTCTAACTGTTCACTTATACAATAATAAAATTATCTGAATTATTAATTAAAATAAAATTTTAACATTATTAAAAACTGTTAATTAACATGATAATTTATTAATAAAAAGACCTATTTGTTATGAAATTAAAAACCATAAGGAGCATAATGTAATTTCTAAAACTACATAAAATAATTTTTTTACTTTTTTAGATGCACCATACTTAGATGTATCTAAATAGTAAAATATTTTTGAAAAAATATTTTTAAAAATTAATAAATACACAAAAATATGAAAAATGTACTGAATTTTGTATTTTTTTTGGTATTTGGTGAATTTTTTAAATATTTTTTTCACAAATATTATACTTTTTAAGTGTATATATGCTAGATGTGTCTAAAAATTAAAAAAAAAAATTACTTAAAATTTTAAAAAAATTCATTGAAAACAAAAAAAATATGGAACATAAAAAAGTAAAATTTTCTAAAAACCAAAACCAAATTATCACATTTTTATACCATTTTTATTATCCAACTTCATATGTCAATACTATATAAACAAACAAAATAAATAAATTATTTAACATTTTAGTTATCCTAGAAAATTCATGGTATAATCTCATAAAAACTGATACTGCGGGCTTGTTTGGTAATAGGCTATTTTAGTAATTTTTTGACTTTTTGACTAAATTATGAGGTAAACAAACTAGTATGTTTGAAATAATTTTTTGATTTTTTATGAAAAGATATGCAAAAAATAGAGAGAAAAGAGAATCTTTGACTTTTTTGTATAGGTTCTAGACTTTTTGATTTTTTTAGTAACATTTTAACTTTTAGGCTAAAACAAGCACATGTCAAATGAGGCTTAAGGCCTTTTTGGGGAGCACATAAATAAATTATTTATTGACTTTATCGACTTTGAAAAATCTAGAAATCCCCTAGATGTTGATTTGTGATTATGTATCAATTTTAAGCAGAATATAACAATCCCAATCAAACAATCAAACAATCAAGACAAAAAGACACAACGATTTAACGTGGAAAAAACCACAATTGGACACCTCCAACTGTGATAAAAAAACCACGGGCAACAGCCACAAGACAATCCACTAAGAAGAATTAAAGGAATTACACAGGTATACTCTCAATTACCTAGCGAATCCACAACGCCTAATTGAACCAACCTTTATGTGCCTCTTCCAACCCCATCTTCACCACGGAATTGTCTTTCTGATGAGCCACTCCGGATTCCACCAAAGCTTCAGGCTCGAATTCTTCAGAATCCACAACTGAAGAATAACTCTCTCTTTTGTGTATAACAAACAAACCTTTGATGTACTCTCTTTAGATCATGAGTTGAATACTCAATAAAAACATCAAAGAAAAACTCCCAAAGTATCCCCAGATATACACCCTAGAAACCAAAAAGAAGATCTGGAGAAGTCATACTAAAAATCTGACCCAACACGCGAATTTATAGAATCTGTCCCGCGATCTCCGCTCGAGCTCAACACAGCCCGCTCGAGCGGACTGACCAAAAACTGCGTGCGAACAAACTGAGATGCGCTCGAGCGTAGGAGAATTCGCTCGAGCGTAAAATCACACATTCCAGTATTTTTACAGGCGACTGCAGAGATGCTGAGAGCTTCCAATCCCTGCTCGAGCGTCACTTTCCCCGCTAGAGCGGGAAGGCCAAAAATGGAAAAGCTGGAAAAATATAACATGATCGGACAGGCTACTTTGAATGCATTTTTGCATTTTGCTTCGGGGGCGCTGCCCCTCAACCCCGCCGTGGCGCTGCCCCGGACCCGCCAAGGGGCGCTGCCCCCTGGACCCCCACGAGCTGACCGGGCAGCTCGATCCCCGTCATAATCAGCGAAGTGGCAATCTTGAACGCTTTATCATCACAAACTTCTCTGAAAAACACAATTCGGGTTGGATTCGCATCTAAACACTCATAGCCTCACTGAAATAAAAAATGCGAATAAAATTACAACTCAAAGGAGTTTTGTCAAACGGGATTGCCAAGAAATAAAACCTAACAGACTTATTTCAATCACATTATTTATTTATTTTTTTACATAACTTTTCATAACAAATAAAAAATCAACTTATAAATTATACTCAAAATAACCCTCATATATAGATTCATATGAGCAATTTCCTTCTTGAACATAAGCCAAAGTCCATGTGAATCATTCAATCATTCATTCATTGGGCATAATTTTCGATACAAGAAACCAAAAAAGAAAAGTCCATGTGAATGATTCAATCATTCATTCATTGGGCATAATTTACAATACAAGAAAAACAAAAAGAAAAAGAAAAAGAAAGACCCAGCCCAAGTCAAGTCAAGTCAATTGGGGTCCATTTACCCTTCAATAATAGAGGTTCGAGAATACATGAATGAACCTGACTAACACGTTTTTTTTATCGAAGCCAAAAACCAGTTGATCAATCATTTTCATGCGTGAACATTTTTGTACATATTTAGGTGTCTTTTTTTTTTAATTTTTTTTTTGAGTAATTACAAAGATAAATTAAAAAATATTTATAAAATTATGAAAATTTAAATGTGATTTGATTTGACAAATTTACCCCTCTATTCACGACACTTTTTTATAAGTGTGATTGAGAATACGAGTAGCTGATGTGATGTGAGAAAAAGAAAAAACATAAAGGCAAATTCGTCAAATTACATCCAAACTGTCATGACTTTGTAAATGCTATTCAACTTATCACTTTTATTGTAAATTTTAAGAGTTCTAAATCAAGCTTTTGGTATTTTTTTCCCTTCATTTAACGTTATATAAACAAAAATTCATACGTAATTATGATCTAAAATGACATGGCAGCTTTGTGTCTTTTATTTTAAAAAAAAGGCCCATCATGGTTCATATTACCAATATTGCCTTTTCCACGTTATTTTGTTATGAAATTTTGTATAAAATTTTTGTTGATCTAATATTTTCCTTCTCATAATTTCCAAGAGTATCGATAGAATTTTTGTACATAATTTCTTATGGAATGATGTTACTTCATGTGATCTATTCATTTCCAATCAAAACACTTATGTTATGTTTGATTGGGAGATTTGATGAGGGATTTAGAAAGGAAAAAGGAAAAGGTGTGTGAAATTAAGTGAAATATAGGCATGTTTTATTCACATTTCACCTACCTTTTCCATTTTTCTTTTCAAATCCCTCTCTAAATCTCCAAACTATACACAGCATTAAGGTCTTTTTGGCAACACTATAAATAAGCTATTTATAGATTTATTGACTTATTTTGATCATATCATCTTTTTACTTTTTTGTAAAAAAAATTTCGTAATAAGTAAAAATCCACCTTATAAATCATACCCAAAACAACCTTTACTATTATCCTTATAATTTTATAAATGTTATTGACACACTATTCTAAATATAAATTCTCTATAAATTTTCTATTTATAAATCATTTTTCATTTCAAAAATATGATTGACATCATCCTAGATGTATTTTCTGTACATACTTATTATTTGAAACCATTTTCATTTTTCTTTTCACCCAACAGTGATAATTCAGATATGCCTTTCCTCACATATTGCATTACTCCCATCTAACCCTAACCTATATATATATATATATGTGTGTGTGTGTGTATGTTCTTAAGCTTCTCAACCCCATTCTACCCATAAATCTTCACCTCTTCTAACATAAACTTTCATTAGCTGCGTGTAGTAAATTTTGTACACAATGTTGATGTTGGAGTATCCCCACCCAAAAAAAAAAAAAAAAAAAAAAAAATAGACACACACACATACCCACCTATGCTGAGTCTAAGACTTTCACAATCTTCACTTCTTCAAACTCACACATCCTAACTGGTTCATTTTGGTCATATTTGAAACTCCAAAGGTAGACATCTCACTCTTTTCTTTATTATGATCTTCATTCCATTTCTTCTTTCTTCTTCTTCTTCTTTTGCATTGTTGATATAAATTGTGACAGTTTGATACTCTCTCTCTCTCTCTCTCTCTCTCTCTCTCTCTCTCTCTCTCTCTCTCTCTCTCTCTCTCTCTCTCTCTCTCTCTTGTTTTTGCAGGGAACATAGAGGTTAACTAATTGATCAAGAAGACAAGAAGGTCAGTCTGGCTTCGTCAAGCTCCTCATAAACATGCCTATTTTCTCACCCCTCTACAACTATGTTGTGGGCTAAAGGTGATGTATCGCAGGCTATTAGTTGCCATATCTTTAATAAATCTCTTGAACTGTATTCTTTCTTTCACGTGGATGGCTTTTGTTATTCCTCTTAGATGGATCGTTGTGATGAAAGTGGAATTACAGAACTCATTGACGTCGAGAAGAGAATTCAGTTCGGAGAGCTATTAAAAATAGGACAACTGTTAGACTGCGATGTTCACCTTTGCCAACAAAAGTAATTGTAAGAGAAGAAAATAGATGTGTCCTTAATTGTAAGAGAAGAAAATAGATGTGTCCTTATGAGCTTGTAGAACCAAATTGACCTTATTAGTCCTAGTGAACATGTCTAGTGACCTTATTAAAGCTTCTCATGAACATGTCCATTTTTTTCCCGTTTACAACTTTGTTGTGGGTAAGGCGATGCATCGCAAGCAATGAGTTTCCATATCTTTAATAAATCTCCCGAACTATATTCTTTCTTTCACGACAATGACTTTTGTTATCCCTCTTAGATGAATCATTGTGATGAAAGTGGGATAACAAAAGTCATTGACGCAGAGGAAAGAATTTAGTTCTGAAGATCTATTAAAGATAGGGTGGCTAATTGCTTGCCATGCATTGCCTTTGCCACAAAATAGTTGCAAGAAAAGAAAGTGGATGTGTCATGACGAGCTCATAGAACCGAACTGGTCTTATTAGCCCTAGTGGGTTTCAAGGAAATGTGTTACCCACAAAAAGCCATGTTTGTAGAAATCAGAAGTTACCAAGCTAATGATGGGTGGTTTCCAGTTACAACACAAATATTCAAACGTTCATGTAGTTTAATTTCGCCATACTCTAATTGTGCTGCCCTTGTCCTCAACTTTTGTTGTTAATTTGTTTCTCAAGAAAATTTTCTAAATATTTGTATTTCTCCCTCTCCCTTGTTTGTGTTTTCACTGTGTATATGGGTGCCATGTGACTCACCGTGATGCTTTTGCATTTACCTATCTTTATTGATGTTCTTTGTTTGGTACCTTGTATTTTACTCTTACATCAATAAGTTTTTTTTTTTTTTGCTGATAAAAAAATATGTGAACTTTAATTTGTGCTCATATGTAAACATTTTTGTAAAATAACTAAGTCAGATGAATTGGTCACTTTTGTACACTTTTAACCGAGAGTTCATGATGAAATTCATGTCATAAACAAAAATTGAATATTTATAAAAAAAATTTCAGTTATTTATTTGTTTCCTATTATGAACTGGTGTTGGACAAAATATTTTGTAAATATTCTTTTATCAATTGACAATTTTTTTAAAAAATATTTTTTAAGTCAGTTTTGACAAGGAAACTTTCACAATTCCTAATTGAATTAGTAAAAATAATCCTTCATATATATATATATATATATATAGAAGCTAATAAGCATCATGCATGAAGATTAAAACGGCCAAAAACAAGCAAAAAGTAGTTTTTCTTCCTAACCTAAATTGCAATTCTTATTGGGTGAGACATGTTTACAAGTTGAAAGCGTCAATATTGACTGATGTGAGTGTCTCATGGGCGATACGTTTTGTGCAAAATATAGTAGCAGCCAACTAATGCAATACAATCCATAAAAAGAAGAAGAAGAAAAAAATAAAAAACAAGAGAGAGAAGCCAAAAAATAAAAAATAAAAATAAAAAATTGCATATTCTCTCAAAATTATTAGATGTTGTATTGGGAAGGTAAAGTTGCGGATTATTGCATTTGCTGTAATGTTTTAGGTGGTAACAAATGTGAGAACTTAAATATTTTATTAAGAAAGGGGGATGTATCCTGTTATGCTATTCAATTTGATCAAGTTTTGAATGTATATGTAAATACACTCTCACATAATATGGAGAAGTGAAAAGAATAGCGTTTTGAGCCTATTATTAATAAACGTCGTTTGTGTTTTGATGACTATCACATGTATATGTAGATGGGCTTGAACTTATAATCCAATATAACTCTTAATAACTTCACACCATCAAAAAAGTTGTAACTTCCATGAAACCACCATATTGTAGGAAAAATATTTTTGGTAAAATCAATTTAATATAAATAAATAAAAAAATAAAATGCAAGGAATTTCTTACAGAAATTCTGCATTTAATACAAATTGTGACCGATGCCAATATTTGAACACTGTGTCTTTAAGACAGAATTTCACCTTCGCCTCTAGTACTTATGATTAATAGACGTCCTGTCTCCAAGATATAACGATCACCCCACATAAAAATTGCACAATCTTTTGTGCATATAACGAACCAATTTGTGCCATGTACTTTTTCTTATATACTCGACTAAACATAATGTATAAATTTTAAAACGAACCTTAACTTATGCATCAATGCCATGGGATGTGATGGTATTTATAGATGTACTCGTAACCTTTAGAATAGTCATGTCTCTTGGATTCACACACTTTCATACGAATAGACACCATGAAGGATTGCATTTTTTCATTCAAATAGAGTTAATTCTTTTATGAAATTTTTCAACAATCCCCAACAGGAATGAAATTGACGACACAATGCAAATTAAATCCAAACATTGACAAAGAGAGTACAAAATGGAAATATTCTACATCAGGATAGGTAGTTTTTGGCCTTGAACCTTCCTTAATGAAAGACTATCGGACTTATTAGCTAATCAGTGGACGTGATACTTCGAATTGTTCAACCGTTCATCTAAGCCAAGACAATAGAATTCAAACAAAATATCTCCGAACATAGCTTGGTTCTTTTGGTTTTGCCAATTTTGGCTTTGGGCTATTCTTGGTTTTTATGAGTACTTTAGAAAATTCAGCTTTATCAATTCTCATAGAAGTGGCTCCTTCACACTTATATAGGTGATTCTTATTTCGAGTATTTTAAATACTCCTCTTGAAAGATACCTCTCTGGATTTTTCAAGATATAAGTAATTATTAAAAGTATAGCTTATCCTAAGTCCCATGTATACAATGTATGTTGTAGATCACTCTCATCATATGAATAGATAAGAGATAGACTTCCTTAATAATTTTTGGTGAGTCATCTATAATTCGGTTGTCCTTTTGAACTTAGATTTTGGGATATCCAGTTAGCTAAGTTGGTTGTCGTTATGGCGACTCGAAATTAATAGGCTTTAATCACATTCCCCTCGATAAACTTTTCCTCATTTGTTCTCCGGTCAAATTTTTTTTTTGTTTAGCAGCCGTTATTTTTCATTTGATCTTCTTAGTTATATATTATTGAGTAGTTAGTGGATCCACTATATTATCCTTAAACGATATTCACAACTGAGAGCAAATGTCCTACGGTATTAAGTGTTTGATTACAGCGAGACTTACCGTTACTCTATGTCACTTTCATATCTAAAATTAATTAATAGATATAGAGACGTTCTTTAGGAGTTTAACAAAGTTATTTTGTTTCTCCTCTAACTTTGTCTTAGACAAAGAATTGACATCTTTTGTAGACTTACCATCGGAATCCTTACTATAGTAAAATTCTCCAAGCACCCCCCATGCTAAGTAGTTTAAGAAAAATTAATTTCCTTATTAGGATATTACCATACAAAAATATCAATACACCCCCACAATTCTGATATAAATCAAAATATAACATTTCTTACTTATTGCTTTCCAGGTGTTAGAAATGAAATAAAAACTCGAAATAATTATGATTACCTATGTCAAAATTAATGTTTTGACAAATCATATCCATATAAAAAAAAAAAAAAATTTGCCTAAGAATCAAACAATTCGAAAATCTCTTTTTTTTTTTATCGGCAAAAAAGAAGCTTTATTGATGAAAGAAGCAAGTACACAGTACAAAACAAAAAACATCAATAAAGAAAAAGGAAGTGCAAAAACATCACAATGAGCTAAATCATCCCAACTAGGTTGGCACCAAAAAGCCCATCCTATCATTTGCTAGCACCCCCAAGTTGGTGAGAAACCAACGAGAAGACAGACAACAGACCACGGCCTATAACAGCTGATAAACTTCTAATGTAACAAGCATCAGACTTCCACCAATGCAGACTTCTACCAATGTAAACTGTGACCTGATACTAATACACTCTCAAGCACAACCCACCAAATGATGAACCATCTACTGAAAGCTGCTACTGTTGCTCTAACTCAGGTTAACACACCAACTCAACCACAGCACACCCACTCAGCCTCCATTCCTTAGTAACAGAATTAGCACAGATCAGGCAAGACCACTGAATTAGCACAGATCAGCATTAGCAACCAGATGTGCACATTGAACCACCAAACCTGAGGCAAAATTTAACCAAATAGCCACCTGTAGACGTCCCCGAACGTCCCGGAAGGGAATCCCCCCCCCCCCCCCCCCCCGGTTTTGTTCATTGGGCTCACTACAGTTTAGGACTCAATGTCACGGTCCTGTATCTAATCTCGCAGAGTGCAACGCAAGACCGATGAAATCATCAAAGCGTCCAAATCCGGCAAATCGTTTTTTAAAGCAGATTTTTTTTAAAGAAGTGCCAAACATGGACTGCTTTGCCAGATATAGAGTCGCCACCTAAATATTTTATTTTTGGGAAAATTTAGGAAACCCTGACTTGTTGCCTAAGGCCACGTGTCCGTCATCACCAAAGTTGCCTCGGCTCGGGAACTTGGGTACGATTGGGGAAGGTCACTTCGTGAGGACCCCCGCTCGCCCGATCAAAGATCGGCCTCTACTAACCATGATATCTAGTTTTGAAAACATTATACGTTCTTATTCCGGTTATTAGCCTAGATTACTATGTGATGCGCACAGCATACAAGTATAGACTAGGTCGCTTGAATTGGAACAAAGTATCTCATGTTTGTTTTGAAAATGGTTTGATGGTGCTATCCACAAGTAAGCTAAGACATAGATTTTTTACCCTCGGGTGGGCTTAGAAAAACATGATTTTGCCACTATCTAGTGGGCTTAAAACTCACAATTAATGAATTGTTCCAATTCAAATAACCCAACTTTCACTCATAGGCACTCAGGCAATTATATCATATAAGCACTTAGCCTCATGGTAAGCATGCTATCATGGCAGTCACTCACACACATGCAAGGATGCTAAAGCAAAAACACTTACTGAGTACTCTAAGCCAAAACAGAAGCTAATTAGAAATCCATGCATGGTCCTAACTATACAGTAATGCCTAATGCAACATATGCAAAATGCAACTAAGATAGGCTCGACTATTCTAAGATGGCATGTGAACTGCTACAGTTAACACGTATTCAACTTGGAATTGAAATACAAATGCAGTTAGTATGATGCGTCGAGCCCGGTGCATGCAAGATAGATGAATTAATGCAAACATGCTATCATACTGTATGCTAATTGAAACATGCCCTAATCTAACCATCATAAGCTGGTAAATAAAAGGGAGAAAGACATGGGGTTGGAAGACATACATCACACACACGCACACTTATTACAGTTGTGCCTCGCTCGGAGGGTCTGAATAAATAATTATAGTCTGGAATGAATAATTAAATATTACAAAACCCTAATTAATTAACAAATTAACTAGGAAAGCGATAAACTAGCATGTAAGCCTATGGACTGCCTCAGCTCTATTCCGAATGGTGGAATGATGCATGCTCGAATTGCCTGGCACGAAAATCCATTGTGATGCCCCGATTTGCCTCCGTTTACAATTGTTTTCGGAATATTGCGCAACGCTCCAGAAGACCGCTGATTTCTGATTTGCTGTGACACAGAGCAACAAAGGAGCATGGCAAAGTATTTCATATATGTATGTATGACTACTCTTTAGGGAGTGTAGTCCTCGATTCTCGTGCCACCAATCACGCGTCTCGATGCATGATGGCCGAGGAGTCGAATTGCACGACTCGATGTGAAATGAATGCACATGAAAACACAACAAGACCTAAACTCCATCATGGGTAATCCGGAGTGTCGGCGGTTGGGAATTGAGACACGTTCCGTCACTCGGAGTATGAAACGTCCCTCCTTTCCCGTGCTCGGCTAACTCCTATCCCAAACACAATGCAAATGAGATGGCATAGACAATGCGACTAACATATAACCTAGCATACGCAATGCTATGAATTGAAAAGGCATACACAATGCATAATGGACTTACACCAACATGAATGGACCTCAGCCACACACACATCAGTAGCCATGTGATGGAAAAAGAGACAATCGAAATACGTGCACACGTGCACGCATACCGAGGACCGAACCTAAGGCATAAAATGCCACTCTACCAAAGCATGGCAAGGGATGAAAGATGGCATACAAACATGTAATTTCCAGCACTGAAACATGATGCTAAATAGTCCCGAAACATAGGGATATGGCACCCGATCCATGAAATAAGCCCCGAAACTCAAAGCTAGGCACATGCATTGAATTATAACTATGCAAAGCAAGCATTCTTTGGCCATGAAGTACAAAGACAGAGCCAAGGCAGTCCCAAAACATGCACATTTCTAATTTAAAGCATGGCCGAAAAGTGCTAACATGATGGACAAAAATAGCATGCGAATTCGGCTAGCAAGCATGGTTTACATGGCATGTAAATGACGCGCATGAGAACTCACCAAGCTAGCCAAAAACAGTGAATAAAACATGTCAAAAGATGCCGAAATAACCACTGAAATGCAACCAATGCATGCAAAAATGATGAGCTCCTTTAGAGGGCCATACAAGGGGTTATTAAGCACATACAAGATAGACATGTATAATGGCAAGACCACCTCTGGAAATGAGTTATGACAGCCCTAAGACTCACCAAAAATGCCCTGAAATTAACCTAGGAAGCATGCAAATGAAAGACCCTTTGAAAGGCCTTGAGTGGGATTGTTCTACACGTGCATCATAGACATAAAATATGGCAAAATGGGCTCCAGGCAGAGCTAATGCAGACCATAAAACTCACAAAATGAGGCCTGAAACATGACTTCAATGCATGCAAAATAAAGTCCCTTTGGAAGGCCAACAATGCTAGTAAAGAGAATGAGGGGTGAGAGGGTCACCCCTCTATGATTTTGGAGCTCAAAGACACATCAAGGCCACTGAAAATCCACTGGATTTTAGTGGCTAAGAGGCCAAAACAAGGCCAATGCAAATGCTCACATGCATGGCTCAAAACATGGAGAAATGAAGCATGCAAGGAAGAAAATGACTCCAAACAGAAAAGCGACCTAATAAAACTTAAAGAGGAGGTCAAAACAAGACTTTCTTCAGTTTAGGTCGAGGTCCAAAAATGCTCACAAATAAGGCTAATATATCATGCAAAATAAGCCCTAAAAGAGAGATAAAGCATACAAGGGGGTACGAGACCTCAAACAGAAAAGTACTCTGAAACAAATATGAGGAGGAGCTCAAAATAAGACTATTTTCAGTTTACACCAAGGCTCGAAAATGCTTTCAAATGGAGCTAAGGTGTAGAGAAAAATAATGCAAAAATGGGGAAAATGAGGACTTACCCTTGTAGCATAGCAATGCAGCCAACCTCTAACCAAGAAAGTGAGCTTTGGACCTCTGAAAATGAGTTCCAAGGTGCTGGAATGGATGGTGGAGGTGTTAGGCTTAGAGGTGTAGTGTAAATGGCCAAGAAAATTAGGGTTTGGAGCTTTGGAGAAGAAGGCTATGAAGGGTGGAGTGCATGTGCCTTGGCCAAACTTTCTAACCTTGCAAAATGGAGTTGAGAACTTGTATTATAAAAGACAAAGGGCCGTGGCTTCTTTAGGAAGCCTCAAGTAAAGGGTGCAAGCTTCTGAAAGAAGCTAACCAAAAGGGTCAAGCTTCCTCAAGAAGCTTGGCCAAAGGGTCAAACTTCTCTTCCTAACTAAGCAAAGGGACCAAAGATTGCTTAAGAAGAGAAACAAAGGGCTCAAATCTCGGACAGTGGGTCAAATGGAACACAGCTGGCACAGCTGGAACACACTCAGAGAGACAAAACAGAGGGTAGCGGCCGACCAGTTCAAGTGGTCGGCCGACCACTTTCCCTGATCAGCCGACCAAGGTTCAAAAGGTTCAAGGCCTAAATCTGGTCATCCATGAAGCCCTTGAAGTTAGCTTTCCAATGCCGCAAACCTTGCATTAAAATTCCTCCTGTGCAAAAAGTTATGCCAGTTTTGGTGAAGCCGCGCAGCTTCGGTCCAACCGGACTTCAACCAACCATATCTCCCCCACCTGGACTTGGCTTTAGGAGTTTCGTGGGTGAAAAATGAAGCTCCGGAAGTAATCTTTCCAATGGTGGTGGCCTCATATCTTAAATCCAAGTATGCAAAGAGTTATTCCCGTTTCGGTGAAGCCGCACAGTGTTTTCTTTCCTTCTCGGATTCATGCTGAACCACTTTTGAGCAAAAAAAGCGGGTCGGCCATATGATTTTCTGGTTTTCCATGTGGCAACATTGAAGCCCTTGAAGTTATCTTTCCAATGGTGCCAACCTTGCATCAAAATTTCTCCTGTGCAAAGAGTTATGCCCGTTTCGGTGAGGCCGCGCAGTTTCGGTCCTACCCGGATTCATGCTGAACTTCTCCCAAACTAGTTTTCCTCTCTCTTTTCCTCTTTTCTTCAACTCCAAACCCCTAGACAAGGTGTTTTGAAAGATTTTTCAAAGATTTCATCTCTCTTTCGTTCATTTCCACTTTGTCCTTGCTCGATTTACCGAAAAACGCGACATCTGACAAAATATGAGCCTCGGAACATCGTAAAAACTTATTTAAAAAACGTTTTGAAAGAGAGGGTTTTAAGACTAAAATATTTTGATCAAGATTGTTTTGGTCTAGAACAGGGGTATGAAGTTGAGATTTGACTCTCTTCTTACCGAAGAAATTGAACCTTTGCCCTGCACACTTTTCTCCACCATGTAAACCATCGAAAGTGGCATGCGACCACGAAGGTGGTCTCATGGGCCACAGTGTCCCTCAAAAGGGAGGAAACAAGGTGTGTGCCAAAAACCAGAGCAAACGGAGGTGGTTAAACGATCCCGAACCGAGGCACACGGCCGATGGCTCCGAAAAATCAGAAACTGGGCTCCCAAAGGGAAAAATGGCCTACGACCACGAAACGTAGCCTACGGCCACTAAGAGATGGTCTAAGAGACCTCTCCCTCCCTTCGGGAAGAGAAAACGGAGAAAACGGGACCTGGTTCGCAAATCGAAGCAAAGTACAAAAGAGTCCGGAAGTCCGGAGGCAAGTCTCGCAGCCGAGACTCTGAAACCTCAGAACGAGCACAATATGCAATATCACTGAGCGCTCAATTGGTGACGTCTGAGTCTTAAGATTGGTCAAAAATGGGGTGTCTACAGTTGCCCCTCTTTGACAGAACTCAGAAGTCAAGAAAAGACGGGAGTGAGTGTCAAAGCCCAGAGACGACCCATTTTTGACAAGGCCGAAGACTTGAACAAACAAACAAAATATAGATAAATAAATGGTTGTGCCCGCAGGCTGCCTACGTATCCGTTTGCAAGGAATCAAACCAGCGTAGTTCAGGGGCAGGATGCAAAATGATATGCGGGAAGATTTTGAAAATTGGACTTATACGCTACGCGAAGTCGGTTTTGAAAATTGGACTTATACCCTGCGAAGCCGATTTGAAAATTCAGGATTTATACAATGCACTGTAATGACTAAAATGCAATGTGATAGCTAGGAAATGAGAGGTACCTTACAGGGGCAATTGGCAATGACTTACCTCGGTAATGTCCTACCTCATGCTGATGTGGGAATCTTCCTCTTCTTCTCAGTTGAACCACAGGTACTACTTTTCTTCCTGACTATGGTTGCAGCTTTCCCTATTCTCCAACAGGGTGACAGACTAGGTTGATTCGGTATCCAGAATTAAGGCGCATACATATGCAATCTCAATCTATGGGGCTGCCATACAGATTTCAAGCCGAGGATATACCCCTGGGTATTTAAACCAGACTTTAGTCTCGGAAATCCCGAACCTTTGCGTTCTAGGCAAGAGCCATTCGAACTCCAGTTTCCACCGTCTCAGTTGGTCTCCTAGGAACTCACCGCAAACACAGGTAGGTGGCTATACCAGACCACCAGAAGTCGTTCGGGCACGACAAACACCAAAGGAATTGCACCTTTAGAGGATTTAAGGTCTCCTAGACCAAAGAGTGCACAAGACAGTGCGAATGAAGATGCGAGATTTAAGGTCTACTAGACCAGACGATAAAACAGATATGATGCAATGGATGTAACAGATGTGATGCAATAGATAATAGATGTGATGCAACAGAGAGTACAATAGATGCAAAGGGTGACATACTCTAACCACGCTGGACTCGTGAGTGGAAACAGAACAAAGAAAATCAATCAGGAGCGCGTTCCACGCAACCTAAGATAAATTCCAAACACGCTGAAAATTGTGTGAGAAAGGGGAGGCTCCAATCACGCTGAAATCGTGAGAGGAGGTTCAAACAACCCGCCCAGCCCGTCTACAACGCAACTTGGGATAAATTCCAAACACGCTGAAATCGTGTGAGGAAAAGAACACTCTAACCACGCGGAAATCGTGAGAAGAGGTCCGAAAACAACTGCTCAAGTGCGCGCACAACGTAACCTGAGATAAATTCCAAACACGCTGAAATCGTGTGAGGAAACAGGCACTCAAACCACGCTGAAATCGTGAGAAGAGGTCCGAAAACAACCGCTCAAGTGCGTACACAACGCAACTTGAGATAAATTCCAAACACGCTGAAATCGTGTGAGGAAACGGGACACTCAAACCACGCTGAAATCGTGAGAAGAGGTCCAAACAACCCGCCCAGCGCATCTACAACGCAACTTGGGATAAATTCCAAGCACGCTGAAATCGTGTGAGGAAAAGAACACTCTAACCACGCGAAAATCGTGAGAAGAGGTCCGAAAACAACCGCTCAAGTGCGCGCACAACGCAACCTGAGATAAATTCTAAACACGCTGAAATCATGTGAGGAAAAGGGCACTCAAACCACGCTGAAATCGTGAGAAGATGTCCGAAAACAACCGCTCAGGTGCGTACACAACGCAACCTGAGATAAATTCCAAACGCGCTGAAATCGTGTGAGGAAAACAACACTCTAACCACGCGGAAATCGTGAGAAGAGGTCCGTAAACAACTGCTCAAGTGCGCACACAACGCAACCTGAGATAAATTCCAAGCACGCTGAAATCGTGTGAGGAAAAGAACACTCTAACCACGCTGAAATCGTGAGAAGAGGTCCAAACAACCCGCCCAGCGCGTCTACAATGCAACTTGGAATAAATTCCAAACACGCTGAAATCGTGTGAGGAAAAGAACACTCTAACCACGCGAAAATCGTGAGAAGAGGTCCGAAAACAACCGCTCAAGTGCGCGCACAACGCAACCTGAGAAAGTCCCGGAGGACAACAATCCCAAACGCTGCTCAGCATAAAAGGATAAACGATAAATAACACAAGATGCAAATAAATGCCCTTAAAGGTGTTCACGACAATACAACGAGTGAAAGAGTGCATAACAATGCGGGTAGAAGGGTGCATAACTTTGAGGCAGGCTTGATCTTGCACTTGAGGTAGAGGCACACTCATACTTCGGAGCATTGACAAGGCCTGAAAAGGTGCATCCGGAGCATAATCACGGAATTTGCTGAAGATGAAACACACTCAGATGCTTCCATTTTCCCTCTTTTCTTTTGCTTTGCAGTCTGGAACCCATGTAGCTTCAGATAGGTCCTGGTTTTATTGTTCTCATGTGACCTAGGTTGAACCCTACGGTTTTTGAAAGAACAAAATCTTGTTTTGCACAAATGCGGAGAACGGCACGACACTCTGAGCACAAAATGATTTTTTTTTTTAAAGTGAGAGGAGTTCTCAATTGGGTATCGAGCCTACAACTGACCACAGTCAAAATAACTCAACAACAAAAAACAAAAGGTAAACAACCTAAACACAAACACAGACACTTGAAACGACTCAAAACAAGAATCGAAACAAACAAAAAAACAAGAGACACGACACACAAACGTGTTACAAAGATGAGAGACCTCTCAATTCGCGAGGAGCCAGTTTCTCCAGGTATTGCTTCCGACCCTTTCTCATTTGTGATTCTCACATCACTCGGCCCTCAGGCTCTGTTTTTCGCACAAAACCCTTTTCCTCACTTTTTCTCTCAGCGCACATCCCTCTATTCTTTAATCTCTCATTTTTTATCCCTCCTCTGGGTGGTTGATGGATAAACAAGAAGTTGTGGGCTCTTGACCCTAGCATTCTGCTAGATTCTTTTTCTGCTTACAACAGTGAATTTTCCCATAGAGGGGTTGCGCTACAACTGAGTGTGTAGCACATCTGCAGTTGACGTTGGTTGACGATGCTCCACGGGGAAGTTTGAATGTAATCAGATGTGTCCAAATAAAGGAGTGGAATATCTCGATCCATTCCCGTTTATGCTTCGCACTTGGCTTGATACCTCGTTGCTTAGAGGATGTGAGAGCTTTCTGCTCTTTTTGTGGTTAGCTTTCGTTGTGCCCCTTTCTGGCAAGTATGGTGCCCTTTCTGGCAAATGCGTTGATAAAGGGGAAAAGACGGAACACCTGACTCAACTGTGCCCCTAGTTCATCGTTTTGACCATTTTTTTTTGTTTTGGTTTTCTACTAAAAGAATTTTAACCAAAATGAGAGTTAGATTAACACGCTTGTTCGATTTTCTGATTCAAAATCATGCAAGTTAGGTTATGAGCACTGAAAATTTTCCCTTTTTAGGTCCAAGAAAAAGGTCCATTTTTGGAAAAATGGAATAGTTTTCGAGAGAAAATCAGTCAACCTTAGTAAAAATTCTCAAAAACTATTTTTGCAAACGGCCACTGCTTAACGAGCATAGAAGCCACTCTCGAGATGCACAACCTCAAATTCGAAGGAAAATTGCCCCTTGCTTGAGGGGAGCTGCATGGCAACGGAAAGTTGCCCCTTGTTTGAATGGCACTGTAGTGCATTGAATGGCAACGGAAAGTTGCTCCTTATTTGAACGGCGCCGCAGCGCATTGTAGTCAGTCCTCAGAGCGACGAACACAACCAAACTCTTGGATACAGAGAAGGCAAAGATGATCAAAACTATTACATGGACACAATCGATTTGGAAGTGTTTATGGCTGGACTTCATAATAAAGTTGCCTACGTATCCCAAAGATGGGAATCAAGCCTTACGTAGTTCGGGGTTAAGGTACACTCGTGTATTAACCTCTCCTTTTGCGCTCTAACTTTTGCTAAGGTCGCCCTTCCGGGTTTTCAACCTTGCGAGCTTTGTTCTTCTTTTCTTTTGAATTCTTTTCATTTCTTTTTTCCATTTTTTTCTTCTTTTCTTTTTTTTTTCATTTTTTTTGCATTTTCTTCATTTTTTTTTTGCATTTTTCTCTTTTGTTCTTTTCTTTTCTCTTTTTTTCTCGCTCTAACTTTTGCCTGGGTCGCCCTTTCGGGTTTTTGGCCCAGCGAGCCTCTCAAGGGTAAAAGTGTAGCTTGGTTCATATCAAATGGTTTTGAGGTCTCGAAGCCATCTGAATCCAGGAGAATGGCTGTTGTTCGCTGATGATGTAGGAGTCCATCCAATGGGGGGCTGAATTTGCCCCTAGTGTTGTGGATAGGAACTTGGTTGTCCTTCACCAATACTTGCTCCTTTTCTCCCTTCTGGGATTTGGCATTCTCGCTGATCTTCATCTTTGACTCTTCGAGCACATTTGAAATTCTTTTGCCCTTAGTTCGAGGGGTGCTCCTGATCTAGCTTTGCAAGCTTCTTGATCTGACTTTGTCGTCGCTAATTCACGGGCTGCTTTTGATCCGGCCACACAGGCCTTACATTGTAGTTGACCGTTGAACATTCTGAATCCAAGTTCAAGTTTTGAAATCAAGAGGGGTCGAGTCTCGAGGCTGAGAGCGATCCTAGGCTGCACAATCTCAAGAGCGATTCCACACAGGTCTTCGTAGGACCGTGCAAAACATTTTTTTGAAATCTTTGAAAGAAGCGACCAGTCGCTCGTACTGAAAACATTGTAGAACCAATCTGGATCAAGCCAGGATCCTTCCCAGTACTCACACTAACAAGCATGATTTCATTCATTAAGGGCTTAGCATGCCTCTCTTTCTCTCAATTGATCAAATTTTTACAAAACCCGAGGAATTCCTTCCTCTTCGTTTTCACCGCAGTGTTCAAAAAATTTTTGAAAAACTTAGGTCAATGTAATAATTTCAAGGCACAAGAGAGCAGGTGAAATGCACTGCCGTTTCATTCAAATCCCGGCACAACTAGCACACGGCAGAAGCAAACACAAGAGTACCAAAATTACTGCTGTTTCATTTCAGATCTGTTGGCATTACTGGCTCCAAGGCAGAAATAGACTCAAAAGAAAACGAAAAGACAAACACAAAACAAACAAGTGATGTCCGAGGTAACACCCCCGAAATTACCCGACTCCCACAAAATAGGACTGACTCGGTACAACAAGACAGACCCAACTAACTCAGTAAGAAAAGACTGACTCTGTACAAAACAACAAGACTGACCCAATACCCAAGTCAGAAAGTACAGATTAACAACATTCGCAAATGTGCTCAAAACAGTGCATGCCATCCACCATATCTGAAGTAAACTGAGCGCCGCCCGCAGGTGGTTCATCCCTCGATCACATCACATTATCCCCCAAGTTCACTGATCCAGTGCTAATAGACTTTGCAGAGCTCAGCGCGGCAATGACCCCGCTGTCAATCAAATCTTGCACTTCTTGGCGAAGACGAAAGCAATTGTCAGTGCCATGACCGGTTTGTTGATGAAAGGTGCAGTACTTGGTCGGATCATGGGAGGGAGGAAGTTTATCTGGCAGTAGCCGCGGCTCCAGGGGTTTCAGATCCCCCTTTCTAATCAAGACCCTCAAGGCCGCTGATAGAGACATGTACAATAGGGTGAACACCCTTTGGCCTCGAGGTGGGTATTTCGCAGGTTGTGAGCTGGTTGTGTTGGATGTACCAGCGAAAGGGTCGGTAGGTGCTGACTTTTGATGATCTCTTCCAAGTGTAGGATTGGAGCTGAAAGAGGTGTTTCTAGTACGACATCCCATGTCTCGGCTTGCCCCTTGATTCAGACTGCCCCCAACTTGAGTGGCAAAAGTGTCATTCACAGTCTTTGCAATAACTGCGAGCACTTGTTGTTTGTTCATCCCTTCAGCTTTCAAGGCCTCAACAGCTTGCAAAAGGTGTTCATGGGGACTAATGCTTATCCCTGCCTTGTTATTTCCACTCGCCTCCACTTTGCCAAGGGATTGGCCTTCCTCAAATGCAGTCTGTCCCAAGACTAGGGAGCCTTTTGACATGAAATTCCCAATATGTGGTGCGGTCGATGATGGAGCCAATGTCCCGGAGGCCAGATCTGTCACAGTTCTCTGAAGATCTTCGATCATTCTCTTCAACTCAGAAGTAGTGGGCTTACAGGTTTGAGATGATTAGGGTCCAGGTGCATTCATCATGCATAAGTCCAGGTGCATTCCAGGGAGCCTTTTGACATGAAATTCCCAATATGTGGTGCGGTCGATGATGGAGCCAATGTCCCGGAGGCCAGATCTGTCACAGTTCTCTGAAGATCTTCGATCATTCTCTTCAACTCAGAAGTAGTGGGCTTACGGGTTTGAGATGATTAGGGTCCAGGTGCATTCATCATGCATAAGTCCATGCTTTCTGGAATGAACACCTCAGGCTTGGGTAGATGGGCTGGGGTGATGTATATGCTGGGGTCGAAGGTGGATGGTAGTGTATGGATGAGGTTGAGGTGGGGAGGTGACGAGTCAGTACTAACCTGAGGTCCTTTGGGTGGAGTTAGGGTCTCTTCATCAATAAGATCCTGAATCTTATGACGGAGGCGGATGCAACGGTTCGTATCATGACCGTGTTGTTGATGATAGGCACAGTGTTTAGCTGGGTCATATCTTGGTGGAAGAGGATTTGGAAGGGGTTGGGGTTCTAGGAGTTCTAGGTGCCCTTCTTCTCGCAGCTTTTTCAAAGCTTGAGAGAGACTCATGTAAAGAGGATGGAATTTTCGGGTTTGGGGCCAATTTGAAGTGGCGGATTTTTGGCCATTGAGGGAAGTGGTGATAGAGTCTACTTCTGAGCATTTCGCAGCTGCACTACCATCAGTAGTAGCATTGGAACTGCGAGCAACATTTCTCTTCAACAGCTCATTATCTTCTGCAAAGATCCCTTGTCTGATGGCATCCTCGATTTGAACCCCCATTTCATGAAGGGCTGGAAAGGTAAACAGAGGTAGAACGACCATCTTTTGCAGCAACTTGCCATGCAGATTCCGAACAATCATCCTGATCTGATCTTTGTCAAAAGGTTTTGTAGTCATCATTGAGGCCTTTGCTCTCCATCTCGTCACGAACTCTGAGAAACCCTCCTTTGGCTCTTGGCGGATGACTTCAAGATCACAAGTTGTGACCTCAATCTGTGTGTTGTAGGAGTATTGAGCAATAAAGGCCTCAACCAGCTCTTTCCAGTTCTGTTTCACTGAGTTCTCCAATTTTGCATACCAGATTGCGGCTATCCCAGACAGGGTTCGGCCGAATAGTGACAATTTCTAGGCTGTGGTCAAACCCATTAGCCTCAAGATATCAGAAAACAGTTGAAGGTGCACCATTGGGTCTTCAAAGCCATCGAATCGATCGATATGTGGCATCTTGAACTGATCCAGTAATGTCACCACTGAGTCGGTATAACCATCCTCTATATCAGGAATAGAGTGGGCCCCCTGAGACTTTTTGAACAATTTCTCAAGCTTGCTCACTTTCAATGCTGTGGGGTCCGTCTCGAACTCAAAGGGGGAGTCTGGTAGGTTGGTGGGTGTTTTAGATAGCTGGGGTAGAACCGGGGGCGGAGCTGGCCCGCCTGGAATGTCCGTATCATCCTGGACGTGGGTTGCCTCCCCGAGTATGGGAACTTTTGGTGGGGGAGAAGCCTGGTGTGAAGTAGATACTCCGTTTGCTGCTCTAACTTGGCAATTGTCTCTGCCTGTTGGGCTATGACCACGGCCTGTTGCTTGGCGAATTTCGCTTGACGAATAGCGTCTTGCTGCATGGCTTTCATACTATCCTGGAGCTGGCGCACCATCTCTTCTAAGCCTGACATACTGTCCTAATCTGATTGAACCACCAGTATATCTATCTCTGCAGTAGACTCGGAAATCTCAACCTGGCTGTTCCAAGACCACTGAGCTGGTAGCTGCTGTATTGGTGGTCTGTGCCTGACTGACCTTTTCACCCTGCCTCTGGTAAAGGAACATTGATTGCCCTTGAACTGAATCTCTGACCCAACAAAGTCTATCAACACAAGTTCGGTGTACCCAGTGGATATCAGAGCCTTCTGAAGCTATGGTTCCAAGACTACCCTAGCAAAAGAGAAAATAGAGAGCATCTCAGCCTGACTTCACTAGAACAAATACGAAGCACAACTGAATGACTACACTCTTTGCTGAATTCTGCCCCAAAATTCTGCCTGTGAACTGATACCCTCAAGTAAAACTGATTCCCAAAAGACTTAACTGGTGCCTGCAGGCCTGATGCCTAAACTTGCAAACTAATACATGCATTCCTGTAGAGACGCACTCTAAAAGCACATAACAAGCAAGTGAGAGCTAATACACCCCTATGTTGGGATAGGGTTTCCCTGTCCTATTTTGTCAGGAGCTAGGGTTTCACTACGCACGCAGTGGTTTCAAACAACCTATAAACGGGTAAGCAACCTGTCCTAGTTTGGAATGGTCACTATGGATTCCGAATATGCACTAGGTCGAATGGTCGAAAAGGGTGCCCCGGTAAAACTGGGGTTTGTGTTCCTGTCGTGGCAGAGCCCGCAACCGGTCAGCCTTATGGCACGCTTCTCGAAGCGAGCCTCCGGTAAACTGTTCAGGAATAGCATGCGGCAAACACGGTGTCCTAGGCACACCAATGCAAATGCAATGCAAAGAAACACATTAGTGTAGTCAAAACCAGATATCACGAGTTCGAGTCAAGTTCTCTAACTCCCCAGCGGAGTCACCAGAAACTGTAGACGTCCCCAAACGTCCCTGGAGGGAATCTCCCCCCGTTTTGTTCATTGGGCTCACTACAGTTCAGGACTCAATGTCACGGTCCTGTATCTAATCTCGCAGAGTGCAACGCAAGGCCGATGAAATCATCAAAGAGTCTAAATCCGGCAAATCGTTTTTGAAAATAGATTTTTTTGAAAGAAGTGCCAAACATGGACTACTTTGCCAGATACAGAGTCGCCACCTAAATATTTTATTTTTGGGGAAATTTAGGAAACCCTGACTCTTTGCCTAAGGCCACGTGTCTGTCATCACCAAAGTTGCCTCGGCTCGGGAACTTGGGTACGATTGGGGAAGGTCACTTCGTGAGCACCCCCGCTCGCCCGATCAAAGATCGACCTCTACTAACCATGATATCTAGTTTTGAAAACATTATACGTTCTTATTCCGGTTATTAGCCTAGATTACTATGTGAGGCGCACAGCATACAAGTATAGACTGGGTCACTTGAATTGGAACAAAGTATCTCATGTTTGTTTTGAAAATGGTTTGATGGTGCTACCTGCAAGTAGGATAAGACGTGGATTTGCCACCCTCGGGTGGGCTTAGAAAAACATGATTTTGCCACTATCTAGTGGGCTTAAAACTCACAATTAATGAATTGTTCCAATTCAAATAACCCAACCATCACCCACAGGCACTCAGGCAGTTATATCATTTAAGCACTTAGCCTCATGGTAAGCATGCTATCATGGTAGTCACTCACATACATGCAAGGATGCTAAAACAAAAACACTTACTGAGTACTCCAAACCAAAACAGAAGCTAATTAGAAATCCTTGCATGGTCCTAACTATACAGTAATGCCTAATGCAACACATGCAAAATGCAACTAAGATAGGCTCGGCTATTCTAAGATGGCATATGAAATGCTACAGCTAACACGTATTCAACTTGGAATTGAAATACAAATGCAGTTAGTATGATGCGCCGAGCCTAGTGCATGCAAGATAGATGAATAAATGCAAACATGCTATCATACTGTATGCTGATTGAAACATGCCCTAATCTAACCATCATAAGCTGGTAAATAAAAGGGAGAAAGACATGGGGTTGGAAGACATAAATCACACACACGCACACTTATTACAGTTGTGCCCTCGCTCGGAGGGTCCGAATAAATAATTACAGTCCAGAATGAATAATTAAATATTACAAAACCCTAATTAATTAACAAATTAACTAGGAAAGCGATAAACTAGCATGTAAGCCTATGGACTGCCTCAGCTCTGTTCCGAATGGTGGAATGATGCATTCTTGAATTGCCTGGCGCGGAAATCCATTGCGATGCCCCGATTCGCCTCCGTTTACAATTGTTTTCGGAATATTGCGCAACGCTCCAGAAGACCGCTGATTTCTGATTTGCTGTGACACAGAGCAACAAAGGGGCATGGCAAAGTATTTCATATATGTATGCATGACTACTCTTCAAGGAGTGTAGTCCTCGATCCTCGTGCCACCAATCACGCATCTCGATGCATGATGGCCGAAGAGTCGAATTGCACGACTCGATGTGAAATGAATGCACATGAAAACACAACAAGACCTAAACTCCATCATAGGTAATCCGGAGTGTCAGCGGCTGGGAATTGAGACACGTTCTGTCACTCGGAGTACGAAACGTCCCTCCTTTCCCGTGCTCGGGCTAACTCCTATCCCAAACACAATGCAAATGAGATGGCATGGACAATGTGACTAACATACAACCTAGCATACGCAATGCTATGAACTGAAAACGCATACACAATGCATAATGGACTTACACCAACATGAATGGACCTCAGCCACACTCACATCAGTAGCCATGTGATGGAAAAAGAGACAACCGAAATGCATGCACACGTACACGCGTACCGAGGACCGAACCTAAGGCATAAAATGCCACTCTACCAAAGCATGGCAAGGGATGAAAGATGGCATACAAACATGTAATTTCCAGCACTGAAACATGATGCTAAATAGTCCCGAAACATGGAGATATGGCACCCGATGCATGAAATAAGCCCCGAAACTCAAAGCTAGGCACATGCATTGAATTATAACTATGAAAAGCAAGCATTATTTGGCCATGAAGTACAAAGACAGAGCCAAGGTAGCCCCAAAACATGCACATTTCTAGTTTAAAGCATGGCCGAAAAGTGCTAACATGATAGACAAAAATAGCATGCGAATTCGGCTAGCAAGCATGGTTTACATGGCATGTATATGACGCGCATGAGAACTCACCAAGCCAGCCAAAAAAAGTGAATAAAACATGTCAAAAGATGCCGAAATAACCACTGAAATGCAACCAATGCATGCAAAAATGATGAGCTCCTTTAGAGGACCATACAAGGGGTTATTAAGCACATACAAGATAGACATGTAACATGGCAAAACCACCTCTAGAAATGAGTTATGACAGCCCTAAGACTCACCAAAAATGCCTTGAAATTAACCTAGGAAGCATGCAAATGAAAGACCCTTTAAAAGGCCTTGAGTGGGATTGTTCTACACATGCATCATAGACATAAAATATGGCAAAATGGGCTCTGAACAGAGCTAATGCAGACTATAAAACTTACAAAATGAGGCCTGAAACATGACTTCAATGCATGCAAAATAAAGTCCCTTTGGAAGGCCAACAATGCTAGTAAAGAGAATGAGGGGTGAGAGGGTCACCCCTCTATGATTTTGGAGCTCAAAGACACATCAAGGCCACTGAAAATCCACTGGATTTCAGTGGCTAAGAGGCCAAAACAAGGCCAATGCAAATGCTCACATGCATGGCTCAAAACATGGGGAAATGAAGCATGCAAGGGAGAAAATGACTCCAAACAGAAAAGTGACCTCAATAAAACTTAAAGAGGAGGTCAAAACAAGACTTTCTTCAGTTTAGGTTGAGGTCCAAAAATGCTCACAAATAAGGCTAATATATCATGCAAAATAAGCCCTAAAAGAGAGATAAAGCATACAAGGGGGTAGGAGACCTCAAACAGAAAAGTACTCTTTAACAAACATGAAGAGCAGCTCAAAATAAGACTATTTTTAGTTTACACCAAGGCTTGAAAATGCTTGCAAAGGGAGCTAAGGTATAGAGCAAAATAATGCAAAAATTGGGAAAATGAGGACTTACCCATGTAGCACAGCAATGCAGCCAACCTCGAACCAAGAAAGTGAGCTTTGGACCTCTGCAAAATGAGTTCCAAGGTGCTGGAATGGATGGTGGAGGTGTTAGGCTTAGAGGTGTAGTGTAAATGGCCAAGAAAATTAGGGTTTGGAGCTTTGGAGAAGAAGGCTATGGACGGTGGAGTGCATGTGCCTTGGCCAAACTTTCTAACCTTGCAAAATGGAGTTGAGAACTTGTCTTATAGAAGACAAAGGGCCATGGCTTCTTTAGGAAGTCTCAAGTAAAGGGTGCAAGCTTCTAAAGGAAGCTAACCAAAAGGGTCAAGCTTCCTTAAGAAGCTTGGCCAAAGGGTCAAACTTCTCTTCCTAACTAAGAAAAGGGACCAAAGCTTACTTAAGAAGAGAAACAGAGGCTCAAATCTTGGACAGTGGGTCAAATGGAACACAGCTGGCACAGCTGGAACACACTCAGAGAGACAAAACAGAGGGTAGCTGCCGACCAGTTCAAATGGTCGGCCGACCACTTGCCCTGGTCGGCCGACCAAGGTTCAAAAGGTTCAAGGCCTAAATATGGTCGTCCATAAATCCCTTGAAGTTAGCTTTCCAATGCCGCAAACCTTGCATTAAAATTCCTCCTGTGCAAAAAGTTATGCCCGTTTTGGTGAAGCCGCGCAGATTCGGTCCAACCGGACTTCAACCAACCATATCTCCCCCACCTGGACTTGGCTTTAGGAGTTTTTTGAGTGAAAAATGAAGCCCCAGAAGTAATATTTCCAATGGTGGTGGCCTCATATCTTAAATCCAAGTATGCAAAGAGTTATGCCCATTTCGGTGAAGCCGCGTAGTGTTTTCTTTCCTTCCCGGATTCATGCTGAACCACTTTTGACCAAACAAAGTGGGTCGGCCATCTAATTTTCTGGTTTTCCATGTGGCCACATTGAAGCCCTTGAAGTTATCTTTCCAATGGTGCCAACCTTGCATCAAAATTTCTCCTGTGCAAAGAGTTATGTCCATTTCGGTGACGTCGCACAGTTTCGGTCCTACCTGGATTCATGCCGAACTTCTCCCAAACTAGTTTTCCTCTCTCTTCTCCTCTTTTCTTCAACTCCAAACCTCTAGACAAGGTGTTTTGAAATATTTTTCAAAGATTTCATCTCTCGTTCGTTCATTTCCACTTTGTCCTTGCTCGGTTTACCGAAAAGTGCAACATTTGACAAAATGCGAGCCTCGGAACATCGTGAAAACTTTATTTCAAAAACGTTTTGAAAGAGAGGGTTTTAAGACTAAAATCTTTTGATCAAGATTGTTTTGGTCTAGAATAGGGGTATGAAGTTGAGATTTGACTCTCTCCTTGCCGAAGAAATTAAACCTTTGCCCTGCACACCTTTCTCCACCATGTAAACCATCGGAAGTGGCATGCGACCACGAAGGTGGTCTCCTGGGCCACAGTGTCCCTCAAAAGGAAGGAAACAAGGTGTGTACCAAAAACTAGAGCAAACGGAGATGGTTAAGCAATCCCGAACCGAGGTACATGGCCAATGGCTCCGAAAAATCGGAAACCGGGCTACAAACGAGAAAAAATGGCCTACGACCACGAAACGTAGCCTACGGCCACTGAGAGATGGTCTACGAGACCTCTCCCTCCCTTCGGGAAGAGAAAACGGAGAAAATGGGACCTGATTCACAAATCGAGGCAAAGTACAAAAGAGTCCGGAAGTTCGGAGGCAAGGCTCGCAGCCGAGACTCTGAAACCTCAGAACGAGCACAATATGCAATATCACCGAGCGCTCAATCGGTGACGTCTAAGTCTTAAGATCGGTCAAAAATGGGGTGTCTACACTACCCACAACAAGATTACAACAAGAGCTATCCACAACTTAGCATAACAGACCCACAAAATAGGGCACCCCTCACAGAACCACCAAAACTTGCATCTGGCTGCTTTCATACAGAATCTAGACCCAAAGCAGCAGCAACACCTCAAAAACAGCAGCAAATCTAACAGCAGACTCAAAAGTAGTAGAGCATACCTGAAAGCATCCTGAAAGTAGACTCAGCCACCACCAACTTTTGTTCAACCTCCATTTCTGATGCAATACCTCACTTGCTGCAGGTTAAATACCAAATCATTTATAGAAAACTCCACTTGAAATGGTGATGCTTTGAGCCACATAGCTAATCTAACCTTCACTACTTCACACAATTTTGCCAAATTTGGTTGAGAACTAGAAAATACACAGGCATTTCTATGTTTCCAAGTAGACCAGAGAATCACCAAAGGGAGAACCATCCAGATTTTCTTTTCCAGCTTCTTCATTCTACAACCAGACCACCATTGCAACAAACCATTCACAGAACCTGGTAAGACCCATTGCAAGCCCCACCATCTCACTATATTAGACCACAACAACTAAACAAAAGGACAGAAGAGTAATAGATGTTCCACTATTTCAACCACATCATGGCAAAAGACACAAGCAAGATTAGCACTCTCAATTAAGATTCAAATTCTATGGAGAAAACTGGAAGTTTTAACCTTACCAAGCCAAGCCAACCACCCAAAAAATTGCACTTTAGGAGAAGCAAAATTGTTCCAAATTAATTAGCCACTGGCACAACAGGCCCCATAAGTGATTCACACCAGTCATAAACTGATGCAACAGTGAAAAGCTTAGATGGATTAGCACTCCATTTTAACTCATCAATTCTGTTATCACAGATTTGTGGTGCATGCTAAGCAAATTGAATAATCTGATAGCTTCCTCCTCCTCCCATACCAATAAAGATCTTCTAAAGCCAAGATTCCATCCACCATCATCTGCCCTTCTCACAGAGAACTCACTTACCACTCCATTTTTGTCATTAGATAAAGAAAAAAAGCCTTGGGAATTCAACCATTAAGCATACATTACCAACCCACTTGTCCCTCCAGAATTGAACTCTCCTTCCATCCCCCAAAACAATCTGTGAGTTATTAATATAAAAATTATGCAACTTTAGGACGGACACTACAACATTGATTATAGCAGACCAGATCTTAGATCCTCTACCCATTAATTCTGGTACCCATCTTTTATCCCTTACAAGAGACATTGATTCAACGTTATGATCTTCCGCAAGCCTAACCCACCTAATTTCTTATTCTTTGCAAGCACCTCCCACCGGACCATATGCACTTTTTGTCTGAGGTCTAATTCGCCCCAAAGGAAAGCTGATTACATTCGCTCAATCTCCTTTGCCACCCCAGTAGGTATCCGAAACAGTGATAGATAGTAGATAGGCAGATTAGTCAAAACAGATTTAATTTGAGTTAGTCTCCTAGCAAAAGAAAGTAACCTTCTCTTCCCTGAAGCCAATCTCATTTAATTGTAAAAATTCTTAAAATGAATTCAAAAAAAAAATACTTGTATAATGCATTTAAGAAAATGTACTTATACCTCCAAATTAAGACTTCAACTCTTAAATTTGATTACTTCTATTCTAGTTTCTATGGATAATTTATCATAAATCATGATTAGCATAAATCATGATTACCGGACAATTCTGTTTCTCTCCCCTACATTTGTAATAACACATAAATTAACACAAACAATATGACTCATTTATGAATAAGTGTCATTGTTCTAAAAATATTTGTGACAAAAGAAAAATGAATTATCTTTTCTAATTCAAGAGATAAACTCCCGCATTAATATTATGGCTCATGGTTATCTATGCATTCGCCAGAAAGGGCGCAACTGAAATTGGGAGGGGGGACCAGAAGTTCTCTTGTTCTCCATGTAATGGTATACCGAGCTAGATGTGCGCCTCAGATTGGAAATGAAGCTAGGTACTCTACCCCTTCTTTCGGGCAAGTCTGGTCGTGTCTGAACTGGCGCCGAAATTGGAATGGAAAGTAGAAGGCACAATGTGTCAAGCCAACCAACTGAATGCCAGGTTGCCGGGACATGCTGTAGCTCATCTCAGGTAGATCAAACCAGGGGCAACGCCAAGCAATGTCAACAGCAGATCTATTGCACATCCAGTGGCACCCCCATCCCTCGTTCGGGAAATCGACTAGCCATGGGCGAAAGAAATAGCTGCGCACTAAATATGCAAACTCAAAGTTGCTTTAAAATAACTTTCAATTGATAATTAACAAAATAATAATCAACATAAAAGATTCCTTAATCTATGTCCAATTAAATGGAACGATACCACTATTTAAATCATCATGTTTAAATTTGTCAGTGTTGATGATTGCTTTGATATTATAAGAATATTACTACCACAATCAAATTACATATACAATACTAGAGTTTTACTAAAAGTAGGAAACAAGATTTGCAGGAAACTAAATTTGCAAAAAATTAATTGAATGTTTTACCAAAAGTAGGGAACACATTTTGCAAGAAACCAAATTTGTAAAAAAATAATTTAACCAAAAAGAATTAATCTGTATCATTACAGATAAAAAATTTGTCTTAAAATTGTAGGAAAAATATTTTCGGTAAAATCAATTTAATGCAAATAAATAATAAAATAAAACACAAGAAATTTCTTATAGAAATTCTGTATTTAATACATATTGTGACTGAGGCCAGTGTTTAAATACTATGCCTGTAAGATAGAATTTCGCCCTCGCCATTGGTGCTTGCAAATAATGAACATCCTGCCTCCAGGATACAACAATCACCCTTTACAAAAAGTGCACAACTTTCTGTGTATACAATAAACCAATTTGTGTCATGCACTCTCTCTTATATACTCGACTAGACATAATGTATGAATCCTAAAACAAAGCTTAACTTATGCATCAATGCCATGGGATGTGATGGTATTTATAGAAGTATTTGTGACCTTTAAAATGATCATGTCTCTTGGGTTATGAATAGACACCATGATGGATTGCATCCTTTCACTCAAATGGAGTCAATTCCCATTCACTTCTAAAATTTTTCAATTGGATAGTGGGTATCTCACACATTAGATATCCAAATATTACTAATTAAATATATAAATAATATTTATATAATAATATAAATAAAAACTAATATGGCATGTGGACCACTTAAATGGAGACATGCTTACAACGAATTGAGTCAAATTAGATAATAAATTTGTTTAGTTTAAAATTTTAATATAAAGTATAAAATGTTTATAAATCTAACTTGTTTATAAAACGAACTAATCACGAACAAATGTATGACAAGTTGAACACAAATCGAAATCAAGTAATTTAGTTCATTGTGATAAGTGTTTAGCTCAAGACCACCCAGCTTCATCTACATCAGCTGCATCAACTACTATATTAGCTGCACCAACCGCTACTACGTCTGCTATATTAGCTGCACCTACTACATCTGATACATCTGCTACATATGCTATATCTTCAGCTATTGCAGGTGCATATAAGAGATCTGCTAAACTTGTTTTGTATGGTTGCTGCAGGTCAGCTATTGGTATGCATGTTGAGAGACCAGTACAAGCATATGGTCTGTGTACATGAGATCATTTGTATATGTAACAAATTCACAACTGATTCTATAACAAACTTAGTTAGAGCAAACCATACTTAGTTAGAGCAAACCATATATCTGTATATATATAAGTGAACTCATGTAAGGTTGATTTGTGTAACTGAAATGAAAAACATCTTTTAAAGTTTCTTTCTCTCTCTCTACTTTCTTCATGGTGTCGAAGCTTCTTTAAGCTCTCACGAGCAACAATGGTGATCCAAACTAACAAGTCTTTCATGGCCGATCCATCAGGCACTACTGTTTCATCTAAGAAGACATCATTACCTTCTAATGTGCTTCTGCTTGTCTCCAATCTTAATTCTCTGATAACAGTTAAACTTGAATCAACGAATTATTCCATCTGGAAGAGTCAAATTCAGAATTTCTTTGAAGCTACTGAACTTTTTGGTTTTCTTGATGGATCTATGAGTTGTCCTCCTGCTACAGTCCTGGACTTCAACAATCAAGCTATTGCTAATTCTGAGTTTTTGAAATGGAAACTTGTTGATTCTTGTCTGCTTAGTTATTTTATAGCCACACTTATACTTCAATATATTCGTCAGTTCTTCATCTGAAACGTAGCACAGAACTTTGGTTTGCTCTTGAGAAGCGATTTACTTCTCTATCCAGATCACATATATATCAGCTCAAGAACAAATTAAGTACAGTCTCCAAGAAGACAAAGTCTATGGAAGTTTATCTTCAAGAAATTAGAGATCTTGTTAATCAATTAGCACTGGCTTGTTCTCCTATCTGTGATGAAGATCTGATTTTTCTAGTTCTCAATGGACTTCTTAAGGAGTACAATGCTTTTAAAACTACTATTCGTGCTAAATCTGAAGTGCTTACTATGGATGAGTTGTGTGCTCTGCTCTGTTCTAAGGCTATACATGTTGAACACTGTCATAAATCTGGTAGTTCTTCTGATCTTACTGTTGCTTTTGCTGCTCCACATGGATCTAACATTTTACCTCAAGGTTCCTCTGGTTCTGGTTCTCCACAAGGTTCCTTTGGTTCTGCTTTTACTAAGCACTTCTCCTTTCAGAACAGAGGAGGTCATTCTTCACAATATCAATATCGTGGAGGCAAATACAACAATAATCGAGGTCGAAGAACTGGAAGGCCTCAAAGGTATGGTTTGGTCTGTCAAATTTGTGGTAAAGGAAACCACTCAGCTCTTGAGTGTAGACATCGTAGGAATTCATCTTTTCAGCCTGTGTTTCCTTTCTATACTGTGAATCCTTCTGTTGGTACTTCCAATTTCAAGGCCTATTCTGCTCCAATACCTGTGAATTCAGTTTCATCTTCTCCTCCATGTTATGTGGAGTCTGCAGCCACATCTCATCTTACCAATGACTTGAGTAATCTTCACCTTTATCAACCTTATCAAGGTTCTGATCAGGTCATGATTGGTGATGGTAATACTCTTCCCATTCAAAATTCAAGAACTGGTAGTTTGTCTACTCCTTCTTTTCACTTCAAACTTAATAATCTGCTTCATGTTCCTCAAATATCTTCTAACTTGTTATCTGTTCATCAATTGACTTCTGATAATAATTGTTCTATTACTTTTAATGATAAGTCATTTGTTGTTCCAGACAATCTCAGCAACAAGGTGCTATGTAGAGGTCCATACTACAATGGTCTTTACCATTTTCCTTCTTCATTTTCTGCTGCTCCTAAAGCCTTTTCTAGTACGAATTCTCTTGTTACTACTTGGCACAAAAGACTAGGGCATCCATCTTCTAATGTTTTTCATACTATGGCAAATAAATGTGGCTTTCATTTTTCTCATAAAGATTGTTCTTCTCTTTGTAATAATTGATGTGTATCCAAAAGCCACAGACTTCCTTTTGTGTTGTCTGCTAATAAAACTACATCTCCTCTTGCTTTAATTCATTCAGATGTTTGGGGGCCATTTGTTCAATCTGATTCTTCCAAATATTATGTTGTTTTTATAGATGATTTTAGTAATTTCACTTGGATTTATCTTCTCTCTTACAAAAGTGAAGTGTACTCTAAATTTTTGGATTTCAAAGCTTATGCTGAAAAGCAATTCTCTGCATCTCTTAAGATCTTAAGGACTGATGGTGGAGGTGAATACACTTCAAGACAGTTTCAGTCTCTTCTTCAGTCTACTGGTATTGTTCATCAACTGAGTTGTCCTCATACCCCATCTCAGAATGGTGTGGCTGAAAGAAAACATCGCCATCTTGTTGTGACTGCCATTACCTTGCTTGATCAGTCTTCTGTTTCTTTGAAGTTCTGGTTTGAAGCTCTAGCTACAACCACTTATTTGATAAATCGAATGGCCAGTCCCAAGCTGGGGTATCTTAGTCCCTTTGAAGTTTTATACAAAACTGCTCCAGACTATGCATTTCTCAAGGTGTTTGGGTGTAAATGTTATCCCTGATTACGTCCCTATACCTCTCACAAGTTGGAGACTCGATCCAAGGCTTGTGTGTTTATTGGCTATCATCCTAGTTACAAAGGTTACAGGTGTTTGGATCCTCTCTCTGGTACTGTTTATATCTCCAGACATGTAATTTTTGATGAGCACTCTTTTCCTTTTGCCTCCTCACCTGCAACTCTTCCTCCTCTCATTTCTTCTAAGGATGTACTTCTTTTTCTGGGGTTCTACTACCTTTTCACCTACTCATTCCTCTGCTTCTATACTTTCTGCTTCCAGTTCTGCATCTTCTTCATCTAATAATTCTTCTACTTCTACACTTCCCGCTTCCAGTTCTGCATCTTTTGATTCTATTTTACCTGGTTCTGGTTCTTCTTCTCCTACATCAGCTGCTACAACTCCATCATCTCCTGGTTTTATTTTATCTCCTATTTCTTCTTCTCCACCTGGTATTCAACTTACTATTCCAATTTTACCTCTGCCAACTTCCACTAATTCTCATTCTATGGTTACTACAGAGAAAGCTACTAAAGCCACTGCTCCTCACTTTGGTCTCACTGCTCCTTCTTCTTCCTTTTCTCTTATTACCTATGAACCACACTCTTATAAAGAAGCTCTTCAATGTCCTCATTGGTTTAATTCTATGCTTAAAGAGTTTACTGCCTTACAAGATCAGAATACTTGGACTCTGGTGCCACCTTCTCTTACTCAAAATATTGTTGGCTGCAAATGGGTATTTCGAATTAAAAAAGGGTCAGATGGTTCAATTGCTAGGTACAAATCTTGCCTGGTTGCTAAGGGCTATCTACAGGAAGCAGCCATTGATTTCTTAGATACTTTCAGTCCAGTTGCAAAACTACCTACAATCAGAGTTTTTATTTGTGTTGCTCTTCACTATAACTGGCCTATTCAACAATTAGACGTGTCCAATGCTTTCCTTTTTGGCCATCTTGAAGAAGATGTTTTCATGTCTCAGCCTCCTGGCTTTGTTCATTCTCAATTTCCTACCTATGTTTGCAAGCTTAACAAGTCTCTTTATGGCTTGAAACAAGCTCCACGAGCTTGGTTTTCCACTTTCTCTAATTTCTGGCTTACCCTTGGTTTTGTTAATAGTCATTGTGACAATTCTCTGCTTGTTCAAGCCACTTCTTCCTCATTAACCTATCTTTTGGTTTATGTAGATGATATTCTAATTACTAGATATTCCCCTTCTCATCTCAAGCATCTTATTACTCAGTTACATTCAACATTTTCTCTTAAGGAATTAGGCAATCTCTTTTACTTTCTTGGCATCTCTGTTACTTCTACTCTTTCTGGTTATTTTCTGTCTCAATCCTAGTGTGCCTTTACTCTGCTCAAGCGTGCTGGCATGACAGATTGCAAACCAGCTTCTTCTCCTCTATCTGCTAAACCAGTTGTCTCTTCTTCTGATGTTCCCTTTTCTAACCCTGCTCTTTATCGAAGTCTTGTTGGTGGCCTTCAATACTTGACTATTACTCATCCAGATTTGGCTTTCGCTGTCAACTAAGCCTGTCAGTATATGCATAATCCTTCTCAAGCTCACTTTGCTATGGTTAAGCGGCTTTTACGTTTTGTTAAAGGTTCTTTATAGTCTGGTGTGACCTTTTTCTCTGGTGCCTTTGATCTTCATGTTTTCTCTTATACTAACTGGGCTAGTAGCCCCTGTGATAAGCGTTCTACCTTAGGTTTTTGCATCTTTCTTGGTCCTAACTTGGTGTCTTGGGCTGCTAAGAAGCAACCCATTGTTGCTCGATCTTCTACTGAAGCTGAATACAGGGTTATGGCTCTTGCAAGTGCTGAAGTTGCTTGGCTTCAAATACTTCTTAAAGATCTGCATATCTGTACTTCATCAGTTCTTGTTCTTTGGTGTGATAACTTGTCTGCTCTTTCTCTTGCTGCTAATCCAGTGTTTCACGCTCGGACAAAGCATATCGAAATCAATTATCATTTTGTGTGAGAAAAAGTCTCAGCTAAGCAACTTCTTATTCGTCATGTGGCTTCTTCTGATCAAGTGGCATATATTTTTACCAAATCTCTTCCTGTGTCTCGTTTTCTTTTTCTTCAATCCAAGCTTTTAGTTGGTCTCCCACCTTTCAGCTTAAGGGCGATTGATAAGTGTTTAGCTCAAGACCACCCAACTTCATCTGCATCAGCTACTTCATCTACATCAACTGCATCAACTACTATATCATCATCTGCATCAACTACTATATCAGCTGCACCAACCACTACTACGTCTGCTATATTAGCTGCACCTACTACATCTGATACATCTGCTACAAATGCCATATCTTCAGCTACTGTAGGTGCATATAGGAGATCTGCTAAACCTGTTTTGTATGGTAGCTGTAGGTCAGCTATTGGTATGCATGTTGAGAGACCAGTACAAGTATATGGTTTGTGTACATGAGATCATTTGTATATGTAACAAATTCACAACTGATTCTGTAACAAGCTTAGTTAGAGCAAACCATATATCTGTATATATATAAGTGAACTCGTGTAAGGTTGATTTGTGTAACTGAAATGAAAAATATCTTTGAAAGTTTCTTTCTCTCTCTACTTTCTTCACATTGTACCCCAAATAATAATGGCAATTATTTTATTTTTACATCCAAGAGAAAATAAATGAAGAAATAAAAAACTGTTACATAAATAGTGAAATGTTATGGGCTTGTTTGGTTTGTATTTCAGAAACAATTTTTGAGAGAAAAAAGTACCAAAACACGTTTGGCAAACCTGTTTCTGAAAAATTCTCTGAGACTCATCTCAGAACACGTTTTGGAACTTCTCTCTCTCAAAGCTTCTCTGAAAACGCATCTTTTGTCTTCTCTCTCTCAAAAGAACCTCTCTGACCTATCTCTGTGATACAAAGAAAATCATTCAAGGCAGTCCAACGGCTCTCTATCGGCTGTGTGAAGGAAGACGATCCGCACCTGTACGTCAAGATCTGCACTCGCCCAAGTGCCTTCGAAGACCCACTTGCCTTCCCTCCATCAATATGCTGTTCAAGATTTTTGAAATCTTCCGCATTAGATACACTGACACTGTCTATCACAACTTCTCTGCCTCACAGATTTCCCCAAATCGTGCCCTAGCTTTGGTCTTAGTCAAACTGAATGAAATCTTCACACAATCGGGACTTGTAACATCAATGTCCTTCGTTTTTTTCTTCAGGGCTCTATAAAATGCAAACCAACCAGCGTCAAACCCCACCAAGACGAAGCATAACTTCATCCTTCGCTGCAAAAATGGAGAGGCCGTGCTCAAAACTTCGTTGTGGACGGTGGGATTTGAGGGCCACCAAAAGCAGGCAAGCAAGAGGTATTTCTAATGCATGACTACTTTTTTTTTTTTTTTAAATTTCATTTGGGTTTGTCAGTTTTGAACAATGTATTGACTGATTCTAGTAAATTTTTGAAATCGTAGTCCATACAGTCACACACCAGATAATTTTCGAAATCGGTAAATTAACTTTAGCCTAATTTATTTGGTGTCTCATAGAACATATGCAGATTACAAATAGTTCTCTTTTTAGGATTAGCAATTTTGATAAGAAAATGGCTGTTTCTCCCCATTTTTTGTGAAAAGATGAATTTACACTGATTTCAGCCATGAATTTCGTTCCACGACAGTAAACAATGAAGGTGAAAGAATAATTTAAAGGTCCCTCAATTCTGCTGATATCATTTTCAAGCTCTCAAATAAGAAGGAAATTTTTGCCCGAAAATGCAGGATTTTGTGGTCATATACTGTAATATATCTTTGCATATCGTGCAAAAGCTTGATGTAATTTGTTACACTATCTTTGACGCCAGACTTTTGGGATATGGAATCGATAGCAATTGCTACACCACTTGGTTTACACCACAAACATTGGAATCTTCTTTACTTTATTATACATTTGCACTCTTATTTTTTGTTCTGTATCATTTTCTGCTGAATTGATTCCGGTGAAGCTTTCATTCTGTAGATTAGTAGGCTTGGTGTGTGTTTTGTGTTTGTGAGCAAGCCAAGTCTAACATAGCAGTTGATGAGTGTTGCTTTTGTTGTAGTTTTGGCTTTTCAAAAAATCTTTTACTTTGAGAATATAAAAACAATGAGAAAATAGAAAATGCTGCACATATTTGATGTTGGAAATAGAAGATGCAGTTTTGATACATTGAAAAATAGCAAATGTGAGGTTACAAAACACTACTGATTAGGCTTGTAAATGAGTCGAGTAGCAGTTTAGAATGTGTTAAAAAGTTTGAGTTATTTATCTTTTCAGTAGATTTTAAAGTTTTAATGGAGTAGTTTAATTTTTTATATAGTGGTAGAGTTTGCATAATGTTGTCAAGGCTAGTAGTTTTACTTGGTTGTGTTAGTGGCAATGGGAATGAGCCACTGCAATGTTTTCTCCATTTCAGCTTTTATTTTGGGAACAGTATGCTGCAAATGAACCATTCAAGAGAAGGCTATAGATGACCACACAAATTCTGGTCAATGCAAGTACCGCATTTTTTCTAGTCATGTATGCATACATAAATTCTGGTCAATACAAATTCTGAGAGCATTTATATCATCAATGACAGATCAAAAACTCTGTTTGGGATATTCGTACTGAAATGATCTAATGAGCGTTTTGCAAAAATTAATTTCCCTGTTTGGAGCAACCTTTTTATTTTCTTCTTCAATAAACTTTGAGTTGTTCTATTGGCATTTTTCAATTATATTCATTTTTCTACTTTTGTTGGGATTTTAGAGTGGAATTAATTTAATTTTTTATTCTACTAATGTCAAAACTACAAATTAGTGTACAAACATTGTCAATGTTCTTTAAATTTAACCAGGCAACTAGCCAAAAATTCTAGATGGTGATCTCTATTGCATGGGCTAAAAAAATAGCCCAATAGTGTGTTTCACAGGAGTGGCACGGTTCTCACAATCTGACCCAGTTTTTGGTTCTATATCAGTTAGTGCTGTGGAGTCGTTGTAGCTGGAATGACAATTCTCTTCAGTTTTATAAGGCAAAATTGATTTAGAATACTAGCAAGATTTAAAATTTAAACTATGAAGGTTTGAATATTGTATTTCACATATGTTCACTTAGAATAACTTCAATGATTTTTCTTGCATTGACCAGAAATGAATGACTAGAAAAAAGGCGGTACTTGATTTGAAATATAAATTCTGCTCATGTATGCGTACATAAATTCCGCTCATTCTGAAAATTCTGCTTTGATAATTCTGCTCATGTATGCCACATAAATTCTGCTCATTCTGAATTTTTCATTTTGATTTTAAACCAGGCCAACTTTGTACTCCACGGTCATTGTTCAATACACCAAGGGCCAAGAGGAAGAGATCACCTCAACCATCAATCAATTCCTCCACAGCTGAAAACGATTGTCCTTATTCGGTAAACTTTTGCACGCAGAATCTCATATTAAATATTTGTAATATTCGTAATGGCTATTATTATGCATATGCTTCATGTCACGTACTGCCAAACTTTTTCTGGAACTTAAGGTGTTCACATAACTATAAACTGTAATTTGTTGCACTTGTATTAGGCTAGAATGACTAACGATAATGACGACTTTAAGATGTGGGGGTCCGAAATTGTCAAGATATTTTTAGAAATATTGGTGGACGAAATAAAGAAAGAGGGTCCTTCCATGTCAAAGAAAGATAGGAGTTTTTTCCCAAGGCGGTGGCAAACAATTGATGATGAAATGACTAAAAAGGTTGGAAAAAATTATGGGCAAAAAAAATTGAAGGGTAAGCTCGCGCGTTTGAAGGCGAACTACAAAGAGTTTGTTGCTCTGAAAAACCACACGGGTTTGGGCTGGGATCCAATCACTCAAACAGTGACAGCCCCAGACGATGTTTGGAAAAATTATGTTCAGGTAATTATTTGGCGCATACATTTAGCATAACCATGTGCATAGAGAAATAATTTTCTAAATGCTTAATTAATTAAAGTTTACAACTTCTAGGCACACCCAAATGCAAAACAATTCCAAACCAAAGGCCTTGAACATTATGAGCTCCTGTCAGAAATATTTGCCAAGTCATTTGCCATGGGCGCTTTTACGCGTTCTTCTCGTTAGGGTGCACCCACATCTAATGACGAGCGAGAAATGGATAAACACTTTCATGCATATACATCAGGAAAAGGCGTAGTAGATGAATCTATAAATTCCGGAAGTAAGCGTAAGTCTAGTGGCCAGGGTCAGTCCAGCAAGAACCCAAAAATGGACGATGCACTGCAATCATGGCAACGTTCATGTGAAGCACGTGAACGGTTTTACCTTCAAGCCGAGGTCAACGCTGGGGCAACTGATGCGTACTCCGTTGCAGCATGTATGACCATCCTAAAATCAATGGCCCTAGATTGGAGCTTGTTTTTTAAGGCCATGAACATGTTCACATCACTAGAATGGCGAACCATGTTTATGACCATGGAACTGGAAATGAGGTACCTTTGGATCCTCAGTTTGTAAGAAGCCTGGTCATCCCACTGTTTGGTTTGAGGTTTCTGGAAATGAAGATGCTCGCAGAATTGTTTGGGTGTATTTTTCTTTGTTTTTCGCATTTGTTAAACTTAAATTATATTTGTTTTAATTTGTTTGTTTTTGTAATATTCGGTTTGGACTATGTTGGGTGTTGACCTAACTATCTATATCATGCTGTCTAAGTTCATTGGCTTTAGACTTACCACTATGTTGTTGTAATATCTTTTCGCCATGCTTTCTTTGTTGCAATGTCCTCATTAAATTTTTAGTGTTGTACTCATGTCATTACTGATAATACCTTGACTGTTTTACACTTTCTGCTTTAGATGTCGTCGTCACGACCCAATGGAAGGCAACCAAACAGTATGTACGACCCGTACAATGACGATGACGATGATGTGATGGACTTACACATGGTTTGTCAACTAACACGTGACATTCCTACGAGACAACCGCAACGTAATTGTCCATACACCGGTGAGCAGTACATAAAATTCTTATTAAGCGGAAATCCTAAATCAATCCGTGAACAATTGCGAATGGAAGTCCCGACATTTGTGGAATTAGTTAAGCAGATTGTCCGTAGAAATGTTGTAGACTTGTCGAACATACGATTGTCACTTGAAGAGTCGTTGGCTATGTTTTTATTCATCTGTGGTCAAAGTTCAGGAACAAGAAATGCAGGAGATCGATTTCAACACTCAAATGAGACAATTCATCGTCATTTCGTACTTATGATGCGGGCGTTGGGAAATCTTGTACCATTTGTAATCTAACCACCGAACATGGATGTGACCTACCATAAAATTCGAAATGACAGATGATACTGGCCATGGTTTAAGGTAACAAAAACTTAAGTTCATTTGCATTATTTTATATGGCTTATTCAGACTGAAAATTAGATAAATTAATTCAAAGTTATGTCATGTAGAACTGTGTGGGGGCCATAGATGGCACACATGTTGTTGTTGTGGCACTAGAAGGTGACCAAATGCCATATCGAGGTAGAAAAGTGCATACAACTCAAAATGTCATGGCTGCATGTTCATTTGACATGAAGTTTACGTTTGTATACATTGGTCGGGAAGGTAGTGCACACGATTTGCGAATTTTCCTAGAAGCACTTACCACAAATTCTGCTGACTTTCCACACCCACCACCTAATAAGTGTATTTGTTTTTAATTTAGAGTTTTCCTTTTTCTCACACCCAACTATGGCATGACATGTTCTTACTGAAAGAGTTTTCCTGTAGACAAGTATTATCTCGTTGACACCGGGTATACACACATGCCCGGGTACGTAGCCCCATATCGTGGCCAAAAATACCATTTGCAAGAGTTCAATAGGCGGCGTCGCTACCATGGTCCACAGGAGTTGTTCAACCATAGACATTCTTCTTTGAGGAATGTTATAGAAAGAACCTTCGGAGTGTTGAAGCAACGGTTTCCATTATTGAGACACATGCCACAGTATGATATGGTACGACAAGGGCCAATCGTTATGGCATGTTGTGTTCTCCACAATTAGATCCGGACGGTGCAAGAGCAAGATGAATTTTTCGATGCAGAAGAATCAAGTGACGAAGATGAAGATGACGTTGAAGACGAAAATGAAGATGAAGATGAAGATGAAGATGAAGGTGAAGGTGAAGGTGGAGGTGAAGGTGCAAGTCAAGTTCAGGGTGAAGTTGGAGTTCAAAATGTCCACAGAAATGAAAATGGAGTACCAACTATGCAACAACACAACTATGTGAACATGTCACGTGAACAACTAGTGCAGATGAGACAATGGCGAGATGAGGTTGCAGCATCTATGTGGGAGGCATACAACAATAGGTATATGATAACAAGTAGGTAGATTCTTTTTGGTAATTGGAAAAAATAGAGCACATAATCAAAGTAGGTTAATGTTTCAAACTTCACATTATATTTGTATTTCTTGTATATATTTGAAAATGGGATTGCTAACTCAAAAGCCATATGCAGATGAAGCCAACGCGTGGTGCGGCTGCTGCAATCAAATTTACTGTGGTGCTGTTCTGAATCTGTGTCTTCTTTATCTGGGTGATGTTCTGTATCCATGTGTTGAAGTCTGTGTTGCTGTGTTGCTGGCAAAATAGTGAAACAGTGGATAGTTGTGATTAGATTAATTTTAAATTTGCTGTGTTGCTGGGAAGTCTGTGTTGCTATGTTCTGAATCTGTATTTTAAATTTAGATGCTGTAACTGGTGAATCTGTATTTTAAATTTAGATGCAATGGTGAATCTGTATTTTATATTTAGATGCTGTAACTGGAACAGTCCCATCTCTGTGTGTTCTGAATGTGTAACTGGAACAGATGCTTCTCTGTGTATGTTAAATTTGTATTATGCTACTTTCTGTTTTCTGGTCTGGGAACAGATGCTTCTGTGTGTTCTGAATGTGTGTTTACATATTTAGATCCATTTTTACATGTTTTTATAGAAGGCCTTAATTGGGTGCTTAAATAGATTCTGTTAGTCTTCATCTCTTGAGACACTGGTTTGGTATGTTGTCAGTGTGGTAATAGGTACTGTGTTCATTCTAGTCTGGTAACTGGGTTATCCTTCATCACATTATAGAGTTCGGTGGTTTATTTGAAAAGAGCATTTGATATGAGTAGTAGAACGAATCTGCATTGCTTGTCATCTCGTTCAACATTTTAAATGTATCATAAAGATCTGAACACTTTGCATACATTGAAAGTAAAGTGTTACACACTGCTATACCTAAATCAAAACCCACTTTGATAAGGTATGGTTGTATCTGCGTGCCTTGATTTAGGGTAACTGGACTTGTGCAGGCACAAACCAGGGAGCGAACTGTGATATCATCTGGGGTCAATGCCAGATGCCTCATCTGAGAAAAAAACAGCATGGCTTCGTTTGCATCACCACCATACACAAACCCTACAATGATTGCATTCCATGAAATGAAATCCTTTTTTTTAATACCAGAAAACACATCCAATGCATCAGCAATTTGACCAAATTTTGTCTACATTGCAATCAAAGCATTTTGTGCAATAAGGTGGGAACCAAATTTTGATTTAATGACATGAACATGCAACTGCCTCCCTAGCTCAATGGAACTCAAACTTGAGCAAGATCTTATTATGCTTCCAAAGGTGAACTGATCTGGCATAAGGCCAGATTTTTGCATTAGAAAATACAGCTTTATCGCATGAATTTCTTGACCATGCTGTGAGTATCCATCAATTTCATTCTAATCTGTGATGTTTTGCTTCATTCTCAAAAAAAAAAAAAGAAAAAAAAAGAAAAAAAAAAAAACATGTTTACATAATTGGGGGTGTTTGTATTTTGTGTTTCTGAAAAAACCAACCAAACGGATTTCTGACAATTTATTTTGAAAAGTGATCCTGAAAAAAGACAACCAAACACATTTCTGAGAATTTTTTTGGAAAAATCTGTTTCGTTTGATTACTCCCAGAAATGTGGTTTCAGAGAAGATTTCAGAAAATTATTTCTGAAACACAAACCAAACAAGGCCTATATTTTTTCACATAAAAAAAAGTATTGACTTTTAGTTCACCACAAAAAAATGTAACAAAAATCACAATAATGTTATTTGGTGCAGCTTATAATGTTGTTATTGTTGTTATCATTATTATTATTATTATTTTTATTATTATTATTTTTTTTTTTATTTTTAATTTGAAAATCTATGCCGGAGTGTTTTGTATAATTTCAATTTATAACTTATGAAATAGAAATAGATTTTAAAAAAAATTAATTATTTAAAAGTTGGGGAAAATATACTTTTAGTTTTTTTTACAACTTGAGAAAAAAATTACACCAAAAAAACCTAATATTCATAATATAATTTTAAAGAGCACTAATGAAAAGTTTTCTTACGATGTGTCATTTGTAATTACACTACTTTGATTCATATCTGTCACTTCCATCATAAAAATTTATAATTTTATTATGACTACAAGTGTGCCTGGTATCAATTTTTAGATTTTTTTTTACTTGCTTTTCTTACACCTAAACAAAAATATAGTGAGTCGCATACCATTTATATTTATTAACATAGATCTATTCCTTTGTGTTTAGTAGTCAAAAATAAAGTAAAAAACATATTTATGTATAAAATTATTCTATTTATATTATTTTATTATTGATTTGAATTAGTTGTCCCAGTTAAGTAAGACACCAAAAATTTAAAAAAAAAAATTATATATAATACTAAAGTCTGGAAATTCAATTTTTTTTTGTGACTTTTTAATTTTTAGTAAGGTGAAAGTGTTTGAGATTTTTTTTTTGGGGGGGGGGGATTTATTAAGAAATCGTTTTTTAAGTACTTGTATCTTAATTAATCCACAACATATTCTTATATTCCAATAAGTCCTATTATTTAGACATTTGATTCATCAAATCCTAATTCTTTTATGGGTAATTTTACCGTTATAAATAGTTTTTGAATGCTTAGCAATTTCGTGATGTGAATGTTTAATATAAACATTCACATCACAAAACATTCTCAATATCAATGTATTTTAATAACTATATCACTCATAGGATTTATTGGAAGGGAAAATTAGTGAAATATCTCTCTCCAATTTTGTATAATAGGAGATATCCAAGATTTTTTATTTATTTATTAGTTAAGGTCCCTCAATGAAATTTCTCCGTAATCATACTGTGAAAATTGAAATTTCTCTGTGTCGGAGTCAGAATTTCTCTCAGTCAGGTGAAACTTTTCTGAGTCGAATTTTCTTTGTGAAAATATTGAGGGACCTTAACTATTATGAAAATATTATATATTTTTTATCTTATAAAATCTTAATATTAAGGACCTTAATTTTTTTTTTTCCTTATTGGAATATAAAAAAAAAATTTACACTACGTAAAACATGAGTAGGTAAAAATGAATTTATAAATAAATTCTCATTTCTTTTTTTAGTTATATAAAGAACTGTGAATTAATAAAATAGTCGACTTTTTGTATTTTTTAATTTTTTTTAATATTTTGTAAAGATTATTTTAATCAAAAAAATCAATTTACCAAACTCGATTTAATATTGTATAGAATTTTAAATATTTTATTAAATTTTTGATATTTTTTTAAATTCCTAACATTACTCAATGTGATTAATAACATGAATTAGTTGCCTTCCTAATAAAAAAAATGCATGATTTAGTTTTCAATCACTTTTAAGGGTAAATTACACTAACACGTTTTGTTTAATATCCGACTCATTTGATATTCTGGACTCAGGTTTCATGCTTCTGTATGTTCTTGTCTTATTTCTCTTTTTCCTCATTAAGTTTGGCTATTGGGTTGTATTGGTTGTGTTTGGAACAAGTTGGTAGCTTGGTTCTCAAACATTTTGTTGCCTAGAATTTTACTCCTCTGCTCGAGTGTCCCTTCTTGCGCTCGAGCAGGTTTGTGAATTCTCAGTACTTTTGTAGGTTTGCAAAATTATTGGGAGAATGTATTCTATGCTCGAACGGTGCTTTTTACGCTTGATTGGTCTCGGCTTGAGCGTTGGTCTTCTGTCTACAAAACTACTGGAAGTGTATATTCTATGCTCGAGCATCACTTCTTCCACTTGAGCAACAAAACTTATTGTGTCTAGATGCTCGATCATCATTTCTTGTGCTCGAGGGGATTGTACATGTATCAGTCCATAAAAATCACTTTTTTCATGACTTTTTGATATCTCCCTCTCTAAACTTTCTAAAAACCTAGATCTAGAGCCTCTCTCTCTAAAACTCCATCTCTCTCTACATGTTCACCTAGATTTAGTGGTTTCTCTACCTGGGTGCCTATGTTAAAAAGGTAGAGCATCTCAAGGGTTACGTTTTCATCCAAATAGAGTTGGGTTTCGGTTTCATCTGGGTTCCTTCCTGGCTTTGTTCGTCTTCTAGCTTTGAGGTAGGGATTTTCTATACTCCTGTATGACTTTTAACTAAGTTGTTTGTTTTGTATAAACACTATTGTGATTTTGGAAGATTTGAACAAACCTAGGGTTTTGGTTTAAAATCAAAAGAGGTGTTACAAATGGATGTATTGAAAATGGTTATGAGAGTGAATATGAGGTTATGTTGTAATAAAATTGTTGATTTGGTACTTGGGTTGGATTTCGGAAGAAAATGAAGTTTGCCCTAAAATGTCTTAAATATTTATTTTGTATAAATAAATAGAATGGGTATTGAAAATGTGAAATTGGATTGATGTTTATATAAATGGTGGAGTTGGATATGTATTATCCCTCACCTATGGAAATTTGGATGGTATATCTGTCTTGGAGATTATATATCTGTTTAGAAATATCTATTTTGGGCTATCGGTAAAAAATAACTATGATTGTTGTAGAAATTGCATGAGAATTAGTTGAATTGAAACTAATTTTCTTATCCATTTGCATTAAGCGTTGTCACATCTTTAATACATTGTAAATGTATGATATTTGAAAGAATAAAGGGGATGTACTCCATGTTTGCGAGAAAAAAAGGGGGGTGTACTCCATTGAATTAAGTTGGCCAGAGTATCCAGGGGTAGAAGTCTCAAAATTCATGAGTATGCATGGGTGTCGATTCCCGCAGAAAAATATCCGTAAAATAGCAAATAGAAATGATTGTATGATGGTTATACTGGTTAGAAACTCGTTAAGTTGTATTCTCAGTTTGTTTGTCTGAAAGAAATTGAACTAATTTCATGAATTGAAATATTTGTACTGCATGGTTTGCAAAAGAATTATGAAACGATTTATCAATGGCATTGTATATGTATATTACCCTTATATCTTCGTTAAGCTTCATATGTTGTATTGGATTATTTTTGCTAGGTTTTGGCTCATCTTTTATGGGAAAATCATTTTCAGGTGTTGGTGATATACCTCTTGTTATTTTCAGCATCGTGGGGTTGAAGGCTCATCTTGTTATTTTGCTTTTATTTGTATTTTGAACAAGCCTCGGGCTTAGACTTGTATTGGATTGAGAGTTCATTTTTGTTGTACCCAAGCAATGACTTGGAAAGATGTAAGCCTTTGGGGCATATGATTACCTGCTTAGCTATTATTACATTATTATTGTTTGGTAACACATGCTGTAGATTCAGGATGTACTATTTATGAATGTATATTACATGTGTCACCCTTTTGTAGAATCGAATATCATGTTATGAAGGATATTATAATCTGATTCATAATGTTATTTACTTATCATTTTGGATGGTATATCGCATTTATTTTGAGGCATTACAATTTGGTATCAGAGCGTACTGGGTTTAAATACTTTGGGTACGTGGGAAGTAGTTCTTACCACAATGGGTTTGCCTTGCTTGATAGAGACACTAGTATATATGGTATGCTATGTGATAACATGTTTATATGATTATATGGGTATGAGATTTAATTCCTAAGATATAGATTGGGTCTACGGGTTTCTAGAAGTCCTGTTAGAAGAGCACTTAATCACTGCTGTTTCTATTCGGAACTCTGGCAACGCCGCAGGATGATCATTATCTAGGAATGAAATTCATATGTGTTTATGTGACTACGTACTTACATGGAGTGAATTATTGTTGTCTACCGCATTAAGACGTGAGTGAGTTAGCTTCGGCACATTTGTAAATGTGCTAATCTCTTTTTTTTAACCTTCATTAGGATGTTAGGACGTGGACGTGGCTGTGGTGGTGGTAGGCATGGTAAGCCTAGGAGGTATGAGGTGCCTCTACCAGATGAGATTCCAATGCAAGAAGAAGGGATTGGTCAGGCCAATGTGGTTGAACTAGTCGGTCAGTAGGCCATGGATGCCTTAGCTCGCAAAATGGACAGAGCATTGTAGGAATCCATGGACATTCTCAAGGCTGAGAATCAAGTCCAGGCCCATGTTGCTGAGGCAGGGCTGTCATTCTTGAAGCGAGAGTTTTTTTGGTCAAATTCGGACGAGTTTTTGGGTGATCCCAAGGAGCCACTGAAGACAGATGAGTGGCTAGAGCTGATAGTGAAGATGTTTGATATGTTTGGCATTGAAGACAACAGACTGAAAGTGACCCTAACCTCTTTCCAAGTGAAGGGAGATACGGATCAGTGGTGGAAATATGCGCGTGGGCGTATTGGAGTGACTTGGAAGGCTTCTGTTAGCGCCTCCCAAGATAAGTTTTTGCCTCCCACTGTTAGAGAGAGGTTGAGGGAGCACTTCTCACAGCTTAACCAGTTAAACACACCGGTAGTCGAGTTTGAAGAAGCCTTTACTAGCTTCTCTAGATTTGCACCAAAGCTGTTGTGTGGAGTTTGAAAAAAGGTTAAGGACTGGGCTTTTTTTGAAGGTAGCTGGTTCGATGACTAGAGATTACAGATAAATTGTAGAGTCGGAGACTCATCTTGAGACTGTGATGCAAATGGATGAGGAGCGGATGACGGACTCCAAGAGGAGTCAGGATGTTCAAGGGGACAGTAAAAGACAGAGGGCTTCTAACTCACAGTAGTCTCTAGAAGCACAATCGAGGTCCACTTTCCAGTACCAAGTTCGGGTTCTGGGAGAGGTGGTCAGGGAGATTTCACTTGTTTCAAGTGTGGCCAATTGGGCCATAAGTCTCCAGCTTGCCCGCAGAAGGGAAGAGGGCAACGGTCTGCATTGTCTTCGACCCCTTCTCAGAGCTAGAGTCAGGGGAGAGGGAAGCCGCTCACTTGTTATCAGTGTGGGCAGGTAGGGCATATGAAGAGGTTTTGCCACAGTTGGGTGGCATACCTGGTGCATCTGGTTTCAGGCAGACACATAGCTACCAGTCTACACAGTTAGTATAGGCCTCAAGGGCCAATTAGGGAGCCTCATCAGCTCAATCTGTGCATCAGACCTATGCTCCGAGGGGTGAGCAGGTAGACCAGAGATTTACTGGGCGTGTGTATGCTATTACGGCGCCAGACTTAGTACCAGCGCCTTCGGTAGTGAGAGGTACTTTCTTGTTATGCAATTCCATTGCTAATATGTTGATTGATACAAGTGCATTCTTTTCTTTTTTTTTAATCTCGTCTGCATTTGCATTGGCTTTGGGGTTAGAGTTGGCTCGGTTATTATCTCCTCTCAGTGTAGAGTGACCTATTGGTGGTGAGATTGTTTTAGAGCAAGGGTGTCAGGGTTGTGACCTAGAGGTTGCCGGTCACCAACTTCCTTTTGCATTTGTGTTGATTGAGATGTCTAGTTTTGAAGCTATTTTGGGTATGGATTGGTTGTCATCGTATCGAGTTGTCATAACTTGTTACCGTCAGAGGGTTATTGTACATACCTTGAGCGGTGATTGCTTTTATTTCTTTGGGGACCGGGTTGATAAAGTCTTATCATCGGTGTATGATCCGCGTAGGCGGAGTGAACTTAGTTGTCTTCTTGCCAACTTTTTGGGAAATGAGTGTGATGAAGTCCGAGTCATTTTGCCGAGGGTAGTTTGTGAATATCTGGATGTTTTTCCTGAGGATCTCACCAGTTTACCACCCCACCGTGAGATTGAGTTCTCAATTAATTTAGTGCTTGGTACGACATCGACTTCTATGGCACCATATAGATTTGCACCCGCTGAGTTGAGTGAGTTGAAGATTCAACTCCAAGAGCTGCTAGATAAGGGTTTTATCTGCCATATTACTTCACTTTTGGAAGCACCGACTCTCTTTGCCAAAAAGAAAGATGGTGTGCTGTGACTTTGTATTAATTACCGGAAGTTGAACAGGGTAACTATTAAGAACAAGTACCCAATGCCTCGTATAGATGATTTGTTTGATCAGTTAAAGGGGTCTTGTTGCTTTTCTAAGATAGACTTGAGATGGAGGTATCACTAGTTAAGAGTAACGGATGAGGATATCCAGAAGACGACATTCCATATGCGGTATGGCCATTATGAGTTTCTAGTGATGCCCTTTGGGCTAACCAATACACCAGCCGTATTTATAGATTTGATGAACTGGATCTTTTGTGAGTTCCTAGACCATCTTGTGGTCGTCTTTGTTGATGACATCTTGATTTACTCACCCTTTGAGGAGGAGCACGAGGAACACTTACGGGTAGTACTTGAGTTGCTTAGAGCCTACAAACTATATGCTAAGTTTGGGAAATGTGAATTCTGGTTGAGAGAGGTTAAGTTCTTAGGCCATGTGGTATCTGGGGAAGGTGTGACTGTAGATTCATCCAAGATAGATGCAGTGCAAGATTGAGAACAACCTAAGAATGTTTTTTAGATCCATAGTTTCTTAGGGTTGGTGTAGACACCCCATTTTTGACCGTCCTCAAGACTTGGACGTCACCGTTTGAACACTCGGTGATCATCCATGTTTGTGTTCGTTTGGAGTTCCCGAAGGTCTCGGCTACGCGCCTTGCCTCAGAATCTCCGAACTCGACTGTTTAGTGTCTGGTTTTGCACCAAACACTTGCATTTTGCCTTGGAAGGGCAGGGATTGCCTTGTGAGGCATCCCCACACACCACCGGCAGTGGCCAGAGGCCACCGGCTAGTTTTTGCTGCCACCGGCAATGTATATTGCCGGCCGGCACTATTTGTTGCCGGTGGACACTCTTTTTTGCCAAAATGGCATCTTTGGCCGGCCGACTACTGTGCATCTGCTTTTGCAGATATTTTAAGACAGCTGTCTTGCATTTGGCTCCCCTCCATACACGTTATCTCCCTCTTTAGAAGCTTGTCTTGTAAGCTTTACAAGACAAAAAGGCTCTATAAGAGAGAGTCTCCTCTCTTGTTGCAAGGGTTAGACACTTGAGACACTTGAGAGAGCTTAGACAGCCATTTTTAGGGTTCTTGAGTTCTAGGGTTAGAATCCATACACTTTCTATCTCTATATCTCCCTCTTGTGTGTGTTTAAGTGTGTTTGTGTCTTACTATTGCACACAAACACATAGTGTTTCACCTTCACTTAGCTACTGAGGTTCTAAGAGGTTGGTTTTGAAGTTTTGGAGCTGTTTTCAACCTAAAAGGAGCTGTTGGAGCACCATTGTTGAAGGGGTCTTCAAGGGTAACGATTTTGCCTCTTTATTCCCCAATCTTGCATTATACTTTTACCTATCTTAAAATTGGTTTTAAGCTTGGTGTATAATACAAAAAAGTTCTGTTTTTAGGCCCTCTAAATTGTTTGTTTAGAATGTTTTGTGGGTTGGAGGTGTTTGACCCCTCCTAGGCCTTGAAAGGCCCCATTTTGTGCTATTTTGTGCAAGTTTCGAGACTTTGGTGTTTGGGCCTCTTCACCATTGAAATCTTGAGGGATTTCAGTGGTGAAGATGGTGCCTTGAAGTCTCCAAAAGGGGAGGGCTACCCCCTCTCCTTGTTGTCCTTGAAATGGACCATTTTTGGCCTCTTGAGAGAGCCTCTAGCTAAGCTTCATGTTGACCATGCCTTGGCTGTTTTTTGTGCCTATTATATCATGATATGCCTCTATTTATTGTTGGTTTTGGTACACCATGCATGCTTAGCATACCTACCATGCAATGCCTTGTTATTGCCTTAATATGCCTTAGGTTGTTAGCCTTTGTTCAAGCATGTTTTAGGCTTAGTCTTGTGAAGCTTTTGTGCATGTTTTTCCATGTTTTAGGTCTGTCCATAGTTGTTTGGGTCGGATTTGGCATGCCAAGTATAGCCCCTTTGTATTCAAGCTTGTATGCTTCAAGTATGTGAATGTATAGCATGACATTTTTGCATTGATTTGGTGATTTGGAACCATCTACCATGTCATTTCAGTCCCATTTGCATGCCTATATGTTTACCTTGGATGCATCTTTAATGCTTTAAAAGCTTGTGTAGCATGCTCCATGTTTTGGCCATTGCACATGCCTTTGAATTTGAGTCACTTAGATGCCATCTAGGGGGCCCCCTTTGCATAGTCTAGGTCTGTCTTGAACCTATCTTAAGCCCTCTTAGCCTTGTGAGGCTTGGTTGGCTTAGCCATGGTTCAAGTCCCTTTGACTTGCTTCAAGTACTTGGACCATTTGCATGCTAATGTTTAGCCTATCTTGTTGCTTGGTTTGACATCATCCTAACATAGTTTTCAATGCTTACCTTGCATGCTATTTGTCCATGATTGCCTCATTCAAATGTGCTTAGAAATAGCCCTTTGATGCTTAAGCATTTGGGCCTTAACATGTGCATGCGTGTATGTGTATTTTGGTCCCTTGTTTTGGTCACTTTAGCCACTGTTTTGGGCCTTGTTAGAGCTGCCTAAATCATGTCTAAGTCCATCTTGCCATTAGTTGGCATTGCCTCATGTTTGCTTGTATGCTTGCATAAGTGTTTTGTCATGCCATGTTGCATCCTTAGCTTGCATGCCTAGGTTGCATTGCATCTTGCATGCAGGCCTTGTTCCTTGAATTGGTGATAGGAATTGGGCCTCGGTTTGTTTGTTTGGTTTGCATTTCATTTGACATGAAAGTTGCATACTTGATCACTTGGGCCATCATGCATGGAAATGCGTGATTGGTGGTCTGAGAATCGAGACACATGCCCATTTGAGTCATTACCATGATAAGGGACATGATTGGTGCATATATGCCTTGAATTGTGCTGCCATGCTTTGCCTTGTCCTCTGCTGCTGTGAGTTGCAGGTTTTGCAGGCCTTCTTTGCCGACCGGCAGTATATATTGCCGACTGGCAGTGAATCAGCAGCCGATGGATTCATTTTGTGCCGGTGACTACACCACGCTGTCGGTGGCAATTCTATTCAGCCGGTGGCACTCCTCAATGTCTAGAGAAGTAGTCCTGAGGTTTTGACAGCCTCCAGAGGAGTAAAGTAAGGAAAACAGAGGCAGCCTATGCATGGCGGTGTATTTCCGAGCAGGACCGAGCGTGCATTGCATCGAGCTCTCCTCCCGAGGCGGTTTACTGCTTTACTTAGATTAGCTAATTTGTTTAGTTGATTAGGCAATTTGTAATATTTAATTAGCTTGCGTAGTTAATTAATTGGTATTATTTATTTGGCCCCTCCGAGCGAGGGCAAATCTGTAATAAGTGTGGGTGCGTGTGTGTGCATGTCTTCCAACCCCCACTTCTTTCTTCCCTTTTATTTACCTGCTTATGATGGTAGATTAGGGCATGTTTAATTTAGCATACCTTATGCTATGCATGCGTGCATTCATGCATTTGTATTGCATGCATCGGGCTCGGTACATCACGCTAACTGCATTTGTACTTCAATTCCAAGTTGAATACGTGCATCAATCGATCGCATTTCACATGCCATGTTTAGGATTAGCCGAGCCTATCTAATTACATCCTGTATGTGTTGCATTAGCCATTCTTAACATAAACTAGGACATGCATGTTTGCTAACTAGTTTATTGTTTTGGCGCGGAGTACTCTGTAAGTATTTTCGCTTTAGCATGTTGCATGCGTGTGAGTGTTGCCATGACAGTATGCTTGCCATGCGGCTAAATGTTTATGTGATAAACTGCTTGAATGCCTGTGGGTGAAGGTTGGATTGCTTGAGTTGGAAAAACTTATTGAAATCCGTGTTTTAGCCTACTTGCGAGTAACAAATCCCAAAGCGTTTCCCAAAACAAACGAATATGCGATGCTTGTTTCCAAATTAGGCAATCTAGTCTATACTTGTTTGCTGTGCGCATAACATAGTAATTCTAGGCTAATAACCGGAATAAGAACACATAACGTTTTCAAAAACGGATATCACGGTTAGTAGAGGCCGATCTTCGGATCGGGCGAGAGGAGGTGCTCATAGCTGACCTTCCCCGATCGTACCCAAGCTCCCGAGCCGAGACAACTCCGGTGATGACGGACATGTGGCCTTCGGCACCGAGTCAGGGTTTCCTAAATTCTCCCATTTTAAAATATTTAGGTGGCGATTCTGTATCTGGCAAAGCAGTCCATGTTTGGCACCACTTTTCAAAAAATCAGTTTCTCAAAACGATTTGCTGGATTTGGACTCTTTGGTTCAGATTAAGAACCGTGACACAAAATCGAGTCCGAACTGTAGCGGGGTCCCCCGCGGACGTCTACAGTTAGCTAGGTGTAGACGCCCCATTTTTGACCATCCTCGAGACTAAGACGTCATTGCTTGCATTCAATGATTATGACTGCATGTGCTCATTTTAGTGCCCAAAGTCCTCGGCAGAATGCCCTGTCTTTGAGCCTTAAAACCCTATCCATTCTATGCCTTGTTTTGGACTAAAACTTTAGTGCTTCAAACCTCAAGACCTTGGGACCTACAGGCCTCCTCTTGTGGGCTGCTGGCCACCCTTGTGCTTTGCCAGCCAATGTTGTGGCTTGCCGGGCATCAGTGTCTTTTTTAAGATATTTTGTTGACAGCTGTTCTAGTTGGCACCATTGGTTGCATCTCCCAACACGTGTATGAAGGGATATATCTCAGCCAAATGCATGTTTTTTTTATATATAAGGGGTCTCCTCCCCCATTTTTGAGGGTTGGAATTTTTGGAGCAAAATTATCTCTCTTTCTCTATATTTCCATTTTTCTTGCAAATTTGTGCACATTAGTCTATATACACTACACTTTTGCCTATACCGCCTTAATCAAAGTTAATTACCTTTGGACTGAGGTTTCTTAAAGCCTTCTTGGAGCTATTGAAGTTGGTTTTGGCTTGAATTGTTGCCTAGAATTGATCTTTGCTTCAAGAGGTATAACACTTGCCCTTTTACCTTGCTCTGCATACTTGTTTTTCTATCTTTTCCCACTGTTTTTGGGTAGCTTTTGGGCTATAAAAAACTCTGTTTTGGTGGGCTGAAATTGGTGTCTTTAGGCCATTTAAGGTTAAGGGGTGGCTCACCCTTCTTTATTCCTTGTTTGTAAGGCCTTTCCACCTTTGTTTCCCACTTTCAAACCATCTTTTTTTGGGCTTTTAAACACTAAATTTTAGAGTATTTTCAATGGTGAAAATTATATTTTGAAGTCCAAATTTGGAGAGGTTAGCCTTCCCTCCTTGTGTCTTGTTTGCTAGCCTAGATAGCTCTATGTGTTAGCTTAATTTTCTAGCCTTTTATAGCTTAATTCCAACATGTTTTAGGCTTTATTTTAGACTGTTTTGCCTCTATTTTTGCCTGGTTATTGCATTTGAGTCTTGTTTTGCATGCTTCTAGTGTAAGTGTCTTCACAAGCTTGGTGTTTTAGGCCTTTAGACACCACTTGTTTGAGTTGATTGCATATTTTAGTGCTTTTTCTCACTTAATTTCAGCAAGCATAATCTCTGCAACCTCCCTTATTTCTTGACTCTTTGTTTGCTTTGAGGGTTGTTTCAACCTTAGGATTGTTTAAGCTTGAGATTGAGCTCCATGCTTAATGGTTTAACCCTCTTTTGGGGGTTCATTATCAACAGCATGACACCTCTCTCTTGCCTTAAACTACCCCTTGTTTGACACCTCCTTCTCTTTTAGAGGACTTAACTCACCAATGGACTTAATTGGTTAAAATGAGTAACTAAAAATGGAAACTAAAATTATGCAAAGATAAGAATTTGGCTGTGTTTTGATGTGTTCAATCGGACGTCAATTAAACATAAGGAAAATTGAGCATTTCATACTCAAAGTGAGGAAATGTGCCAAGTTTCCTAAGTCTCCATTGCCCTTGATCATGCATGATAGGGTAATGGTTTTTGGTCTTGTTTGTGCATTTATTAAACTTGTACATCTTGGTTCCTTAGCCATCATGCAATGAAATTGCTTGAATTGATGATTTGAGGACCAAGTGTATCACTCCTTTGAGATGTTTTGATGATAAGGAAGGATACACAGTACAAACAACCGGTGAGAATACTCTCTATTTGCTCTGTTTGCTCTCAGTTGCAGCAAGAAATGGTGCATCATCAGTGGACGGCCGGCCACTGTTACTGGCCGGCAGGCCATCATTTTTGGATGACAACCCCCCACTGGTGGCCAGCTGGCCACTAGTAAATTTTGAGTAGAATGTTTGTGAAGCAAAGTAGATTTGACCTGGAAGTGGAAAATCAGTGCACAGGTTGTGCAACAGAGGCTTTTAGGGGCAGACAGTAGATGTTCTTCGGGTGGAAACCGAGCATGCATGGGCCTCCTTCGCTTCCTGGGACTAGTTAATTAGTTTAATTACCAATTAGTCATCTATTTGTAGTTGTAGCTAATTAGTTTGTTTTGTACTTATTTAATTAGTTTAGATTTGATTAATTAAATTTAGTTTGTGTTGTAATAATTTAATTAGCTTACCTTAGTTAAATTTTTTAATTGTTGTACTTAATTAATTAGCTTAGAATAGTTAATTTAATTCATTTGTTTTGTAATAATTAGTTAAGTAGTTTAGCTTAGCTAGTTTATTCATTCGGACCCTCCTGTGCGAGGGCATTAATGTTGGAATAACGTGTATGTCTTCCGACCCCACGTCTTTCTCACTTTTATTTATCCGCTTTTGATGATTAGGTTAGGAGCATCACGTTTCAATTAGCATATCGCATGTTTTCATCCATTCATTTGTCTTACATGCACCGAGGCTCGGTTTATCATTCTAACTTGCATTGCCATTTCAAATACTTCGTTGAATATGTGTTTAAACGCATGCTATGAAATTGTTGCGAATAACATGTTAAGTAGCCAAGCCTATTTTAGATGCATTATTTCATGCGTTGCATTAGTCATCTTGTATAGTTAGAAATCATGTATGTTTTTCTAACTCTTTTGTTTTATCTTAGCTTGGAGTAGAAGGTGAGTTTTTAGTGTTTTAGCATACTTGCATGAGTGTGAGTGATTGCCATGACTAGCATGCTTGCCATGAGGCTAAGTGCTTACTTGCTATAACTGTTGAGTGCCTGTGGATGAAGGCTTGTTGCTTGAATTGGAACGATTTAATGAATGTACATTTTAAGCCCACTTTGTCAAGTGGTAAATTCACAAACTTTAAGCCCACTTTGTTAAGTGGAAAAATTCAAACCCTTTTTAAAAAAAACAAAAATGAAATTGAATTGTTCAATTTGAGCAAAGTAGCCTATATCTTGTGTGCGTGCATCACATAGTAAATGCTAGCCTAATAAACCGGAACAAGAGCATATAATGTTGATAAAAATCATATGATGATTAGTAGAGGCCGATCTTTAATTGGGCGAGTGGGGGTGCTCAATTCATGACCTTCCCCTCTCATACCTAAGTTCCCGAGCCGAGACAATCTTGGTGATGATGGACATGTGGCCTTTGGCATGAGTTATGGGTTTCCTAAATTTTCCTAAAATAAAATATTTAGGTGGCGACTCTGTATCTGGCAAAGCAGTCCAATTTTGGCATTTTTTGATTCAAAATTAATTTTCCAAATGATTTGCCGAATTTGGACTCTTTGGTGTTTATCAATTTCACATTGCACTTGTGAGATTAGATTCAGAACCGCGAGAGTCCAAACTGTAGGGTTTCTTTCAAACTTCTAAAAGGGGGCGAGAAAAAGCCAAGCTACAGTTTCTGGCGACTCTGATGGGGATTTAGAGAACTTGACTTGAACTCATGATATGAAATTTTATCTGCACTTATATGTTTTTTTGTATTGCATTTGCATTGGTGCATTTAAGACACTGTGTTTGCTATCTGTTATTCCTGGACGGTTTGCCGAAGGCTTGTCTGAAAAGCTTGCCAATAGGCTGACCGGTCACGGGCTTTGCCATGATGGGAACACAACCCTTGGATCTAGATTACCGTTGTACCGTTTGATCCGCCTTTCACTTTTCGGTATTAGGCACGAGAGGTATATTAGGTTGTCTTGCTGAGGTACCCTTTTGACCATTTGGCCTAGTCAGATATCGAAAGCCATAGAGACTGATCCAAACTAGGACAAGATGCTTACCCGAATACAGGATTGTATGAAACCGCATTGTTTGAATAGTAAACCCTAGTTCATGACGAAACTAGGACATGGTAACCTTACCCCCTTATAGGGGTGTTTGGGCTCTCACTTAACTGGTATGTGCTTTTAGAGTGAAACTCTACAGGAATTGTGATGACCGAGTGTGTCACTAGTTTTGTTTTCCTTTGTTAACCTTAGGTCATCTTTCAGGTGCCGGTTTGACATGGAACCTTGTTAGTGGTTTGGGTTTGTTGCATTAGGGAGTTTCACAAAACCTTGTTCTTGCCTTTTGGTAACCGATTTTCACATGTTTTGGAGGATGCTTGATCGAGTCCGGAGTGTCCGAAAATCAAACCATAAAATTTTGGGCCGCTGGGCCAGGGCCGCATGTGCGGGGGATGAGGCCACACATGCGGGGAAAAGTGAGTCTTGAGAGGCTTGCACACTGCCTAAATTGCAGGTGCGGAGGGGGAGGTGCGGAAGGAGCCACCCGTGCAGGGGTCAAGGCTGCACGTGCCGGAGGCAGGCTCCGTACGTGTAGGGGAAAGTGCCGCACGCGTGGTCGGCCTGAGTCCAAGAAGGCTCTGTTTTCTTCTCTTTTTGGGTTGTGTGTATCATTTTTCTTATGTCTCTCCCTCTAAAAATACATTGCTCTCCCCTCTCTCTATATTTCTACCTTAAAACGAGATCAAATCCTTGATCCTTCCCCATCATTGAGAAATTGGTCAATAGTTTCTTCATTAACATTGTAGAGCCTCTTGAGAATCACATTGTGTACGGTGGAGATCAACTTCCCACAACCTTTGATTTCTAGGGTTTCTTCTCTCATCTTCTCCAAAACCTTGAGGTAGGGACTTCTTGAGTTATATATACATGTTTTGCATTCTTGATGTTGATTTTGAAGGTTCTCTTGAAGCTATTGTGTTGGTTTTGATTTTATGGCTCAAATGTAGAGATTTACAAAGGTGAGTTTCAAAAATCTTAAATCCTTTTCGGATAGCATTTTGAGGGTTGAAATTGTTTTAAGTAAGGAAAGGATATGTCCTTGAGGGTCCCTTTCATGTGTTTGGTGTGTGTGTGTGGGTGTGTTGTTTGTAAAGAAGAAAAACCTAGAATTTTGGGGATTTTCTTGAATAAAGGAAGATGAGAGTGTTTAGGTGGTAATATATATATATATATATACATGAATTCATAGTGTGTGTTATGATAAGTAAAGGAAGTGGAGAGTTTTTCTTGTTTTGTTACAAATGTGTATATATATATGTATTGATGATGAGTTTCTTCACACATGAGAATTGTTGAGATTGTAGATTGCTTGTCCAAAACTTTACTATAACCTTAAAAAGATGAAATGATAGAAGTGCATGAATTGGGAACACGTTATTATGTTACTGGTAAATGGTAGTAAGTTTTTGGTTAATTGTGGAATGACATTGAAAGGAGAAAATGAAGCTTTGATCATCATATAATGCTTGTTGAAATTATGTTGAAAGTGGAGAAATATGACATAATATAAATAATTGTTGCATTGCCCTTTCTAAAACCTTGCATGTCATGAACATTGGATTAAGAATTGGACTCTTATTGAGAATGTAATATTGTGAATGAAATCATGGAAATGTTATGGGATAAATACATTGGTAAGTCCGGTTAGGAGGTGTAGATGGAATTGATAAGTTGGCCTAAGTGTCTGGGGTGAAAGACCGAAAACACGCGTGGAAGAGGTATCACTTCCCTTCCAGTTAGGAACTGGTAAAGTGAGGTTATTGGTAGTACTTGTTGAGCCTACTTGCAGACACCAACCTCGGGATTACCTGAGTCGTATTTACTGCCCTTATTGAATAAAATTGTAGGTTTCGAAATTGTTGAGATTTCAATTGTTGATAAAAAAAAAAAAAAGGCGATTTTCAAGAAGAGCATGTAAAAGAGATTTTCATTAAATGGGCATTGCATGGCATTTGCATTCAATATTGGAAAAATCCTACATAACTGTATATACTTTGTAAGGATTCTCTACTGGGTTTTATGCTCAACCCTATAGGATTTTGGTGCAGGAAAAGACGTAGTGATCTCGCCAAGTTGAGGGCGTGGATATGTTGTGAAGAGTAATACTCTATTTTGTTATGAATTAATTGCTAGCCAAGGGCTATTCATGTATGGGTCCGAGAGGTCATTTTTGTGTAACCGGGCTTAAGCCTTGGAAGTTGTAACTCATGAGGGCATTCTAATGTTTTGGAATATGATGCTCTACATGCTATAGATTCATGTATTCCTTTATCCTTGAATGTATATTTCACATGTGGAATTTTTGTATAAACTTGTTAATTGATAATGTAAAGATGGGAGAATTGTTATTATTTTTTAGTGGATGTTGGTTGACGTGCTTAATTTATATCGGTTATTTTTGGGGCGTTATAGGAATGTGCATATCGGTTGCAAGTTTGGGTATCAGATTTGGGGACAGAAGTCAGTGTTGAGTGCAGTCCTACAGCTTTGATTACATCTGTGTGTTGTTCACATCTGAGCTGAGGTGTTGTGCGGTTTCTGATTTTTGTTTTCCTTTTGCTTTGTTTCTTTTTACTAGGTAGTTTATCATAATAGTTTCAGACAGTTCGGATACCCCCCAAGCACTTTGGACCCGTGTAAGGAGACTTTACAGATCCGGAGATCTTGTTAGGGGACAACCTGTGTTTGCTTCACTCTCATCGGTTACTAGATAGAGGAGAGTTAGTCACAATTCACCAGTTCAGCAATCACCTACATCTAGTCAGGCTCAATCTTTTACATCTAGGCCAGCAAGAGATCATTCGCCTATTCAGATGACTCAGCACCCTGCAGTCAGTATGGAGGACTTGATTCGTCATCTCCAACAAACATTGGAAACCATGCAGCAAGATGCTGCCCGCTAAGCTGAAGTTACAACCCATCAAGCCGAAGTAATAAACAAGCTGCAGCAACAGCAACCACAGCAAGCAACGACTTTTGCATCTCATGCACCTCATGCGGGTATCTCAGCACCCGGAATCACTGTCAATGTCCAAGAGAATCTGGGCAATCCGGTAGAGCCAATCCCACCATAAGCCTTCAAGGCACCAGTGTACCAAACTAAGCGTCTGTTTGAATTAGAAGTTGACCCGACTGGACTTAAGGTCAACAAGCTGGAGAAACTTTTCAAGCGGGCACAGGGCGTGAACTCTATCCTCGACATTGAAGATGGATATACTGACTCTGCAGTAACCTTGCCAGACCGGTTTAAAATGCCACACATAGATCGGTTTGATGGCTCTAAAGATCTCATGGTTCATCTGTGGTTGTTCTCTGATATTCTGCGGCCGATGGGCTTCACCAGACTTCAAAAGTTGTCACTTTTCGGCCAGACCTTGTCAGGAATAGCGACTTTCTGGTATGCAAAGTTGGAGGATTCAGTAAAGAGGAGTTGGGAGGAAATGACTAAGGCCTTCATCGCACAATACTCATGTAATACGCAGATCGAGGTCACAACCCGTGATCTTGAGACAACCCTTCAAGAGCCAAAGGAGGGCTTCTCAGACTTTGTAACGAGGTGGAGGGCCAAGGCTTCAATGATGACTACTAGGCCGTCAGAGAAGCATCAAATCAGGATGGTGGTTCGCAATCTGCAAGGGAAATTATTGCAGAAGATGATCGTCTTACCGTTGTTCATATTCACTGAGCACTATGAGATAGGGGTTCAGTTCAAAGATGCAATGAAACAGGGCTTGATAACTGATGGAAAAGAGCAAGCCAAGAGGCCTTTTGTGCGTAATTCCAATACAACCACTACTGGTAGCACAACTGCTCGGCCATCTGATGTGAGTGTTTGTCACCACCACAACCAAGACCGCCAACCCTTTCGCCAGCACAACTCCACAAACCTCAAACAACCATGTCTGATCCAAAGGGTCTTTACCTCACTTTACATGCCTTCATCCCAAGCCATGAAGGTGCTGATCAAAAAGGGGCATCTTAAGCCGTTAGAGCCACACCTACTACCCGACCCTCTCTCACCTAAACACAACCCAGCCAAATACTGTGCTTTTCACCAGTAGCACGGTCACGACACCGACCAATACTTCAGGCTGCGTCATGAGATTTAAGATCTCATCGACAATAAGGTGATAGCACCACCCCAAAAGCCAAATGTAACCACCAACCCTCTCTCGGCCCATAATCAAGTTCCCCCACCTCGGAACCTAAACCTAATACATACACTGGCCATCTCCTATGATCCTAACATATATATTACCCCTTCTCACCTACCCAGACCGACGTTGTTCTTCCCTGAAAGCACGAACTTGTGCATGATGGACACGTCCACACTTCAACCTGAACCCGTGATGGTGACAGTGGCAGAAGGATGGAGGTTAGCCTTGGAGGAAAATGTCAGTCCATTGCTTGAGAGCTCTGCGGACTTATCTGAGGGGGTGTATGACCCATGCTATTACATCATGCCGACCGATCAAGCCAAACCAGAAGTGGTATTGCCAACAACAGTGGAGGTCAATGTGGTTAGAGAGGATGGCCCAAGCCAAGGCTTGGATGATCTGGAAGAGCTAGAGGAGGATTTAGAAAATCTGCAGTTCTATGATGAACATGATCAAAGGGACGTGCAGATTGATTGGTTTGATCTGAATGGGCCGATAAACAACTCCGGATGGCTTAGTGACGAACTTGACAAAGTGGAAGAAATTGAAAGATAGTCGGAGGAAAAGGGAGCAAGAATTGTTGCAATGACTGGAATGGCCGAGGAAAAAGAAAAACTACCGGAGAGCATCGACATCAAGAATTTAGCTGAGGAACTGGGCGCCGTCAGTACCGCGGATACATAACAGGAAGCTGCGTTGAAGCGGTTTTTGCAAGAAATAAATCAAGACAAACAAGAAGCTGGAAAAGCCCAACACCCCATAGGGGATACTTCTGATATGAGGATGACTAGACCGAAGCCGGAAAATTGTTTGTCAGTTACCGGAGGGATATGGTGGGAGGACGACGATTCACTTCTGGCCCACACCAACGAAGACTGCGGTGGATGCTTGCTAGATAATACTTCGTACACTGAAGAGATTGACCACATAACGAGAAGTGGACAGTATTTCAAGCCGCCGCACTTGGACCAAGCTGAAGCCTCCGGGAAAGATAGAGAGGTTGAGAAGTAAAAGGAAAAACAGTTGGAACAAGAGGCAGTGCTGAAACAGCTAAAAAAAATTCAAGCCGACATTTCAATCTGGGGGTTGCTTATGGCTTCTCAAGTGCATCGACAGGCTATACTATCGGTGATGGATAGGGCCAAATTGTCCATTGACACGACTCTTGAACAGCTTATGGGATTGGTCTTCCCAAGAGGCGTTGCGCCAACTTTAACCTTCTCAGACAAGTAACTGTCGCCGGAAGGCTCAGCACACAACAAACCTCTGTACATATCAGTTGAGTGCAGAAAAAAATGGGTACCAGTGGTGTTGGTCGATACTGGGTCAGCTATCAATGTCTATCCGTCATGCACAGCTTTTGCCATCGGCCTGAAACCAGCAGATTTCGTGCATACAGCTCAGGTGATTCGGGCGTACGACAATATGAGAAGAGAGGTTATAGGCACGGTACAAATCAGAGTTCAACTAGGCCCAGCTCAACAGGATATTGAGTTCCATATCCTGGATGTGTCGGCCACTTTCAATCTACTGCTAGGGAGACCCTGGCTGCACCTGGTGAAAACAGTCTCTTCTACCCTTCATCAAATGCTGAAATACCTCCATGGGAAGGGAGTGGCTATTGTGTTCGGGAATTCATCCATACATCCTCCTCCAGAGGTAACTACACTAGTGCTAGAAATCAACCATGGCGAAGAGGATGTATTCCTTTCAGGATTTACTTTGGTTGAGGCCCGGGCAGTGCAGAACATCTTGGCAGCTGATGAGGGCTTGTATGTCAGCGCCCAATCAATCTATTTCATGAACAAGCTCCAACATGTGCCAGGAATGGGTTTGGAAAAAAATGGCTAGAAAGGCGTCATAGCATTGGCCGATGTGCCGCATAATCCACATGTCTTTGGTCTTGGCTATACGCCCACCAAAGAGGATTGGGTCAGGAAAAAGGAAGAGATGGCAGACAGAGCTAGAGCCAAGCAGGTCGGGAGAAGGTCTGAGTTTGTTCACAAGCCAATCCGAGGAACGCTGAATGGTCACTTTGTTTAGGAGGGAGAGGGCTTTCCATTTTGTGGCTTTCCTGAGCCCTGGTTAAATCCTGTAAAGCAGCGTGTCCCCGACTTTGAGATCTTCTTCTACTTATAGTTGCAAGACAGTGATACAGAGGAAAAGGCTGAACCAATTGCTGAAGCTACGAAAAACATGGAAAATGACTCAGACAATAGCTAACTTGAAGTAGGGGCAGCACTGGCATGTCTCTTTTCAAATCTTCTGGCTGACTAAGAGAGCTTAGGGGATAACCTGACCATCTCCATGATCGGGGACCAACCGGGTGTGAACCCTTCTAGCAGCATTTTGGATGCATCTGAAGCATCATCTCTCGTTTGGCAATTGGAGGAGGGCTACCTGCCTAGTAGTTCTGAGTCGGGTAGTGAGCCGGAATCTAATTCCATAGAGTCTATGGAGTCGGAATCAGATTTCAGTTCTTTTGAGTCTGAGTCTGATATTTCTAAAGGTGATAACTCGGATGCCAAGGTCTTGTCTAGGTCATCCTTTTCTTTTACTTTTGAGTCGGTTGTAACCGAAGAGCTGGATGAGCTAGACTTTATGAATGAGAATGTCGTTGCTTATTCTGAGTATTTCTCTGTACCACTTGTTTATTGTATTGATTAGGATTTTCAAAATTTTAATTAAAACGAAGAGGAAGGAATTCCTTTGATTTTGAAAAATTTGATTAATCGAGAGGATGAGAGGTTTGCAAAACCCTTTGCTGATGAAATCATTGTTTTTAACGTGGGTACTGAGAAGGATCCGCGTCTGATCCAGATCGGGTCCATGTCGTCTTTAGAGGAGCACGAGCGCTTAGTCGTTTTATTAAAAGATTTCAAAGATATTTTCGCGTGGTCCTACGAAGACATGCCTCAAATCGATCCTGAGATTGTACAACATTGGATCCTTCTTGACACCAAGGCCTAACCCGTCAAGCAGAAGTTGCGAAGTATCCACTCGGATTGGGCACTGAAAATTAATGAGGAGGTCACCAAGCAGATCGAAGCAGGTTTCTTGTTAGTATCTGAATATCTGACTTGGTTGGCCAACATCGTCCCAGTGCCGAAGAAGGATGGTAGAATCTGGGTATGTGTAGACTTCAGGGATTTGAACAGAGCCAGTTCGAAGGACGACTTCCCTTTGCCGCACATTGATGAATTAGTAGATTTCACTGCGGGCCATGCATTACTTTCATTCATGGATGGATTTTTCGGGTATAACCAGATTCTGATGGCGCTCGAGGATAGAGAGAAAATTGCATTCACTATACTATGGGGAACCTACTGCTACAGGGTGATGCCGTTTGGGTTGAAGAATGTTGGGGCTACCTATCAAAGGGCTGTAACCACTATTCTGCATGATATGATCCATAAAGAGGTTGAGATGTAAGTGGACGACATGATTGTCAAGTCCAAAGAAAGAGAGGGTCACTACACCATCTTGAAGAAATTCTTTCAATGGATCAGAGAATACAGTCTGAGGTTGAATCCGCAGAAATGTACTTTCAGTATAATAACAGGGAAAATGTTGGGTTTCTTGATCACACAGAGGGGCATCGAGGTAGATCCTTCCAAAATTAAGGCCATCCTAGAAATGCCACCACCAAAGACTAAAAAGGAGGTGCGAGGCTTTCTGGGTAAAGTGTAATTCATAAGACGATTTATTTCTAAATTAACCTTGACTTGTGAACCACTATTTGGTCTTCTAAAGAAAGGAAAGAAATTTCGATGGAACGATCAATGTCAATTCACTTTTAAGCAGATCAAGCAGTACCTTTAGAATCCACCTGTGTTGTCGCCACTAGAGCCAGGAAAGCCTTTGATTTTGTATCTATCAGTAATGGACACAACGGTGGGATGCATGCTTGCTCAAGAATTTGAGGATAAGGTGGAGAAAGCCATCTATTACTTGAGCAAGAAAATGCTAGATTATGAGACTCGCTACACTCCGCTGGAGAAAACTTGTTTGGCCTTGGTATGGTCTACCAGAAAGTTGAGGCACTACTTGTTAGCTCACTTTGTAATTCTAGTTTCGAGATTAGATCCCATTAAATATCTCTTCGAGAAACCAGCACTTACGAGTAGGCTAGCCCGTTGGTTGCTTCTCATTTCCGAATTTGACCTGAAGTATGTCACCCGCAAGTTGGTCAAGCTGAGAGCTGTAACGAAGTTCTTGGTAGATCACCCAGTAGAAGAGGATGAAGCTGTCGAATACCTGTTCCCAGATGAAGCTATTCTGCAAGTCGAGTAGGAGAGTTGGACAATGTACTTTGATGGAGCGTCCAATCAATATGGTTAGGGGATATGTGTGTTGCTGATAGCACCCGACAATTCCCATATACCTTTAGCCTTCAAACTCCGGTTCAAGGTATCCAAAAACGAAGCAGAATATGAGGCATGTATCACTGGTTTGGAAGCCACCCTGGAATTAAGGGCAAAAAGGTTAGATGTCACCGGGGACTCGAACCTAGTTGTTTCTCAGCAAACGGAGACTGGAAGGTCAAAAAAGAAAAGATGAAGATTTATCACCAGACCTTGGATGTTCTGATTCTTAGGTTTGAAAAGTTGACTGTCACACATCTACTGAGAGAGAGTAACAGGTTCGCTGACGCCTTATCAACTCTATCTTCCATGATAAACATCCCAGTTGGAGTCTGAATGCGTCTAGTTATCATTGAGCAGAGATATACGCCGGCCTACGAAACTATCGCCACAATAAATGAAGCGTAAAATCAAAACCCTTGGTACTACAATATCTGAAACTTCTTGGAAAATGAGATTTATCCACCAGGGGCAAATGCCAAAGACAAAAGGGCAATACGGCGTGGGCTGCCCAATTTATCATTTGCGGAGGTAAACTATACAAAAGAGGTCATCTGGGAATGCACAAGTTGTGTGTCAAACAAGAGGAGTCAAAGCGTCTAATGGAGGCCATTTGTGGAGGGGAGTGCAGAGCGCACATGAACAAAGTAATGTTGGCCCGGAAGATTCTCAGGCAAGGTTACTACTGGTCTACCATGGAGAATGATTGTATTGGTTTTGTTCGGCGATGCCACAAATGCCAAATTCATGCTAATCACATGAATATCCCGCTGTCAATGCTGTACAACATGATTTCACCATGGCCTTTCTCAGTTTGGAGAATTGACGTCATCGGCACAGTTACACCAAAAGGGTTGAATGGGCATGAATATATTTTGATGGAAATTAATTACTTTACGAAGTGGGTGGAAGCTCAGTCCTACGCGGTGTTAAAAGCAACGTATGTGGCTAAGTTCATCCGAAACAACATCATTTGCCGATATGGAGTCCCAAACGAGATCATTTTAGATAATGGTTTCCATTTCAAGAAAGAAGAGATAGACTTGTTCGAAAAATACAATGTGGCTTTTCATAATTCATCTATATATCGGACACAAACCAACGGAGCTGTTGAGGCCGCCAACAAGAACATCAAGCATATTCTACAAAAGATGATTGAGACCTACAGAGACTGGCCAGATAAATTTTCATTCGCACTCTAGGGTTATAGAACTTTAATCTGGACGTCTACAGGGGAAACTCCTTATTCTTTTGTCCATGGTATGGAGGCTGTTCTGCCGATTGAAATAGAAGTTCCGTTGCTACGAGTCATGCCTGAGTGTTAAATAGTAGAGGTGGACTGGCAACAGAGCAGGCTCGAAGAATTGATGTTGTTTGATGAGAAACGGCTGAAAGCATTGTACCATGTTCAGGGTTGTCAACGCAGGATTGTAAAGGTTTTAACAAGAAGGTTAAGTCCCGGAATCTCAACGAAGGGGATATGGTGCTGAAAGACAATCGAGCTCCCATCCATGACCCAAGGGGTAAGTTCAGACCTAATTGGACTGGTCCTTACATTATCAAAACTATCTAGTCGGGTGGAGCTGTTATTCTCATGGACCTGATGGCCTAAAATTTTCCCAACCGATCAACATAGACAAGTTGAAGAAATACTATCCCTGAGAGGCTCATTAGGCCAAAAACCCGAAAGGGCAACCTAGGCAAAAGTTAGAGCATAAAAAATTAGAAATAAGGAAAAACTGAGCTTGCAATGTTGAAAACCTTAAAGGGCGACCTTGGCAAAAGTTAGAATGTAAAAGGAGAGTGTTAATACTTGAGTTTACCCAAACCGAACTACGTAAGGCCTGATTCCTATCTTTGGGATACGTAGGCAACTTCATCCTGAAGTTCGGTTGTAAACACCACCAACTCAATTATCCTGTCCATGTGATTGATCAAGTCATCTTTGTCTATTCTTTATCCAAAGGTTCGGTTGTGATCTTTACTTTGAGAACTAGTTACAGTGCTGAGCAGTGTTATTCACTCAAAGGGCAATTTGTGATCTTTGGATTCGGGGTGGTACATCTCAAAGATTGATTCTATGCGTGTCAAGCGGTGATCCTTTGCGAAAATGGTTTTGGAAAGTTTTAATAAAAGTTGATTTTGTTCAAATTTTACCTTTTTCAACTTGGACCATTTTTGGACCAAAAGGAAAATTTTCAGTGCTCACAACTTTAATTTCATTAATTTCAATACAAAGTTCTCCAACTCTCGATACAAATCAAGGTTGCTTTTATTACATTCAAAAAATTTGAAAAGTAAGATCAAAGCAATAAACTAGGGACATAGATGAGTCAAGTGCTCCTGCGTTCCTTGTTCGTGCTTGTGGAAGCTTCTAAAGCCAAGGTAGGCCCGAATTGTGCTTCATCCTTAAGCCAGGCTAAGCATTCGCCAGAAAGGGCGCAACTGAAACCAGGGGCAAGGGCCAGAAGCTTTCTTGTCCTCCAAGCAATGAGGTACCTAGCCAAATGTGAACGTCGGATGGGGAATGAAACCGGGTATTCTACCCCCTCTCTGGGCAGGCCTGATCCTGCCCAAACTGACGCTTGAGCCAGAATGGGAAGTAGAATACAAAGTGAGTCAAGCCAATCAGCTGTATCCTAGATTACCAAGCCATGCCGTAACTCATCTCGGTCAAATCAAGCTAGGGGCAACACCAGACTATGTCAGCAGCAGACCTGCTGCACATCCACTCGTACCACCACCCCTTATTTGGTAAATTTACTAGCTGATGGCGAAAGAAGCAGCCTCGAGCTGAGTACTCAAGGCAAGAGTCCACTACCTTCAGCTTGTCCATGAGCCACACCTGGGAAGGGATGAAAGAAAAGAGAGATTAAAGAATAGAGAGATATATGTTGAGAGAAAAGTGAGAAAAGGGCTTTGAGAGAAAAACAGAGCGTGAGTGCTGAGAGATGTGAGAAACACATATTAGAAAGGGTGGGAAACATTACCTGAAAAAGTAGTGGACTTCCTGCGAATCTGGTAGTCTCCAGTCGATGGAAAGTGTCTAAGCCCATCAAAGTCTCAACCAGTGCCAAGCCAATGCAACTCTTTCCTTCTCTCAGACCTTGCGCTATTTCAATCAAGCAAATGCTAGATCCGTCAAAATTAGGGGCAAAAGGGAAATGAGCTAGCATACATAAGCAAAGGGCGTGCTGTCGAAAATCCCGCCAAAGACGATCGCTGCGATCACCAAGGTCGGAAAATCGATGAATCAAACTTGGAGTGTCTAGTTCTCCGTTGTAGGCTAGAGATCGAGCCTCGTGCATAGTGAGTCCACACATTCGTCCCAGAGCTTGGACATGGCCAAAACGAGATTGAGGCATGATCTCTTCATCGCACCAGGATTCCATTAACGCTTGAAATTCTTCAATTGTCGGGCATATTTCTTGTTCCCTGAAGCTAAAGACGTGTGTAATCGGGTTCCAGTATCTAGCCACGGCATGAAGGAACGGAAAACAAAGTGGAGTCCGACTCAACGGAAAAAGTGCATTTATGTCGAAACCCCAAAAATTCACCTTTTTCGAGCCATCCAAAGTCGCAATCCAATCCGCGAGGTTTTAGGCAAGAAATGGCTCCACTTGTGGCAAAAACAGTAGCTAGAATGAGTTCTGGAGGAGAAATGACGAAGGTGAAGCTCTTGTAGAAGATAAGGTAATGAGTGGAAGCCAGCTGTCAATAATCTGGAGGTTCTGCGCTCCTCTGGCTGACAGCCTCCCTTTTGGGCCTATTGTCCAGCTATGTGCTGAAAGTAGAGGTAGCTTGTGTTTTGTCTTGTTTTTTTTTTTTTTTTTTTTTGTGTGTGTTTTCGGTGGTCTTGTTTTGAGTCCTTTTCATTTTAGCAAGTTTGTTGAGTTGTATTTGAGTTGTTTTGTTTATTGAGTTGTGCATTGCATTTTGTATTTTGGTTGTTGGTCGGTTCATTACCCGATTAAGCATCTTGTATTAATCAAGTGGTCTTGGCCATTTCATGCATATATGGTGCTCACGATGCAAAAATGACATCACACTTTTCATAAAAACTGTATCGATTTTATTTCGATCATGGCTTTTTACAAAAGAGGAGTACAAGTTTTAAAGCAAGATAGAACTTCCTAAAGCTATACATATGGTAATGCTACTAACAAAAAGAAACTAAGCAAAAATACAAATAAAGAAGCACCAGTCATCTCAGGCTCGAGAGGCCCTCTTCACCCTCTTTCTGGGTGGAGACTCAAAGCTATCTCCATCAACGTTGCTGTCTGACTCAGATGCCGGGCCAGAACCGGAATCATCGCCGCTCTTTGCTCCAAAGCCTGACTCAACATCACCTCCAGATCTCGAGCCACCATCTTCTCCACTTTCGGAGGACTCAGACTGCAAATTCACTGCCTCCCCGGAGCCACTGGTCTCAGTATCGTCGTGACTCAACACTGGCTCTGAGGGGCTCCTCCGGCCTCGACTACGATGCTCCACTCGGCTGTGTGGTGGGACCCGTCTCTCCCTCCCCTCTATTGTTGAAGGAGGTGGTGATGGTGTAGATGCAGTCGCTGCCGCTGGTGCTCTCAATGCGATCGAAACCTGAAAAGATGCAATATTGGCATATCAGATACAATGTATGGTTGCAGATGCAATATGATAAGAGTGGTGGAATGCAATGAGCCAGATACATTACAAGTACAGTACAGTGTGTCAGTGCAGCGTATCTGTGTGATGTGATAAGGGGAAAAATGTATATCGTCACATGAGTATCAGTGCTTCAGTTAGAATGATGTGTACAACAGTGTGAAAAATGTTGAAATATGGGCAGAAAATAGGGGAGAATACTTGGATTCCATAGAGACTGAGCAGTGCCTCCCTCCTCAGTATTATGCCCTCGAACGAGGCCAGTAGCTCGAGCAATCCCTCAGTGTACTTCGGGGGTGCCTGTAAATGTATTGGAAATGATCAGTATCTGGAAGGAACAAATATCAGAAGGAAAATGGAAAGCTTGAGGAAATGTGGTACATACCGGAGGTGCATCGCGAGCTTAGACGTATCTATGCTCGGCCTCCGCCAGCTCGATCGGAATCTGGTAGGACGTCTCGGCTGGCCTCCAGCATGTTAGCATGGTCAAGATCTCTGACCAACTGATAACGTATCCAGCGGGAGGGACCCCTCTAATCCTGGCCCTCGTCGCCCGAGTCCTACCTGCCATAGGGGCCCCTGTTGCTCCGCCTGCACGAGAACCCATCAAAGGAGGCATGAGGTGTGTCCGGATGAATGTTGAGTAATCTCCCTCCCCCAGGAAGTAGTCAGCGTCCAAGTCCCCCGATGAACTAAATCATCTCCTAGAAGAAGAGGCTCTCTATAGTCCTCATAGATGCTGGAGACGTCATGGGATCTACCGGCTCAGGCAAACCAATAGTCTAGCACACAAACAGCTTGCCTAGAAACTAGGCTCGGCAAACTGGGCCCCCCAGCAAAAGTCGAAAATGGGAGACCCCCCAGGCTCCGGCATACTAGTCTCTTGCTCCAGTCGGCAACGTCGCCCAAGGCTGCCAAGAGATCTGCAAACAGGGAATATACAGATTGTTAGTCGTCGTCAGTTGTTGATAAAGCAAAAGTAACTGTCAGTTTGGGTTACCTCCTTTGCAGTCACTATGTCAAAGTGTCGGTGGAAGAATGAGAAGGTCTCCTGGGTCCTATGTAGGCATCTGCCATCATACCGATGAGAGTACGGCACAACAAGAGAAATCTCCACCTTCGGCTCCGGAGCAAGGGTCGGGAATTATGCATATACCCAGAGCTTCAAGAAAAAGGCAACAGTGAGTGCAGTGTGTATAGAAAGTATAGATATCGAGAATGCATAATGCAATATATAGTACAGTGTGTAGAAAGTACAGATACCGAGAATGTAGAGTGTAGAATGCATAAATAAAGTATATAGATATAGAGAATGTAGAATGTGCGGTGCAGAAAGCGCAGTGTATAGATGTAAAGAATGTAGTATACAGTGTACAGAGAGTACAAAGTGAAAACTACAAAAATAAAAGATAGAAAATGTAAAACAAAAATGTAAAGCGTACCTCCCAGGCTCTCTAATAGCCTCCAACCTTGTCTCCCCTCGTGTAGGACGTCGAGCTCATGTAGCCATATAGTGTGGTGAGGCCACCTCCTCCCCATTCATAGAGCCAGACTTGAGGTAGGGTCACTAGAGCACTCAGTAGATACAACCCTATAGTGTTCCACCTGTTTGCAAACAAGGTGGTGCCAAAAAGGAACATCAAAAAGCCCCGGGCGTAATGCTCGGTCTCCTCTAGGGCCTCTGGGTCTCTTCCACGGACTTGCTTGGTGAACCAGTTGTATCGGACCATGGCTAGTCTGAAGAAAGGTGGGTGTCCTCCCGGCAAGTGTAGCCAGGCGGCCTCCCACTCGCCCATGTCCATGTCATAAGGGATCGGATCACCCCCTACTCCTACACTCATGAGCATGAAGAAGTCATAGGGAGTCATCGTCATCTCCCTGACAGTGGAGAAGTGGAAGGAGTTTCTGGTATCCCACCACCGCTCCACCAATGCGCTGAGAAGTGGTCGGCTCGTGATGTGGCGTGATAGCCAGTGCAGAACAAACCGAAACCAGCCTCGTCGATGATGTAGCGTACGCCAGCGGGGTCTTCCTGTGATTAGAATAGTGACATAAAGTGGTATCAGAACAGGCAGATGAAGAGGCAATGTAGGAAATACAGTGTAAGAGTGTGATTAAGGCAAGAAATACAGTGTAATCATACAGTTGAAGCAATGAATACAGTGAAAGTAAGAAATGCAATGTAACGTGAAGAAAGCATGAAAACACAGTGTATACCTCGGTGGCGCCATAGGACAAATGGGAGTCTGGCTCCTGTAGTAAGAGGTCCTCCGGTGCCCGTCGTGCGAACTCTTTGAAATGCCTAATACCCCCGAGTGGTAGTACGTGTGTCCACGGATGATATGTTGCTAGATTGAAGGGGTATACTCCCAGCGGTAATATCTCAGGCTCAGGCTCGGCCTCCATCTCTGCCGGAGGTGATAACTGGGCTGGAATCTCGAGGGGAGCTCCATTATGTGGAATGTCATCCACCATCTGGAAAGAAGATGAGAAAGTGGTTGAAAAATGAAGAAAAACGGAGGAAAAAAGGGCAAACTTAGAAAAAGTCAACCCTAGGAGAGAGAAAATGGAAGGAAAAATCAAAGCCCGGGAAAAGGCACAAAACCCGAGAGAAACTCGAGAGGAATAAGCCTCAAGTGGTGAAAATCCAAGAAAAAGCACCGAAATCAAATTTTAATCAGTTCAAAACAGGGGAAACAAAGAGAGTTTAGCGAATAAACTTCACATTGGGCGTTGAAAAATGCGTAGAAAGCCCGAATCTAGATAAAAAAAAATACCTAGAGAGAGAGAGGGAAGAATTTCGGATGTAGGGCAATGAGGAAATGAAGTGTCAAGCCCTATACTTAAAGACCCACGACAAAATGTTCAAAAAGCCCTCAATCTGCCACGGGTGGCCGGCAACAGTACTTCAAGGCCGGCAGGTGGCCTATAGCCTCCCTCTAAGTCCTGATGTTATTTTGTGCCTTTGTTTCCCAAGAATTGCAAGTAAAGTTTGTTGTTGGGTTCAGATTGTCTCTACGGAATGCTCAAAACTGTTTTTGAGCATAACACCATTCATCGCTTGTCAACATACATGAGGTGTATCCTTTTAAAACATATTGTAATTCCTCCAAGAGGTAAATTGGAAGGTACCATTGAATGTCGCCTTTATTCGTTTTTCCTTCATTCTCTTTTCATTCTCTATTGTTGTATAGAATATGCATTTCACATTGTTGTATAGAATATGCATTTCACATTGTTGCAAAAAATATGCATTTCACATTGTTGCATAGAATATGCATTTCACATTATTGTATAGAATATGCATTTCGGATTGTTGCATAGAATATGGATTTTACGTTGTTGCTTAGAATATGCATTTCACGTTGTTGCTAAGAATAAGCATTTCGCTTCACATATGTATCCTGTATGCGTATCTCGCATCATGTTATGAGTCACATGTAGAATATGCATCTCGTTTCATGCATACAATATGCCTTCAATTATCTCAGTTGTTTGTCTTGCATAGAACATGCATTCTCACTATATCGCACTTGTTAAGCTCTTTATTTTTTTCCATTGTCAGGATAGACAAATGATATTGTACGTACAGTTCATTCCAAGAAGTGCACAATATTGTATGTACGGTTCATTCGACGAAGTGCATGATATTGTATGTATGGTTTATTCGGAGGAGTTCCGGATAAAGTTTTTCATGTCTCAGTAGGAGAACCTACTTATTCACTTTGTGCATCTATCGCACTTGTTCGCTTTGTGCACCTATCGTACTTGTTCACTTTTGTGCATCTATAACACTTGTTCACTTTTGTACATCTATTTCACTTGTTTACTTTGTGCACCTATCACACTCACTCACTTTGTGCATCTACCATACTCATTCACTTTTATGCATCTATCGCACTTGTTCACTTTATGTATCTATCACACTCATTCACTCTGTGCATCTATTGCACTTGTTCACTTTTGTACATCTATCGCACTCATTCACTTTTGTGCATTTATCGTACTCATTCACTTTGTGCATCTATCGTACTTGTTCACTTTCGTGCATCTATCGCACACTATTCACTTTATGTATCTATCGCACACTTTCATTTCATGCATCTATTGCACACCCCTCTGTGGTTCTACCTTGGGGCATACTAAGTACGCGCCAGAGAGAGTTTTACCTCGGGACGTACGAAGTACACGCCCGAGTGGTTGTTTCTCAGGACATGCGAAGTGTGGCCCTGGGCAAGCTCAACCTCGGGACGTACAAAGTACACGCCCGAGTGGTTGTTTCTCAGGACGTGCAAATCGCGGCCTTGGGCGGGTTCTACCTCGGGATGTACGAAGTACGCGCCTGAGTGGTTGTTTCTCAGGATGTACGAAGTGCGGCCCTGGGCGGGTTCTACCTCGAGATGTATGAAGTACGCACCCGAGTGGGTTCTACCTCGGGACATACGAAGTACGCGCCCGAGTGGTTGTTTCTCAGGATGCGTGAAACGCGGCCCTAGGCGAGTTTCATCTCAAGACGTGCGAAGCACGCACTCAAGTGGTTTTCTCAGGACGTGCGAGGCGTGGCCCTGAGCAGTTGTTTATCCTGAGACGCGTGAAACACAAGCTGAAGCAGTTTTTTTTTTTCTTTGTTTCTCAGGACGTGTGAAACACAACCCTGAACGGTTTTCCACGCACCCCTGAGCGATGTTTTCTTTCCTCATCTCTTGTTTTGGGCAAGGTTAGAGTGTGTTTTATCTCTTGTATGAAAACTTGTGTTGGTTTTAAGCATGAAGCCGCTCATTTATATGTTTTTATCTTGCTCATTGCATTTGTATTGCTAAATGCATCATCTCGCATGATCATGAGTTCTCAACATGGTAGGCATCGTGAAGCGTATAAGTCCAACCTTCAAACTGCTTTGCATGCATATCATTTGCATCGCCCCAGAACTACGCTGGTTTGATTCCTTGCAAAGGGATACATAGGTAGCATGTAGGCGCAACCATTTATTTTCTGTCTTGTTTGTTTGTCCAAGTCTTTTGGCCTTGTCAAAATAGGTCGTCTTGGGGCTTTGACATTTACTCACGTGATTTCATGACATCTAAGTTCTGTCAAAGAGGGCAACTGTAGACACCCCATTTTTTACCGTCTTCAAGACTTGGACGTCATCGCTTGCACTCGATGATTATAACTACATGTGCTCGTTTTAGTGTCCGAAGTCCTCAGTAGAATGCCCTGTCTTTGAGCCTTAAAACCCTGTCTATTCTATGCCTTGTTTTGGACTAAAACTTTAGTGCTTCAAACCTCAACACCTTCAGACCTGCAGGCCTCCTCTAGTGGGCTGCCGGCCACCCTTGTGCCTTGCCGGCCAATGGTGTGACCTGCTGACCATCAGTGTCTTTTTTAAGATATTTTGTTGACAGCTATTCCACTTGTTGGCACAATTGGCTGCATCTCCTTACACATGTATGGAGGGATATATCTCAGCTAAATGCATGTATTTCTATATATGGGCCGTCTCCTCTCCCATTTTTGAGGGTTGAAATTTTTGGAGCAAAATTCTCTCTCTCTCTCTCTCTCTACATTTCTCTCTCTCTCTCTCTCTTGTAAATTTGTGCACATTAGCTTGCATACACTACACTTTTGCTTACACCTCCTTAATCAAAGTTGATCACCTTTGGACTGAGGTTCCTTGAAGCCTTCTTGGAGCTCTTGAAATTAGTTTTGGCTTGAATTGCAACGTAGAATTGATCTTTGCTTCAAAAGGTATAACACTTGCCCTTTTACCTTGCTTTGCATACTTGTTTTTCTATCTTTTCCCACCGTTTTTGGGCTATTTTTGGGCTATACAAAACTCTATTTTGATGGGCTGAAATTGGTGGTTTTAGGCCAATTAAGGTTAGGGGGTGGCTCACCCTTCTTTATTCCTTATTTATAAGGCATTTCCACCTTCTTTTCCCACTTTCAAACCATCTTTTTTGGGCTTTTGAAGACTGAATTTCAGAGTGTTTTCAATGGTGAAAATCATGTTTTGAAGTCCAAATTTGGAGAGGTTATTCTCCTCTCTTTGTGTCTTGTTTGCTAGCCTAGATAGCTCTATGTGTTAGCTTAATTTTCTAGCCTTTTATAGCTTAATTCCAGCATGTTCTAGGCTTTATTTTAGACTGTTTTGCCTCTATTTTTGGTTGGTTGTTGCATTTGAGCCTTGTTTTGCATGCTTCTAGTGTAAGTGTCTTCACAAGCTTGGTGTTTTAGGCATTTAGACACCACTTGTTTGAGTTGATTGTATGTTTTAATGCTTTTTCTCACTTAATTTCAACAAGCATAATCTTTGTAACCTCTCTTATTTCTTGACTCTTTGTTTTCTTTGAGGGTTGCTTCAGTCTTAGGATTGTTTAAGCTTGAGATTGAGTTCCATGCTTAATGGTTTAACCCTCTTTTGGGGGTTCATTATCAACGGCATGACACCTCTCTCTTACCTTAAATGACCCCTTGTTTGACACCTCCTTCTCTTTTAGAGGACTTAACTCACCAATAGACTTAATTGGTTAAAGAATGGAAGGGTAATTAAAATGAGAAACAAAAAGCAGAAACTAAAATTGTGCAAAGATAAGAATTTGGCTATGTTTTGATGTGTTCTATCGGATGTTAGTTGAACACAAGGAAAATTCGGGCATTTCATACTCAAAGTGATAAAATGTGCCAAGTTTCCTAGGTCCCCATTGCCCTTGATCATGCATGATAAGGTAATAGTTTTTTGTCTTGTTTATGCATTTATTAAACTTGTACATCTTGGTTCCTTAGCCATCATGCAATGAAATTGCTTGAATAGATGGTTTGAGGACCAAGTGTATCACTCTTTTTAGATGTTTTGATGATAAAGAGGGATACACAGCACAAACAACCTGTGAGAATACTCTCGCTTTGCTCTGTTTGCTCTCTATTGCAGCAAGAAATGGTACATCATCAGTGGTCAACCGGCCACTGTTACTAGCCGGCAGGCCATCATTGTTGGACAGTAACCCCCACTAGTGGCCGGCCAGCCACCACTTCTGGCCTATCGGCCACCAGTGAATTTTGAGCAGAATGTTTGTGAAGCAAAGAGGCTTATGACCTGGAAGTGGAAAATCAGTGCAAAGGTTGTGCAACAGAGGCTTTCAAGGGCAGACAGTGGATGTTCTTCGGGTGGAAACTGAGCATGCATGGGCCTCCTTCGCTTCTCGGGACTAGTTAATTAGTTTAATTAGCAATTAGTCATTTATTTGTAGTTGTAGCTAATTAGTTTGTTTTGTACTTATTTAATTAGTTTATATTTGATTAATTAAATTTAGTTTGTGTTGTAAATATTTAATTAGCTTACCTTAGTTAAATTATTTAATTGTCGTACTTAATTAATTAGCTTAGAATAGTTAATTTAATTCATTTTTTTTTTTTGTAATAATTAGTTAAGTAGTTTAGCTTAGCTAGTTTATTCATTCGGACCCTCTTGCACGAGGGCATTAATGTTGTAATAACGTGTATGTCTTCCAACCCTACGTCTTTCTCCCTTTTATTGATCTGCTTTTGATGATTAGATTAGGAGCATCACGTTTCAATTAGCATATCGCATGTTTTCATCCATTCATTTGTCTTGCATGCACCGAGGCTTAGTTCATCATTCTAACTTGCATTGTCGTTTCAAATTCCTTGTTGAATACGTGTTTAAACGCATGCTATGAAATTGTTGCAAATAACATGTTAAGTAGCCGAGCCTATTTTAGATGTATTATTACATGCGTTGCATTAGTCATCTTGTATAGTTAGAAATCATCTATATTTTTCTAACTCTTTTGTTTTATCTTAGCTTGGAGTAGTAGGTGAGTTTTTAGTGCTTTAGCATACTTGCATGAGTGTGAGTGATTGCCATGACTAGCATGCTTGCCATAAGGCTAAGTGCTTACTTACTATAACTATTTGAGTACCTGTGGATGAAGGCTTGTTGCTTGAATTGGAACAATTCAATGAATGTACGTTTTAAGCCCACTTTGTTAAGTGGCAAAATTCGAACCCTTTTTAAAAAAAAATATGAAATTGAATTGTTCCAATTTGTACAAACTAGTCTATACATTGTGTGCGTGCATCGCATAGTAAATGCTAGCCTAATAAATAGGAACAAGCGCATATAATGTTGATAAAAATCGTATCATGATTAGTAAAGGCTGATCTTTGATCGGGCAAGCTAGGGTGCTCAATTCATGGCCTTCCCCTCTCGTACCTAAGTTCTCGAGCCGAGACAATCTTGGTGATGACGAATAGGTGGCCTTTGGCACAAGTCATGGGTTTCCTAAATTTCTCCAAAATAAAATATTTATGTAGCGACTCTGTATCTGGCAAAGCAATCTAATTTTGGCATTTTTTATTCAAAATCAACTTTCCAAACGATTTGTAGGATTTGGACTCTTTGGTGTTTATCAATTTCACATTGCACTTGTGTGATTAGATTCAGAACCGCAAGAGTCCGAACTATAGGATTATATTTGAGCTGCCGAGCTACACCGGGTATTACCGTCAGTTTATGAAAGATTTCTCCAGATTAGCTTCATCGTTAACTAGACTGATGAGGAAAGGCATTAAGTTCATGTGGAACGAGACTTGAGAGAAGTCTTTTCAAGAGCTTAAGGTTAGGCTTACCATTGCTCCAGTAGTGATTATTCCGAAGAAGGGCTTGGGCTATTCGATATATTGTGATGTTTCGCGAGAAGGTTTTCATTTTGTGTTGATGCAAGAGGGGAAAATAGTAGCTTATGGCTCACGGCAGTTGAAAACACATGAGAGGAACTATACTACTCATGACCTAGAGTTAGTGGCGGTGATCTTTACCTTGAAGATTATAAGACATTATTTGTATAGTGAGAAGTTTGTGGTATTTTTTGATCACAAGAGTTTGAAATATCTGTTTACACAGAAGGACTTGAACCTGAGGCAGAGGAGGTGGATGGAGTTTATAGAAGATTATGACTTTGAGTTACATTATCATCTGGCGAAGGCTAATGTTGTGGTCGATGCTCTAAGTAGGAAATCCATTGGTAGTGTGGCTAGTATTGCCATTCAGGAATGGGAGATGTTGGATGCTATTGGTGAGTTTGACTTGCATCTTGGTGAGTCCGTGAAGTCTGCAGCCTTGTTCTCGACAGTTGTACGACCTACACTTGTGAACCGAGTGATAGAAGCGCGGGTAGAAACCCTCTGGGAAAATATCTCCAGTGGGAAGATGGAGAAACGCTTGAATGTGTATCCTGATTCGAGTGTTAGATACCGTGACCGTCTTTTTGTGCCAGAGTCTTGTCGAGAGGAAGTACTCTGAAAGTTTCACCATTCACGCCTTGGGTTGCATCCGAGAGGCACAGAGATGTGTCACAATCTTAGTCGCCAGTTTTGGTGAAGGGGAATGAAGAAGGATGTGGTCGTGTTTGTATCGAGGTGCCTTGCTTGTCAACAAATGAAAGCCGAACATCAAAGGCCAGTGGGTTTGTTACAACCCTTGCCTAGAGCCTAGTGGAAATGGGAGCATGTCACGATGGATTTTGTTATGGGCCTTCCAAGGACTCAACGGGGTAGTGATGCAATTTGGGTGGTAGTTTACTGGTTACCCAAGTTAGCACACTTTATACCTATGCACGCGAGTGACTCAGTAGATTATCTTGTCAATCTTTTTATTAGGGACATAGTGAGGTTGCATGGCCCGATTGTGGCAGAGCCTACAGAGTGTCTTGGGTATGAGATTGACTTTTAACACTACGTAACATCCTCAAACTGATGGGCAATCCGAGTCTACTATTCAGATCCTTGAGGATATGCTTCGGGGTTGTGTTCTTGACTTTAAGGGGTCGTGAGAGAGGCACTTGTCCTTAGTGGAGTTTGCCTATAATAATAGCTTCCAGTTTAGTATTGGCATGGCACCGTTTGAGGCATTGTATGGCCGACCGTGTAGATCTCCTGTGTGTTGAGCCGAGGTGGGTGATACACTAATGTTCGATTCAGAGTTAGTCTGGGAAACGACAGAGAAAGTTGCACTTATCCGTAAGAGGTTGGTTACGGTCCAGAGTCGCCAGAAAAGTAATGCCGATCGTAGGAAAAGACTTTTGTCTTTTGAGGTAGAAGATCATGTCTTCTTAAAGATATCACCTAGGTGGGGTCTGATGAGTTTCAGGAAGAGTGGGAAGTTATCCTCTAGGTTTATTGGGCCTTTTGAGGTCTTTGAGCGAATTGGAGAAGTAGCTTATCACTTGTCCTTGCCGCCACAATGTTTTGGGGTTCATGATGTGTTTCATATTAGTATGTTTCGGAAGTATAAGTCGGATCCATCGCACGTATTGGATTGGACCGATGTAGAGGTAGATGAGGATGCCTCATATGAGGAGAGACCAGTGAGGGTCTTAGATACTCGAGACCAAGTCTTGCGAGGCAAGACAATTCCTTTAGTAAAAGTGTTATGGAAACATCATGGAGTTGAGGAAGCAACTTGGAAACGTAAGTTGGAGGTTCGTGAGAAGTATCCTGACTTATTTGTTGGTGTTTGAGCATGTATTGAGATTATGTTATGTTAATGAAATTTGAAAACATTTTATATGTTTTAGAAAATGTGAATTATACTTTCAATGTTGGGACTTCTGTATCGAGTTGATGAGAATGGATAATCAGAGAATGGGTCATGGTAATGAAATTGATTAATTATCATTATTGTAATTGGTGTAAGCATGGTTTTAAAGTTTGAATTGAAATTTCGAGGATAAAATTCCTTAAGGGGGGAGATTATAGTGATTTTGGTTTTAGACCCGACTCGTTTGATATTATGGACTCAGGTTTCATGTTTCTGTATTGTTGTTCTTGTCTTATTCCTCTTTTCCCTCTTTGAGTTTGGTTATTAGGCTGTGTTGGTTGTGTTTGAAACAGGTTGGTAGCTTGGTTTTCAAACATTTTGTTGCCTAGAATTTTACTCCTCTGCTCGAGTGTCACTTCTTGCGCTTGAGCGGACTTTGTGAATTCTCAGTATTTTTATAAGTCTGCAAAACTACTGGGAGAGTGTATTCTACGCTTGAGCGGTGCTTTTTGCGCTTTAGAGGTCTCGGCTCAAGCGGTCTTTCTTGAGCTTGAGTGTTGGTCTTCTGTCTTCAAAACTACTGGAAATGTGTATTTTACTCTCAAGCGTTACTTCTTGCACTTGAGTGGAACAACTTATTGTGTCTGGACACTCAAGCGTCATTTCTTGCGCTTGAGCGGACTATGCGTGTATCAGTCCGTAAAATTCACTTTTTATATCACTTTTTCATATCTCTCTCTCTAAACTTTCTAAAAACCTTAGATTTAGAGTCTCTCTCTCTAAAACTCCCCTTATCTCTACATTTTCACCTAGATTTAGTGATTTCTCTACCCGGGTGCCTTTGTTAAAAAGGTAGAGCATCTCAAGGGCTACATTTTCATCCAAATAGAGTTGGGTTTTGGTTTCATTCGGGTTTCTTCCTTGCTTTGCTCGTCTTCTAACTTTGAGGTAGGGATTTTCTATACTCATGTATGATTTTTAACTTAGTTATTTGTTTTGTATAAACACTATTGTGATTTTAGAGGATTTTGAACAAACCTAGGGTTTTGGTTTAAAATCGAAAGAGGGGTTACATATGGATGTATTGAAAATGGTTATGAGAATGAATATGATGTTATGTTGTAAAAAAAATTGTTGATTTGATACTTGGATTGGATTTCGGAAGAAAAGAGAGTTTGTCCTAAAATGTCTTAAATATTTATTTCGTATAAATAAATGGAATTGGTATTGAAAATGTGAAATTGGATGGATGTTTATATAAATGGTGGAGTCAAATATGTATTATCACTCACCTATGAAAATTTTGGTGGTTTCTCTGTCTTAGAGATTGTATATTTGTTTAGAAATATCTGTTTGGGGCTATTGGTGGAGGATAGCTATGATTATTGTAGAAATTGCATGAGAATTTGGTGAATTAAAACTAATTTTCTTATCCATTTGCATTGAGCGTTGTCACATCTTTAACACATTGTAAATGTATGATGTTTGGGAGAAGAAAGGGAATGTACTCCACTGAATTAAATTGGTTGGAGTATCCACGGTGAAAGTCTTGTAATTCATGAGTATACATAGGTGCCAATTCTCACGAACGAAATATCCGTAAAATGACAAATATAAGTGATTATATGATGGTTGTTGTGTGGGAAATTTTCCGACCACATTGCCAACTCAATAATTCAGCTGGAGAGCACTGGCAGAATAGATGGCACCTGACTGACCTGCAATAGAAATATAAGAATCCCGCGGTGGTTCGTCCACCCGGGGGGCACTCCGACGATCAAGTCAGTATATCTCTCAAAGATAATCAATTATTCAACTCACGAGCTTGAGCCTAAAAAGCATACCTTAGACCCATGGGGGTGCCTCTATTTTATAGCCAATATAAACCTAGTCCCAATAGAAGCCTAACTTCTATGGAGTCAGGATTACTGCTAATCTTGGACTCCCAGTAAGATTAGGATAAACTCTCTAAGAGTCTTATCTTAATACAAACTGAAGTCTTCTCTCATTCTAGGACTCTTGTCCCTTATCCACTTATCTCGGATTCCGATATCTTCGGAGATAACCTCAGCCTTACCGAGATCACCTCGGCGTCACGACCAGGACACATGGCACCTCGGCTGACACGTCGGCGTCACCTTGCCACGTGTTGGTACTCAGAAAATATATCCCCACAACTGCCCCCTAGGTTCTATTACCTCGGCATTCTGAGGTGATGGAACCTACACTGTTCGTTCATCTGTGCCCCTCTGTCTGAGATCAAACTCGTCGACCTCAAAGTTCCCTGGACTTTACTGTCCACTGGTGTCAAGAATCAAGTTTCATGCTTTCCAAGCTGCTTGAAATCGCACCTCCTAGCCGAGGTTCTGGTTCCATTAATTCATAAACTCCAAGAGCTTTGCAACTGCTCCACTCACACTCTCTAGTGAGTTCCCGATTTCCAGTCATCTATTTGACTCCGGCGATTTTCATATCGACGTTCATTTCACTTTGTAGGTTCATAAACTCTTTACTTGCTATTAAGCTCAATCTTTTATAACTCTTCTGAATCTATTTACTTGCCAGCTGTTGCCTTCTATTTTCGTCTGTCTTCAAATTTTGAATTGTTTGAATGCCTGGCGCTGTTCTTGTCATATCCGCTTTCTGTTGCTAGCATCGTGTCTGGGTCATTACTTTCTTGTTCTTCACATACTTACTTAGTGCCTGTGCACTTGGCTTTATTCTTGAACTTTGTCGTCTTCTTGACTATTTTTCTCTTTTTTCATTCAATCCTCTGGCTTTTTCTCTTTCTAGCTCTTTTGCTTAAATCCGTCATTGTTCCAAGCTTTCAAGCTTCTGCAACTGTCTTCGTTCCTCTCCTCCGGTGAAGCTTACGTCATTCTGTCATTGTCGTCAGACTTCGGTAATTCTCATTTCGGCTTCCCTCTTTTTGGTAAGCCACTGTTCCTCCTGATTTTATTTCTTGTTGCTTCCCAAGAAGCTCTGCTTCATTGTTAATCACCATTGCTGTTTTACCCATTGTTTCCAAATCATCTTCTTAAATACACACTGTTCACACATCTGTTGATTTCTGCCACTGTTCTTCGCTTGACACACTTGTGCAATCTTTTTGTCTTGATTTTCTGATAGCTTCATCACCATTCTTGATTACGAATTACATTCTTGTTTCTGTTTTCTGTGTCTTTTTCCAGATTCTTGCATTCAATCCTTGCCTTTAAACTTCGAGGCACCAATCGCCGAGAAGAGCCTTAATCAAACTCTTCGGGAGATCGATGCTGAGCTCGAGGCCGAGAAGGCTGCTGAGAAGTCTTCCCAACTGTCTTCTATATCCTGCCATTGATGCCGAGTAGTTTTGTTTCCTTCTTTTACTCCTTGTACCTTGTACCTTATACTTTGTCCGTCTTTGTATGCTTTTAATCCGGCCGACGTGCCATTTTTGTAGTCTGAATAATTTATTTTTCAATATTCAGGCCGAAGTGCCTTCTTTCTTCTTTAAATGCATTTCTCTGATTTCTTCTTTGAATGTATGTCTTCTTTTTTTTGCTCTTGTATGATTCTATACTTAGAATAATTTGCATGTCTTCAAAGTACACCTTGACTGTGCAATCTCTTCGGGTAAAATACCTCTGTCACAACTTCTAATCTTGCTCATCTCGGCCTTGTCCTAACACTTGAAAATATTGTAACAAATATTTTCACAAGTGTTGCTTAGGACTTGTCACTTTCTCAATGTCTTCTATCAAGACTTCAGTTTTCCATATTTCAAGTTTTGACAACCTGGTAGTCTCGACAAGTACGCAGATATTGCTTGAACTTGACTTTAACTTGTAAATTTTTCTCAAAAATTTCAACAAGTGTTTAACCATCGTCCTTTATCATAACCTCAGCTTAACTTCAGCTTGTAACTTTTTCTCAAAATTTCAATAAGTGTTAAACCATCTTCCTTTATCATAACCTCGGTTTAATTATAACTTGTAAATTCACACAGAATTTCAACAAGTGTTAAATATCACATCGGTTTAACTTCAACTTGTAAATTCACACAGAATTTCAACAAGTGTTAAACATCATCTCGGTTTAACTTCAACTTATAAATTCACACAGAATTTCAACAAGTGTTTAAATAACACATCGGTTTAACTTCAACTTGTAAATTCACACAGAATTTCAACAAGTGTTAAACATCATCTCGATTTAACTTCAACTTGTAAATTCACACAAAATTTCAACAAGTGTTAAATATCATCTCGGTTTAACTTCAACTTGTAAATTCACACAGAATTTCAACAAGTGTTAAATATCACATCGGTTTAACTTCAACTTGTAAATTCACACAGAATTTCAACAAGTGTTAAATATGATCTCGGTTTAACGTCAACTTGTAAATTCACACAGAATTTCAACAAGTGTTAAACATCATCTCAGTTTAACCAACTTGTAAATTGCTACAAATTTCAACAAGTGGTAAACATCATCTCGGTTTAACCAACTTGTAAATTGCTACAAATTTCAACAAGTGGTAAACATCATATCGGTTTAACCAACTGTAAATTGCTACAAATTTCAACAAATAGTAAACATCATCTCGGTTTAACCAACTTGTAAATTGCTACAAATTTCAACAAGTGGTAAACATCATATCGGTTTAACCAACTTGTAAATTGCTACAAATTTCAACAAGTGGTAAACATTATATCGGTTTAACCAACTTGTAAATTGCTACAAATTTCAACAAGTGGTAAACATATTCTTCTTCTCTCTGCCCCCTGCATGGCTTCCACATACTCCTTTGCAAACCTTATAAAAGGTCTTCAACCTGGCTAACTGCAGTCTAACCTTGTGTGTTTTCTTTTTTATCTTCTGGGATCTGAGATTTGCTCACTGAGCTCTTCTCTTTTCGGACTTAAGTGCCGAGATCTTGTCTGCTAGAATCTTGGATCTGCTCACTTAGGTTGAGCTCTTCTCTTCTCGGACCTACTCATCTAGGCTGAGATCATGTCTTCTAGGATCCAGAATCGGGAATCCGGGATTTGCTCACTTTGGTTGAGCTCTTGTCTTCTCGGGCCTACTTGTCTAGGCTGAGATCATGTCTTCTCGGATCCGGGATCCAGGATCTGGAATCCGGGATCTGCTCACTCAGGATGAGTTCTTCTATACTTGAATGTTATCTCCTTGGGAGCGCTCATGCCCCTTGTCTTTGCATCCCTTCTGGAAGGGTCTTCGTTCCTCCGCAGGTATCTATCCTTCCATACCTGGAGGTCATCTTCGTTGTAGTATCCGCTTCGATCTGTTGTCTTTGGTGCGTCACCTTCCTGGCCGGCGTCTTTCACTCCATGACTTTGGTCACGAGTTTCTGTGTTGCTATTGTCCCCTTCAACGTCGAGGTTGATAGATCTCCCATTCCCAGCAAGAGCGTTGTCTCCAGTCTGATCCTTCTGTCCGTCATTGGCCATCTATTCTTCTTTCTTTCCCACAGACAGCGCCAAATTGTGTGGGAAATTTTCCGACCACACTGCCAACTCAGTAATTCAGCTGGAGAGCACTGGCAGAATAGATGGCACCTGACTGACCTGCAACAAAAATATAAGAATCTCGCAGTGGTTCGTCCACCAGGGGGGCACTCCGACGATCAAGTCAGTATACCTCTCAAAGATAATGAATTATTCAATTCACGAGCTTGAGCCTAAAAAGCATACCTTAGACCCATGGGGGTGCCTCTCTTTTATAACCAACATAAACCTAGTCCCAATAGAAGCCTAACTTCTATGGAGTCAGGATTACTGCTAATCTTGGACTCCCAGTAAGATTAGGATAAACTCTCTAAGAGTCTTATCTTAATACAAACTGAAGTCTTCTCTCATTCTAGAACTCTTGGCCCTTATCCACTTATCTCGGATTCCGATATCTTCGGAGATAACCTCGGCCTTGCCGAGATCACCTCGGCGTCACGACCAGGACACTTGGTACCTCGGCTGACACGTTGGCGTCACTTTGCCACGTGTTGGTACTCAGAAAATATATCCCCACAGTTGTACTAGTTAGAAACCCATTAAGTTGTATTCTTAGTTTATTTTTCTAAATGAAATGGAACTGATTTCATACATTGAAATATACAATTTGTACCGCATGGTTTGCAAAAGAATTATGAAATGATTTATCAATGGTATTGTATATGTATATTACATTTATATCTTCGTTAAGCTTCATATGTTGTATTGGATTATTTTTACTGGGTTTTGGCTCACCCTTTATGGGAAAACTATTTTCAGGTGTTGATGATATGTCTCCGCTAAGGGCTTAGCTTAGGAGGACCGTGGAGCAGAAGGCTTATCTTGTTGTTTTGCTTTTATTTGTATTTTGAACAAGCCTCGAGCTTAGAGTTGTATTGGATTGAGAGTCCACTTTTGTTGTACCCAAGCAGTGACTTAGAAAGGTGTAAGCCTTTAAGGTATACGATTACCTGCTTAGCTATTATTACATTATTACTATTTGGTAACATATGCTGTAGATTTAGGATGTACTATTTATGAATATATATTGCATGTGTTACCCTTTTTTACAATCGAATATCATGTAATGAAGGACATTATACCCAGATTCATAATGTTATTTACTTATCGTTTGGGATGACATATGGAATTTATTTCGGGGCGTTACAAAAATTCTATACACTAATTAAGCCGAGTTTGGTAAACTGATTTTTTTGGTCAAAATAATCTTTACAAAAATTTAAAAGTCATTAAAAAAATTAAAAAATACAAAAAGTCAACTATTTTATTAATTCATAGTTTTTATATAACTAGAAAAAGAAATGGGAATTTATTCATAAATTCATTTTTACCTACTTATGTTTTACATAGTGTAAATTATTTTTTATGTTCCAATAAGGAATTTTTTTTTTTTTAAGGTCCTTGATATTAAGATTTTATAAGATGAAGAATATGTAATATTTTCATAGTAGTTAAAGTTCCTCAATATTTTCACAGAGAAAATTTGACTTAGAGAAGTTTCACCCAACTAAGAGAAATTTTGGCTCCAACACAGAGAAATTCCAATTTTCACAGTATGATTACAAAGAAATTTCATCGAAGGACCTTAACTAATAAATAAATAAATAAATCTTGGATATCTCCTATTATACAAAATTGAATAGAGATGTTTCACTAATTTTCCCTTCCAATAAATCCTACGGGTGATATAGTTATCAAAATACATTGATATTGAGAATGTTTCATGATGTGAATGTTTACATTGTCAATGGGAACACAAAATTGCTAAGGTGCCGTTTGGTAACACTTACATTTTCAGTTTTCTGTTTATATTTACAAAAATTTAAAAAACTCAAATAAAAACTTGTTTGGTAAAATTTTTGATTTATAAATCAGTGGTCTCAGTTTATAAATTTAGCTAAAAAATGAAAACACAAAAAATGTGTTTCCATTTTGAGCTTTCAGTTTTTTTTTTTTACCACCCAACACTAGCCACCACCCGCCACCATTTTCCACCACCGTCTTCCGCCGCCACCATTACCCACCACCCACCCCCACCACCACCACCACTACCCACCACCCACCACCCACCTGCTATCCACCCGCCACCACCCACCACTCGCCACTACCATCCACCGCCCGCTACAACCACCTACCTACTACCACTACTCACCACCCATCTGCCACCACCACCATCCACTACCATCACCCACCACCCACCCCCCACCACCCACTTGTTACCACCTACCACCCGCCACCGTCACCCACCCGCCCACCCACCACCACCTGCCACCATCCGCCACCTACCCGCCACCACCCACCACCACCCCGCCATCTGCCACCCACCTGCCACCACCACCCGCCACCACCACCCGCCACTATCACCCACCCACCCACCATCACCACCCACCACCACCCGCCATCCGCCACCCACCTGCCACCACCATCCGCCACCCGCCGCCATCACCACCACCACACACTCGTTACCACCCACCACCCGCCACCGTCACCCACCCACCCATCCACCATCACGACCCGCTACCACCTACCACCACCCGCCATCCGCCACCAACCTGCCACCACCACCCACTCGCTACCACTCACCACCACTCACCGCCTGCCACCGTCACCCATCCACTCGCCACCACCACCCGCCACCACCACCCACCACTCGCCACCACCACCACCACTAGCAGCAGCTACCCACCGTCACCACTTTCCACCACCGTCTTCCGCCGCCACTTGCCACCACTCGCCATTTCTCACTCTTTTTTATATTTTAAATTTTTTATAAACACTTTGTCAATTATCAAACGCGTTTGTAGTTTATGTTTTTCTAAAAATAAACAAAAATAAACAAAAACTAGTTTATAAAATTTTTGTATATATAAACTGAAAACGTAAGCGTTACCAAACACACTCTAAGTATTCAAAAACTATTTATAAGGGTGAAATTGTCCATAAAATAATTAGAATTTGATGAATCAAATGTCTAAATACTAAGACTTATTGGAATATAAGAATATATTATGAACTAATTATGATACAAATACTTAAAAAACGATTTCTTAATAGGTCCCTCCCCCCCCCCCCAAAAAAAAAAATCTCAAAGACTTTCACCTTACTAGAAACTAAAAAGTCACAAAAAAATTGAATTTCCAAACTTTGGTATTATATAGATTTTTTATTATTTTTTATTTATTTATTTATTTTATTTTATTTTATTTTTAAATTTTTGGTGTCTAACTTAACTGGGACAACTAATTCAAGTCAATAATAAAACAGTATAAATAGAGTAATTTTATATATAAGTATGTTTTTTACTTTATTTTTTACTAGTAAACACAGAGGAATAGATCCATGTTAATAAATATAAATGGTATGGGACTCACTATATTTTTGTTTGGGTGTAAGAAGGGCAAGTAAAAAAAGATCTAAAAAATGATACCAGACACTATTGCAGTCATAATAAAATTATAAATTTTTATGATGGAAGTGACAGATATGAATCAAAGTAGTGTAATTACAAATGACATATCCTAAGAAAACTTTACATTATTACTCTTTAAAATTATATTATGAATATTTGGTTTTTTTGGTGTAATTTTTTCTCAAGTTGTAAGTTTATACTAAAAAACTAAAAGTATATTTTTTCCAATTTTCAAATAATCAATTTTTTTAATCTATTTCTATATCATAAGTTATAAGTAGAAATTATACAAATTACTCTGGCATAGACTTTTCAATTAATCACCAAATAACATTATTGTGGCTTTTGTTACTTTTTTTGTGGTGAACTAAAAGTCAATACTTTTTTTGATGTGGAAAAATATAACATTTTACTATTCATGTAACATTTTTTTTAAATTTTTTATTTTATTTTCTCTTGGATGTAAAAATAAAATAATTACATTATTATTTGGGATACAATGATTTGTGTTCAACCTGTCATACATTTGTTCATGATTAGTCCACTGAATAAACAAGTTAAATTTATAAACATTTTGTACTTTATTAAAATATTAAACTAAACAAATTTATTATCTAATTCGACGCAATTCCTGGTAAGTATGTCTCCATTTAAGTGGTTCACATGCCACATTAATTTTTAGTTATATTATTATATAAATATTATTTATATATTTAATTAGTAATGTTTGGATACCTAACGTACTATCCAATTGAAAAATTTTAGAAGTGAAAGGGAACGAAAATGTCTCGTAGCTCGAAAAGGTCGAGCTCGAAACGGCTCGAAAATGGAAGAAGATGGGAGAAAGAGAGGGAAGAGGAGAAGAGAGGGAGAAAGAGAGAGGAGAGGGCTCGTCGCCGTGGGTCGTCGCCGATCGTCGCAGCAGACCGTCGCCTCGCCCAGCCCCGCCGACGTCGCAGCACCACCGTAATCTGCCCAGCCTCCCCTCCTCCTCCAACCGGTTTTTATGGCCCCCTCCCCTCCCTCCTCCTCCTCCTCCCCTCCCTCCTCCTCCTCCCTTCTCTTCTTCTTCCTTCTTCTTCTTCTTCTTCTTCTTCGTTCTGTAACAAAACCAGGGAAGAAAGAAAGAAAAAAAAAAAAAAAAATTTGACACCAAAACGACGTCATTTTGGTGTCGAGCCGCGGTTTCGAGCTACGTAACATGGTCGGAAAGGGAATTAACTCCATTTGAGTGAAATGATGCAATCTTTCATGGTTTCTATTCGTATGAAAGAGTGTGAATCCAAGAGACATAACTATTCTAAAGGTCACGAAGACTTCTATAAATACCATCACATCTCATTGCATTGATGCATAAATTAAGTTTTGTTTTATGATCATAGATTATGGCACAATTGGTTTGTTGTATACACAGAAAGTTATGCAATTTCTGTGTAGGGTGATCGTTGTATCGTAGAGGCAGAACGTTCATTAATTGCAAGCATCAAAGGTGAGGGTGAAATTCTATGTTATAGACACAGTATTTAAACATTGGCCTCAATCACAATACGCATTAAATATAGAATTTCTATAAGAAATTTCTTGTGTTTTATTTTATTATTTATTTGCATTAAATTGATTTTACCGAGCATATTTTTCCTGCAATTTTAAGACAAAATTTTTATCTGTAATGATATAGATTAATTCTTTTTGGTTAAATTATTTTTTTACAAATTTGGTTTTTTGCAAAATTTGTTCCCTACTTTCGGTAAAACATTCAATTAATTTTTTGCAAATTTAATTAATTGTAAATTTTATTTCTTACTTTCAGTAAAACTCTAGTATTGTATGTGTAATTTGATTGTGGTAATAATATTCTTATAATATCAAAGCAATCATCAACACTAAAAAATCTAAACATAATGATTTAAATAGTGATTATTGTTCCATTTACTTAGACATAGATTGAGAAAATTTTAAATAAATTCAAAGTTGAGTAGTCCGGTCCCTTCCATTACCGGTATGATGATTCACGACTACCGGCCCCTTTGAACAGCCACTACAAAGGCTATAAATAGTTCCTCACTCCGACAAGTTTAGACATTGATGTGTTTAGTTTGAGTTTGTACAGTTATTTTTGAGATAAAAAATACAAAAACTTGTTTGGTTTATTTTTTTTTAGAAATGGTTTTAGAAAATTGTTTTGGGAAGAGGGTTTTAAAAAAAGTGATTGATTTGATGTGTATAAGAGAGAGAGTGATTTTGAAAAGTAGATAACTAAACAAAATTTTGAAATTTTTTTTTAAAAAAATTATTTAATTTGATTACTCTTGAAAATTTATTTGTAAAAAAATTTTTCTAAAATTTTTCTTGAAAAACAAACCAAACAACTCATGATGTTTCGCTCTCTACTTTTCATATTTCTTATGTATTTACGTCTTTATATTTCTGCATTTTGTGAGTGCATAGTTGAGAGAGAGAGAGAGAAACATTTGTTTGGTTAGCGAGACTTTGACGTGTATTGTTGCATTTGCAAGTGAAGAGTCATTGCATTTTAGGAAACAAACACCGGTAAATCTCAAAATAGGAGAGTAAGGGAAAAATTTACTATAAGAAAATTATGCCCAACACAATTCTTGATTCAAATTTATGTTTGTAATTTTTTTCCCATAGTATTGTAAGTTTTTCCAATTATAATATTTTTGTTTGAAATTTCTACTATACATATCTATGGTTTAATTTAATGGGACAATTACAAAAAAAAAAAAAAAAAACCCTCAGGTTTTGAGTCTTGTAACAAAATAAATCATAAGTTTTTAATTTTATCACTTTAAACCCTAAATTTTTGATTTATTTTCAATCTAAATCATTTACATATTTTCATTAAGTAAAACTGATTAAAAAAATAAATATTTTAATTATTAAACTCAATGAAAAGTGTATTTTAGACATTTTACCTATATTGATTTTAATGACTATAAAACTTTTTTTTTCCATCAATTTTATTTAACGAAAATAAGAGAATGATTTAAATTGAAAACAAATTAAAAAATTAAGGTTTAAATTGATAAAATTGAAAATTCATAGTTTATTTTATTACAATGATATCAAAACCTGATTTTTTTTTTTTTTTGGGTCCCTAATTTAATATATTGTTTTATACTTCAGTTTTAAATTTCTAGAGTTTCTGTTACTATTTTTAACTTAGTACATTTGGTTGGCTACTAAAAACTATATAAACATAAATATATATATATATATATATATACTCTTAATTCCCCTCCCCTTCCCCTTTTTCTATCTCATTAGTGAATGCAATTTTTTTTATTTAAAAAAAAATAAAAAGATAAATCTTGAATGGCTAATTAAATAAAGTCCTGTTGATATACATATTAACTAAAATAACTAGTAAAATTTTTTTAAAAAAAAATTGTATATTTTTATTAGACAAAAGATCTGCTGGAATTCCTCCTAGAGGATTGAAACCTGTCTTATATAATCCTCAACCTCATTTGGGCCTATTAGAAGAAAAAAAAAACTAATCAATGTGTTTGGTTTCAATTTTTTGAAAATTGAGTGTTTTGTTTTTCGTGATTTTTTGTTTTTAGTGAATATTTTGAAAATTTTAAGTAATTTTTCTTACTTTTTTAGGTGAACCTTGCTTTATCTAAATAGTAAAATATTTTTGAAAAAATATTTTAAAAAATTAACAAATACATAAAAATTCGAAAAATGTACTGAACTTTTGTATTTTTGGTATTTAATAAATTTTTTAAAGATTTTTTTCACAAATATTATACTTTTTAAGTATATTTATGTTAGGTGTGCTTAAAAATTAAAAAAAAAATTGTTAAAATATTAAAAAAAATCATTGAAAACAAAAAAAAATATGAAAAATAAAAAAGTAGAATTTTCTGAAAAGTATTTCTAGAAACCAAAACCAAATTGTCACATTTTTATACTATTTTTATTATACAACTTCATAGGTCAACACTGTATAAACATACAAAACAAATAAATTATTTAACATTTAAGTTAGCCTAGAAAATTCATTGTATAATCTCATGAAAAATGATATGAAGGCCTCGTTTGGGAACAGGCTAATTTAGTAATTTTTTAGTTATTTGGCTAAAATATGAGCTGTGAAACCCCGTATTTTTATATAATAAAAATAATATGTATATTTTTAATTTTCTTAAATAATTATTCACAATATTTTGAATTTAATAGTCTGTATATTTTTATACTGAAAATTTATTCAAAACAAAATAAAATAAAATATTTTTGACTTTATATTATTACTCAATATTAATTTCTGAACCGTATGATATTTTTATTATATTTTTCTCTATATTTTTTTGGTAATCAAATTACACTGAAACCATATAATTGCTGTACTAAAACCCAATCAAAAACCATGGGTTGCTACCCCAGGTTTTCTTGCATTCCACCTGCAACGTGGTGAGCATGCTGATGCCATGCCACCAAGTGTTCTATTTCTCTCTTTTTTTTTTTATTTTATTTCTTTTCATCTTCCTCACCTTGCTCCTCTTCTAATTTGATATCTCTCTTTCTCTCGGTTCTCCCTCTCCCTCTACCTCTCATTCTCAAAACTCTCTTTCTCCTTTATCTATGTTTTTCCTCCTTCCCCAACCTCCATAGCCATGGCCTCAACCCACACTATCGCCAACCCGCGAATTTCACCACCATTGGCGCACCGTCGGACCGGCACCACCACCATCACCTATTTCTATTATCATCTAGAACCACCATCCACAAAGTGTTGTAGGTGAAGAAAGAGAAGAAGAAAGAAGATGGAGGAGAAAGAAGCAAAGTTAGAGAAATTTATTTTGAATTTCAAAAGTTGGTTTTCGGCTTACTTTCGGCATGCCAAAACCATCCATTCCGGGAAGAATTGAGAAAAATGGATCATGTAAGATGAAGTACGGAGTAAGTTGAAGAGATTGGCGAAAGAATGAAGTAAAACCGTTAAGAATTAAGAAAGTTATGGAGTTCGAAAGATGGTTCGAAGAAATGTCCGAGACGGTAGGAAAATAATCTTATTTTTGGTCAAATTTTGGAGGTCCGACGGCATGCAAAAAGAGACGGAACGAGGCGTGTGAGTAGTGAACCAAAAACTAGGCCGTGAGGTGAATCCAATGAGAGAAAAATAAGATAAAACGGAGTTACGATGAAGAAGATACAAGTATTTGAACTGGGGACATTGAAACCAAATTTCTGGGTCTCTTCTGTTCGTGCATGCTACGGCTTTGGAGAAGATGAGCTTAACTTTTATCCTGTGTTTCTCGGCCCATGCTGCTACGGTGCACCCTAGTACCTTTAGGTTAATCGAGTGGTCCTATGACTTTGGGGATGACCACCCTTAGGTTTTTCGACGTGTAGAATCCATTTTTGGGGTTAGATCTTGCAAATTCTAAGTCTAAGATGATGATCAACAACTAAATGTTCTAAGAGAATCCAATGGCAGATCAACGGTGAGATCGCGTCCGATTGATGTGAAATTTTAGCAAGACGATCATGGAGCCAGGACAATCATATCTTACGATCAGAATCATAAATCAAATTCGGACGATAAATCGTTAACAACCTAACATAGTAAGTAAACTCTTATAACCGTCTAATTCTTTTTAATTGTTAAATATTTAGATTTGTGTTCATATGTTAACATAGCTAAAACTTTAGATAAAATTTTGTTTATAGTTGTATGTGAATTTGTGATTGGTATGTTAAATATTTGAAGGTCATTTCTTTATTAGTAGCCTTAAAATCATGATATAATCTTGGATTTAGACTTGCATGTGTAATTTGTGCCATTAAAGAGATGATTAAAGATTTTATTTGGTTTGATTATATAACTCTTCAATCTGCTAGAAACTTGTACGAATTTTTAGACAATTTTATGCTCAAAATTTTGAAATGATTTCTTCTACAAAGTTGTTGAGAATGATGTCTAGTTCACCCAGGAATTTTCTTAACAATTATTGAGCTTGGTACGAATTTATACAAATTTATAATTAAATCTGCTACTGTAAGACAGATTTTAGTATATGTTTAAAAGCTTATTAAAAATTCCATATTAATCCAAATCTGGAAATTTCTAACTAAAATATGAAATTTGAGAAGTCTAATTTCATACTAAATTTTGAGATTGTGGGTTTGATTTATAAATTTAAGTATGGAATTAATTTAAGAAAATGTGATAAATCTGTGTCATAAAATTTCTTAGAATTTTACAGAATTATTTATAACTTATCTTTGGGAATTTATTCCTGAAAATTGACCCAAACATATTTATTGAATATTCTGTACATTTCCACGAATTTTAGAACTGCATAAATAATTTATTTATAATTTTTATTACCTAAGGTATAACCTGAAAATTTCCTGACAGGTTTAAGATCATGACTTTAATTATTTATTCGGATAAAAATCAGTTATTGTGTTGGTCCAATTCATCAAATATAGTAAATTAGTAATCCATGTATGGGTGTATTGTGATTTATTTAATATTGTGGTAGTCTAATCTTGTAAATTAAAGATCCATGCACGTGTGTGGCTTTGGTTTATTTTCTCTGTATCTAAATTATTATTTCATACCATGGTTTAAATAAATTGTTTATTTAAATGCTGTACATTTATTTATTATTGTGTGACGTGTGCAATATTTTATGATGGGAATTTTAATGAGTTGATATAACATCAATTGTGATTAAAATTTAAAATTATTTGTGAGTACTATCAAAATTAACTGAAATGATTAACGGCATATACAAAGTTAACAATTGACGGTTAATACCAGTTGTTCAGAGTGAGTCTGGGTTTTAAAGAGTATACGAAATTAAGGGTTGACGGTTAATACCGGTTATTCAGGGTGAGTCCTGATTTTAAAGAGTGTATGAAATCAAGGGATTGACGGTTAATACCGGTTGTTCAGGGTGAGCCCTAGTTTTGAGAATTCTCACGTAAATTGTGTTGCGAAACTCTAAGATGGCACGGGACTTATTTGAACCCTTTTCGGTATTTGGTTTTGGAATAAGGGTGGATGTGCTGGTGGCACACAGGGAGGTTACGTACCCCTGGCAGACCGTTTCCTTGGGGCAGACCACGGATGCCACTACTTGGGTATATCACTCCGGACGTGGGCATCCCTGGTAGTTACGGTTGGTAACACTTGAATATTTGACCAAGGGAGGGTTTCAAATTAACCGTTGCCATGCTTAGTGGTTGGTAAGTTAAATCTCTTTGGTGAGATTTCGAGTGTCACCTAATTTATTAAAATTATTTTAATGGTTGTAATTTATGCTTACAATTATATTGTTACCTCGTGTTTATAATCTCATTATTTTTCTCTTAAAAAGAATGGTAGGTTGGTTATGTTTTCTTACTGTGTTGCAAAACTCATGGCATATATTTTTGTTGCCCTGGCGTTTTATGCCAGGTCTTGGCGAGAAAATAACTGAAGCTGAAATGGAGTCGACGCTAACGTAGAGCCTTGGCTGACCTGAAACCCCAAGTAGAGCCGAATAAATAATATTATTTTATATAATAGCTATTAAGGACTTTATAATTTCATTTGATGTTGTATTTGGATAATTTTAAGCTTTTATCTATTGTTATTTGGATGTTTGGTTATGTACGAGAGTTGGATTACCCTATTAAGATGTCAAATTTTTAGTTTATTAAGTCATTTTGTTTATTTAATTTCCCTTGATGTTCGAAAAATTTGGGGCGTCACATGAGCTAAAAAAAACTAGTATGTTTTGGATGATTTTTTGGTTTTTTACGAAAAAATGTGTAAAAAGTAGAGAGAAAAGAGAATCTTTGACTTTTTTGTATGAGTTGTTGGTTTTTTGGCTAAGATAGTAACTTTTTGACTAAGGTGTCGTTTGGGAGGTGGGTTGGCTTTTTGACTTTTTAACTTTTTTGGCTATTTTAGCATGGGCTAAAAAGTTTGGTTTGAGAAGAGCTTTTTGACTTTTTAGCTTTTTTGACTTTTTTTGTGAGAGAAGAGTGTAATGATTATGGGTTGAATGTGATATTTTGTTTATTGTGCCTAAAATAGTCTATTTTGTTTTTTGTGACTATTTTAACCCCAAACCAAGTTCTCAAACAATGCCTAAGGCTTTTTTGAAAAGCATATAAATAAGTTGTTTATTGATTTTATTGACTTATTTTAATCACATTATTTATCTCTTTTTTTTTACATATCTTTTCATAATAAATAAAATAATCAACTTATAAGTTATATTCAAAACAACCTTATATCTATACTATATATTAAGCAAAATGGAGGTTTTTAACCCCAAGTCTTATGGGAGCTTCAATCTCTCAATCTAAATTTCTTGATTTTTTGATTTAAAAAACAAAAAATCTTAGCATTTATTAACTTCTCCTAAGTCCCAAGTCTTACCCTCATAATAACACTTTAATGCATTAAGAACAAGCATAAAAAAAAATTCTTTGAAATCTAACACATATGAATTCTTTGAAAAGTCTCAACACATATGATTATTATCCCCCATAATAACACTTTAGTGCATTAAGAATGAGTATAAAAAAAATTTCTTGAAAAATCCAACGCATATGATTATTATCAAAATATTAAACTTTAATATAATATAATAAAAAAAAGACATTTAATTCCTTAAAAAGTCCAACACATATGATTATTATCAAAATATTAAACTTTAATATAATATAAAAAATGAAAAAAAAGAAGACATTTAAAAAAAAAACATTTAAAAATCACAATATTAAGCAAAATGATATTTTTAACCCTAAGTCTTGTGGGAGCTCCAATCTCCCAATCTAAATTTCCTGATTTTTTTATTTAAAAAAAAAAATCTTAGCATTTATTAACTTATCTCAACTCCCAAGTTTTACCATCATAATAACACTTTAATGCATTAAGAAAAAATATAAAAAAAAAATTTTGAAATCCAACACATATGAATTCTTTAAAAAGTCCCAACACATATGATTATTATCCCTCATAATAACATTTTAGTGTATTAAGAACAATTATAAAAAAAAAAATCTTGAAAAGTCTAACGCATATTATTATTATCAAAATATTAAACTTTAATATAATATAAAAAAGGAAAAAAAGAAGACATTTAAAAAAAATATTTAAAAATCATAATTCACATATATAGATAATTGTAAACACAATCCGTGCATAGCACATGTGATATGCTATCTATACTATATATTAAGCAAAATGAGGTTTCTAACCCCCAAGGTATGCGGGAGCTCCAATATGTCAATCCTAATTTTTTAATTTTTTATTTTTAAAAAAAAAATTAACCTCAATATTTATTAATTTCTCTCAACTCACAAAACTTTTTGACTTCTCTTATAATTACTGTAGTATCTTTTCCAAAACAAAAAATTTGTATATTACAAAAAAATTAAAAAAATATAAATATCTATATCTATATTTATTTATTTATTTAAATCTATCTCTAACCCACAAGTTTTGTGGGGGTTCCAATATCCCAATCTAAATTTCTTGATTTTTTTATTTAAAAAAAAACCTTAGCATTTATTAATTTCTCACAACCTCCAAGCCTTACCCTTATAATAACACTTTAATGCATTAAGAATAAGTATAAAAAAAAATTCATTGAAAAGTCCAACATATATGATTCCTTGAAAAGTTCCAACACATATGATTATTATCCCTCATAATAACACTTTAATGCATTAAGAACAAGCACAAAAAAAATTTCTTGAAAAGTACAACACATATGATTATTATTAAAATATTCAAAAATGCTAGAGGCCCCAAAAATTCTACCAAAAGTTTTACCAAATGTCTCACATGCACCCATGTGAGACATTTGGTAAAACTTTTGGTAGAATTTTTGGGGCCTCTAGCATTACTCTAAAATATCAAACTTGAATATAACATAAAAAAACAAGACATTTAATTCATTGAAAAGTCTAACACATGATTATTATCAAAATATTAAACTTTAATATAATATAAAAAAAGAAGACATTTAAAAATCACAATTCACATATATATCCCCTGATCAACATTTATTACCTTTTTTCAATCTACGTGTTTTTCCACATGCTTGCATTTATTGATTTGGTCAAAATTCTCTAATCAGCATTTAAAATCCCCTCATATAATTATAGATACAACCCGTGTATAGTTACTGCAGTACCCTTTTCAACTCTCTCCCATACACTATGATTAGTGATAAGATTGCTAAATTATTTTTATAAAAAATCTTAAAAAATATAATTTATATATTAAAAAGTTTTTAACCCCCAAAGCCTGTGGGAGCTTTAATATCCCAATCTGAATTTTCTAAATTTTTTATTAAAAAAAAAAAAACTCAGCATTTATTGATTTGGTCAAAATCCCTTAATTAGCATTTATTAATTTTTCTCAATCCATATGTCTTTCCACATGCCTACATTTATTGATACAATTCCCTGATCAACATTTAAAATCTCCTCATACAAATAATTGTAAATACAATCCGTATATAGTTACTGCAGTACCCTTTTCAACTTTTTCCATATACTATAGTTAGTGATAAGATTGTTAAATTATTTTTATAAAAAATCTTAAAAAACACAATTTGTATATTAAAAAAAAATCTAAAACAAATATAAATATCTGTAATTATTCCATGCATAGCACGGGTGATAGGCTAGTATATATTAAGAAAAATAAAATTTCTACCCTCAAATCTTATGAGAATTTCAATATCTTAGTTTTAATTTTTTAAATTTTTTAGTTAATTTTTTTTTTAATATTTATTGATATGATCAAAATTTCCTATGAAAAATTTCCTTCTTGAACATAAGCCAAAATTCCATGTGAATCATTCAATCATTCATTCATTGGGCATAATTTTCAATACAAGAAACAAAAAAGAAAAGCACATGTGAATGATTCAATCATTCATTCATTGGGCGTAATTTACAATACAAGAAACAAAAAAGAAAGACCCAACCCAAGTCAATATATGGGGTCCATGCACCCTTCAATAACAGAGGTTCGAGAATATATGAATGAATTTAGGGGTTATTTGAGATGATTTAAATAAATATATTTTTTATTTTTTTATAAAAAAATATGTAAAAAAATAGAAAAGTGATGTAATAAAAAAAATAAAAAGATAAATTATATTGAAGTTGCCAAACTTAACCTAACTTTTTTTTTTTTTTTTGATGGAAACTAAAAACAAGCTGATCAATCATTTTCATGCGTGCACATGCACATGTTTAGGTTTTTTTTTTTTTTTTTTTTTTTTTTTTTTTTTTTTTTTTTTTGAGTAAATACAAGGACAAATTAAAAAATATTTATAAAATTATGAAAATTTAAATGTGATTTGATCTGACAAATTTACCCCTCTATTCACGACACGTTTTTATGAGTGTGATTGAGAATATAAGTAACTGATGTGATGTGAGAAAAGGAAGACACATACCCGAGGTAGGAAGGCAAATTCCTCAAATTACATCCAAACTGTCGTGACTTAGTAAAGGGAGCTTCTATTTACACACACCCATTCCCCTCTTTACACATCTTTTTCAATAAATAATTGGTTCGGAAGTAGATTTTCGAAAATAAGTAATTGGTTCGGAAGTTGCTTTCCGAAAATAAACAATTGGTTCGGAAGTAGACTTCCGAAATTTTATTATTTTTTCGACAATCAACTTCCGAATGTGTTTATTTAATGTCTATAATAGTAATTTCACTTGAAAAAAAATTTATAATAAAAATAATTTTTATGAAGTGTGTGCAAAGAGGGGAAAGTGGATGTGTAAATAGAAGCTCCCCTTAGTAAATGCTATTCAACGTATCACTTATATCGAAATTTTTAGAGTGAATTACAAATATATCCTTCAATTTTATTTAAAATATGAATTATTTTTTATAATTTAAAAAATTATGAATGCATCCCTATTAGAATATTTATTAAATAAAATTAATTAAAAAAATAAAATTTCTAACTGTTCACCTATACAATAATAAAATTATTTGAATTATTATTTGAAATAAAAATTTAATAGTATTAAAAACTATTAATTAACTTGATGATTTATTAATAAAAAGACCTATTCGTTATGAAATTAAAAATCTTAGGGGACATAATGTAATTTCTAAAATCATAAAAAATAATTTATAATTTAAGTAAATCTCAGGAGATGTGCTTGTAATTTATCCTAATTTTTAAGAGTACTAAATCGAAATTTTGGTATTTTTTTTCCTTTCATTTAACGTTATATAAACAAAAATTCATACATAATTATGTTCTAAAATGACATGGCAGCTTTGTGTCTTCTATTTAAAAAATAAAGGCCCATCATGGCTCATATTACCAATATTGCCTTTGTCACGTGTGGAAAAGTGGTTTGAAAATACTCTTTTGATCTTGGGAAACGCTCGTAATCCTCTTCTGGTCACCTGAAAAAGAATAAAACACTCTGGCGGGGTGTCGGAGTTAGCACTCCGACGGACAAGTCAGTAATCACACTACTTATATTCTAAGTTAAGCACTACAATTCTCACATTCCTCTTTCTAGCTGATGTTCTTCTATTTATATATTTTCTTCCATGGGCCTCGGGATTAGGTCCATTTCCAACTCATATTCAGCACATCTTATAATAGACCGACCCTTACTCGGTCCCTTGCCTAATCGACTGTTTGGCCGAATAGGGTTGGATTTGAACATGCGAGCCAATTGCCGAGTGCTTTGAATCTCGACCCTCCGAGATTCGACTATCCGGAATCTCTACGACTCCCTCTTCTCGGCCCCCACAATTGCCCCCCAAGCACTTCACTAATGACAGTTGGCTGGAATGTTTAGTTTCGAACTCGAAGAGTCAAAGTCGAAATTCGGCGGCTGACCGTATTCCAACGCAAATGTCTGTACACACGCTTCCCGGTTATCATTTCAACTTCCCGCCTCTTCGTACGTTTCTATTTATTGCGATTTGAAATTTCGACGTCTTTTCAAATGCATACATGCTTTTAGACGCCCGTCGCTGGATTGCCTTCCGAACTACCTCTGCAACTTCCTACTCTTCTCTATCTCCTTCGCCTCTTGTAAGTTCTCTCCTTCTCTGCTTTGTTTTTCTTTTGGCTTAGCATAATCTTATTGGCTGGGGGAATAGCGAAACATTTAAAAGATCTCCTCTCACCAGATCGAATTTCTGGCTTCCGACGCCATTTTTCCATTCTTGATGATGTTCGTCTGTCATTTGTGGCAGACGGCACCCTCGATATGGAGAGGGTTGATGAGACCGCGATCGTCTTCCCTCTTCTATCAATCGCAGAGGGTGGGTTCTGTTTTCCCCTTCACCCTCTCCTTAGGGCCGTACTTTGCCATTGGGGGTTAATCCCTTCCCGACCCAACGTCAACTTCTATAGGATCGTGATGGGGATTATCACACTAAATCGCCGCCTTAGGCTTAACCTTGGCATTCCCGCTATTCGGCATTGCTACGCCTTGGCCAAGTCCTCTGGGCAGCACGGGCGTTATTTCCTTAGGACCAAAGACACCGACCATCAACTAGTGACTATGCTTTCCAGCTCTAGGAAGCAAGTCGATGATGTTATGGTCGTCGTCCAAAGAAACTGAGAATTCGGCGAAGGCGAGGATCGCCTTGATCGTATTCCTAGATGGAGGGGCAAACCAGGTGGCCGAGTGTCTTCTTTTATTTATTTACTTGTTATATTTATAAAACTTTATTTTCGGGACCTCATGATTTTGCTTTTGCAGGAAACAATTTGAAGAAAGTCTTGATCTCGACCGACGACGCCGTCCTTTCGGAAATCAAGACTGAGCTCAAGTATTTTGGCCGACAGAGTCTTCAGAAGCAGGGGAGGGCAGCCCACGTTCTGCTCTGCTACGAGCCGACTTATACGACCTTTTCGGCGGCGAAAAACATCCAAATTTCGGAGGGTAAGGAGTCTCTTATCGCCCTTATCTTGACTGATTTTAGAAATTTAAGGCAAGTCGGTTGCGAGGGATCAGATTCGGAGCGACCGGAAGTAGCTGAGGCTGCCGAGTCAAACTAATCCAAAACTGAGGTTGACGAGGCTTTGAAGTTAGCATTTGAAGAAGCCGGCCTCAATTCGGCTAATCCTCCGTCTACTTCAGGTCGGTAGGACCGTCCACTCGACAATATTTTTCACGGTCTAGAGGACCTTCCTGGCGCGTTCCCAGAAGATATGGCTGGGTTGAGCCTCATTAAACTTGCCAAGAAGGCAAACGCGGAAAGAATGGCCGCGCGGTGAAGGACGGAGGAGATTTGGGTTGCCGAATCTCAGTCCCAGACCTCCTTGCCTATTATTGAGGGGACAGCAAAGAACGGCAGTACCGAGGCAGAACCTTTTGTGCAGGCAAGTGTGGAAGCTGAGCAAAGGGTGGAGAAATGCCCTGCCGATGTCGAGGCCGACTTAGAAGAACGTGCCGACAAACGACCTCGTTTGGAGGAGTCAGATGTGATCGTACCTTTTGTTATCCAGCCCAAGATAAAGAATATGCCGATCTCCTCTGATGCTTCGGTGATCAAAGATCTAGCGGTTGCACTCAGCTTGGCGACGTCCGTTTCACTGCCTGCTGACAAGGCGGCTTTTCGGGCAGAGCCGGATCTGGTTGCAATTGGGTTGGCCGCGCAATCGGCTCTTTTGGTATATATCTGCACTTTGTCTTTTCTCTTTACGCAAATATTATTTTGTTCTTATCTTCCTATTTTGCAGGCTGTCGGAAGAATAGCCGACATGGGTCGTCACTATAACGATGCCGTCGAGCTAATTGGCCGTTTACAAGCGGAGGTTGAGGGCCAAAGGAGTAGGGCGCAGACGGAGGGCGCCCGTGTCAAGGCCAAGATGGAGAGAGCCCGTAATGCTGAAGAATTGAGATTAGTCGCCGAGAAAAGGGCGGATGCGAGTGACGACGTGCTTAAATTGGCCCAGAAGGCGATCTCTAAATTGGAGGCTGGGTTGGAAGAGATGAAGGTGGCGAAGGAAACGGCCGACCTGAAGGCTTCCAGTGCATTCGATGTTGGGAAAAAATCTGCTTTTGATGAATATGTAGACGAAGCCCCCAAATTTGAGAATCGGGGATCTAAACACGGCTGGCTCAAAGCCCTTGCTGCTGCTGATGTGACATTGGCTACGCCAATTCCATACGAGCAAGTGGATGTTAAGCCGCTGGAGTCCGACTTCGAGGACTAATTTGGACGGCTCTTATTTTTTGTTTTACGATTTGCATGTAATTTTCAGCTTTTTACAGCTTTTTGTCTAGTAATTTTCATATGTAAAATGGTTACAATTTGTGCCCAATTTACTTAATGAAAATTCATTTTGTACTTTGCTGTTACTAATGAACGGAATTGTTTGATTGCTGTTTTGGATAAAACGTTTTTTATACTTGCTGACTAGATGATAGGCCGGTTAGATAGTTAGGCCGTTTAAAAAGTCAAAAATCAGTACATAAAGTGGCTGTGGCACACTTTAATCGGCATGGGGCCAAGATGCTCGGCCGGTTAGATTAATAAATTTGCCTTTGCCCCAGCCAGTGCATGGATTTCAAGGCATTCGCCCATAATCGCCGTTTAGATAATTAGGCCGTTTAAAAAGTCAAAAATCAGTACATTAAGTGGTTGTGGCACACTTTAATCGGCATGGGGCCAAGATGCTCGGCCGGTTAGATTAATAAATCTGCCCTTGCCCCAGCCAGTGCATGGACTTCAAGGCATTCGCCCATAATCGCCGTTTAGATAATTAGGCCATTTAAAAAGCCAAAAATCAGTACATGAAGTGGTTGTGGCACAGTTTAATCGGCATAGGGCCAAAATGCTCGGCCGGTTAGATTAATAAATTTGCCCTTGCCCCAGCCAGTGCATGGACTTCAAGGCATTCGCCCATAATCGCCGTTTAGATAATTAGGCCGTTTAAAAAGCCAAAAATCAGTATATGAAGTGGCTGTGGCACGCTTTAATCGACATGGGGCAAGGGCGTTTGGAGACTGCCAAAAGCGTTAATGAAATTTCCTCACGGTCGCTGCATGCCTACGAATAAATGGGGTGAGCTAGCGCCAGTGGGTCCACTTATTCTTATTCAGACTCGATTTGAACTAGCTTGGGGCGAGGGCGAATGTCAAACAGACTGTTCTTCAACAGCAGAGGGGAGGGACGAACGCTGGCTGAGTTAGATACTGCGATGAATCGCAGCGGCGAGCCTACGCTTGTAGGAGGAAGGGTGTCCAAGGAAAGTGAAAAATGTCAACCTTCAAGCCGTCGAAGCAGATCACCTCGAAAAGAGAAGCATCAACGGGGAAGCTCCCCGCGACCATGACTGAGGAATGAGTCAGACGCGACGCCATGACCATTGAGTTTTGCAGTGTTCGTGGGAAATAAACCGATGACTGAGGCAAATTCCATCGTCAATGATCCAGGTGTAGCGGTCGAGTTCGCCCGACAAATCTTTCCACCGGAAGTCCAACAATCGATGGTTGGACGACGCGATTTTGAAGTGTTTCAAGAAGGAATTCATAGGGCGGTGAAGGGGCTGTACACCACCTACGAAGTCGGCATGCGTCTGCGCGCTGCGTGGCAAAAGATGGAGAAAATGGACGAACAGGTCCGTAGTTCGGAGGCTCATGCGGAGAAGGCAGATGATGAGCTTACGGAGCTTATGAAGGTTAAAGTCGCCGATCCACGTACGGCGGGTCAATCTAACCTGATTGTGGACGAGAGGGTGACCCAACGGCTATTGAGTCATGCCATCGCCGACCGAGATACGGTAGACATGTTTGCCATAGCAAATGTGAGGGCTAAGGGTTACGAGGAGGGTTTCCATGCTGCCCGAAAAGTTGGGATCGACGAAACGAAAGAGACACTTGCCGAGGAGGTCTGCCGAGGAGGTCTGCCGATGCGAGAATCGCGGCTTTAAGCATGGTTGGCTTGCGGCTCTTCAGGCTGCGGAGGCTCTCTGAGCGAAGGGTGTTGATTTCAACTTATGTGACCTAGATCATCGTGATCGTTTGCCCTTTTCTGCCTTTGAAGTTAAAAAGAGCGATGATGAGGGAGACGCCGAATAAAAATATTCGTTATAAATGTTAAAACGCGGATGGTGTCTAAGAGTATGTAATTATTGGTTGGTCGAATAAAAAAGCATTTTATTTTCAATGTTTGGTTATAAGTTTTGTTCGGCACACACATGCTTGCATGTGTTCTATTATATAAATGTTTAAATAAACGTATTCCAGACGATTGAATGGACATTATTCGGCTTGATTTAATCGACATCATTGTGTTATCGGCCCAAAGACGTCATTCACCGATGGGGCTCCGAATTCGAAGACTTGATTTGGCTAATCGTGATATCCACGAAGGGCGCTCCGAATCTGGAGGCTTTATCGGCCCAAAGACGTCATTCGCCGATGGGGCTCCGAATCCAGAGACTTTAATTGGCCAATCGTGATATCAATGAAGGGCGCTCCGAATCCGAAGACTTTAATTTTCCAATCGTGATATCCATGAAGGGCACTCCGAATCTGGAGGCTTTATCGGCCAATCGTGATATCCACGAAGGGCGCTCCGAATCTGGAAACTTGAATTGGCCAATCGTGATATCCACGAAGGGCACTCTGAATCCGGAGGCTTTATCGGCTAATCATGATTTCCACGAAGGGCGCTCCGAATCCGGAGACTGAAATTGGCCGATCATGATATCCATGAAGGGCGCTCCGAATCCGGAGGCTTTATCGGCCAATCGTGATATCCACGAAGGGCGCTCCGAATCCGGAGACTTGAATTGGCCGATCGTGATATCTACGAAGGGCGTTCCAAATCCGGAGACTTGAATTGGCCGATCGTGATTTCCACGAAGGGCGCTCCGAATCCGGATGCTTTATCGGCCGATCGTGATATCCATGAAGGGCGCTCCGAATCCGGAGGTTTTATTGGCCCAAAGACGTCATTCGCCGATGGGGCTCCGAATCCGGAGACTTGAATTGGCCAATCGTGATATCCACGAAGGGCGCTTCGAATCCAGAGGCTTTATCGGTCAATCGTGATATCCACGAAGGGCGCTCCGAATCCGGAGACTTTATCCGCCCAAAGATGTCATTCGTCGATGGGGCTCCGAATCTAGAGACTTGAATTGGCCAATCGTGATATTCACGAAGGGCGCTCCGAATACGGAGACTTTATCGGCCAATCATGATATCCACGAAGGGCGCTCCGAATCCGGAGGCTTTATCGACCCAAAGACGTCATTCGCCGATGGGGCTCTGAATCCGGAGACTTGAATTGGCCAATCGTGATATCCACGAAGGGCGCTCTGAATCCGGAGGCTTTATTGGCCAATCGTGATATCCTCGAAGGGCGCTCCAAATCCGGAGACTTTATCAGCACATCTTTAAACTAGATTCTGTAGTAGGTGAATGAGAATCTTTGTATTACAGAAAAAAAGATGTACATAGCGAACAGTTCGGAACAAGCATCCTATCATGTCCCACAAGTCGGGTTAATGATAAAATTTGCGTAAATGCGTGGAATTCCAAGGCCGCAGCAGCCTCCTTCCTGACATGTCTTTGAGCCGATATGCCCCTACTCTGGCGATGGAATCAATCTGGTAGGGGCCGTCCCAGTTAGGACCCAATTTTCCATCGGCCGGTTTCCTGTTAGCTGGAAGCACCTTCTTCAGGACCAATTCTCCTAGTGAGTAGTGGCGCAGCCGAACCCGTGGATTATACGACTTTGACAACTGCTGCTAGTACCGTGCCATGGATGCAAGGGCTTGGTCTCTTCGTTCTTCGATTAGAATCAAATCCAAAGCCAGCATCATGTCGTTTCAGCCCGTATCAAAAACTTGCGACTTGAGTGTCGGGTGGCCGATCTCCAGGGGTAAGATTGCCTGGGTTCCAAAGCATAGGGCAAACGGCGTTTCTCCAGTCGATCTTCTCGGTGTAGTTCGATGAGCCCACAGTACACTCAGCAATTCTTCGACCCATTTTCCTTTGGCTTTTTCCAGCCTTTTCTTGATGTCGTCCAAGATAGATTTATTAGAGGCTTCGGCCTGGCCATTGCTTTGGGGGTAAGCCGGCGTAGAAAAGTAAAGCCGTATACCATATTTGCTGCACAGCTCTCGGTATACGCCACAATCAAACTGGGTGCCATTGTCTGAGATAAGAGCTCTTGGAATGCTGAATCGTGTTATGATGTTCCTCCACACAAAGCGCTTAACGTCAGCATCTTGGATATGTGTTAATGCCTCTGCTTTGACCCATTTCGTGAAGTAATCTGTTGCGACGATTAGGTATCGCTTGTTCCCTGGGGCCTTCAGCAATGGTCCTACAATGTCAAGCCCTTATTGGGCGAACAGCCAAGGACTGGTGATAGAGTTTAACTCTTCAGCAGGCAGATGGTTTAACGGGGAGAATTTCTGGCACTGTTCACACTTTTTAGCATAACACTCGACGTCTGCTCTCATTGTCGGCCAATAATACCCCTGCGTTATAGCTCGATAGGCTAAAGAGCGTCCACCAGAATGGGCTCCACAACTGCCTTCGTGTATCTCAGTCAGAAGCTCTCCGATTTTGTTCGGGTGCACGCATTCCAAATATGGGCTGGAGAGTGACTTTTTATAAAGCCTTCCTTGCGGATCTAGGTAGTATCACATGGCTTTGTTTTGCAGCTTGTGTACTTCTTTCTTATCCTCTAGGAGCTGTTCAGAAGATAGGAATGCAACAATGGGATCCATCCAACTCGGTGCAAATTTGACAACGTTGATTTGGACTTCCTCCGGAGGGCCAACGCTTGGCTCTAGGATGAATCCTACTTCGATGCTCCGTTTAACCTCTGAGTTGATTGCGGAGGCTAGGTAAGCCAAGGCATCTGCATGGGTGTTCTAATCACGTGTTATCCGGTTCAACTCATGATGGTCAAATTTTGCCAGCAAGGAATTGGCCGTTTTCATGTAGGCCACCATACGGTTGTTTCTTGCAGCGTATTCCCCCTTTAGCTGATTGATCACCAGTTTTGAGTCGCAAAATACAAGCAGATGACGAGCACCCAGAATATGCGCATTCCGCAAACTGGCTAAAAGGGCTTCGTATTCGGTTTCGTTATTTGATGCTTCGAAGCCGAGCTTGATGGCCTACTCAATTATTGCGCCGTCGGTGGTCATGATTACAACTCCAGCTCCGCTGCCCCGTTGATTGGACGATCTATCACAATACAACTGCCAGATGTCCCCAACATAAATCCTCCAGTTCGGCTTTGGTCGAATTTCATCTGACTTGGAGTTGGTGACATCAGACTTGAAGTCGGCAAGGCCCCCAGTGAATTCGGTGATGAAGTCGGCAAGCACCTGTCCCTTGATTGAGGTTCTGGGTAAAAATTGAATATCATATTGGCCAAGTTCCAGAGGCCACTTTGAAACACGTCCGTATGCTTCCGCACTGCGTTGTACTGATCGGAGGGGATAATCTGTCAGCGCCCTAATGCTATGCCCTTGGAAGTAATGCATGAGCTTCCTTGCCGCCATAACTAGGGCTAGGATGAGCTTTTCCAGTGGAAGGTAGCGTGTTTCTGCGTCAACCATTGCCTTGCTCACATAATATACTGGCCGCTGCTCCCCCAGCTCTTCCTTTATCAATACGGCGCTGACGGCACGGTCAGAAACTGCCAGGTACAAAATGAGCGGGTCGCCAGCAGAGAGTGTTGTCAGGAGTGGTACTGAGCGGAGGTAGGTCTTCAGGCCGTTGAAAGCGGCTTCACACTCGGTGGACCATACAAAGGCCTTGCCCTGCCGTAGTGTATGAAAGAATTGTTGGCAGCGATTTGTGGATCGGCTTATAAACCTGTTGAGTGAGGCATCCATCCCCATCAACTTTTGGACCTCCTTTACTGAATGAGGGGAGCTGAGCTCCAAGATTGCTGTGATTTGCCTTGGGTTGGCTTCGATTCCTCTGTGGTTGACAATGTAGCCCAAAAATTTGCCAGAGCCGATACCAAACACACATTTGGAAGCGTTCAACTTCATTCTATATTTGCGTAGGATGGAAAATGTCTCTTCCAGATCGGCTATATGATTTTGCTCTTCTTTGGATTTGACCACCATATCGTCAATGCATACTTCCATAGTTTTGCCGAGTTTCTCCTTGAACATGGTGGTGACCAGTCTCTGGTAGGTTGCCCCCGCATTCTTCAACCCAAAAGGCATTACCTTATAGCAATAGGTTCCTCTTGGGGTGAGGAATGCAGTTTTCTCTTGGTCTTCCGGGTGCATAGCGATTTGATGATAACCTCTATAGGCATCAAGGAAGCTCATACGCTGATGGCGCGCCGTAGCATCTACAAGCCGGTCTATCCTAGGAAGAGGAAAACAATCCTTTGGGCAGGCTTTGTTTAGGTCTGTGAAGTCGACGCACACTCGCCAAGTCCATTTTTCTTCTTTATCACCACCGTATTAGAGAGCCATGTAGGGTAGGTCACTTCCCTAATTGCTCCGACGTCAAGCAGCCTGTCAACCTCCTCAACAACGGCGGCAGTGTGCTCTGCGGCTGACTGCCGGCTTTTTTGAATGATCGGCATACACTTAGGATCGACATTCAAATGGTGCTGTGAAACTGACAGATCTATACCCGACATCTCATATGGAGTCCATGCAAAGATATCGAGGTTGCTGAGCAGGAAAGATATTAGCTGCCGTTTGTCGGCCTGATGCAAGGAGGCACCGACCATGAAGAACTTGTCGGGGCTTTCATCGATTTGAACTCGTTCTAAATCTTCCGTTGCCTTTTCATTTAGAGGCCGCCCAACATCGTCGAGGCTTTCTCGATCCGACAACTCAATGGAATTCACCTGTAGTTCCTTTGGCATTTTTTCAGCAAGGAGATAACATGCTTGTGCCGATTTCTGGAAGCCACGGATTTGCTCAATACCGTGTTCTGTCGGGAAGCGGAGCAACTGATGATAGGTGCTGAGGATGGCTCGCATAGTATGCAACCAGGATCGCCCCATGATGAGATTATACGGTGACGGCAGCTTAACGACCAAGAATCCCACATCCACTGTTCGGGTACCTGCTTGTACGGGAAGTCTGATTTTTTCCAAGGGGTACTCTGGATTAGCATTGAAGCCGAATAGGGGGTAAGAGACCGGAGAGAGATCGGATTCGGAGAAGCCAAGTTTGGTGAATGTCTTGTAGTACATAATCTCTAATGTGCTCCCCGGATTAATGAGTACGCGCTCAATGGTGAATCGGTTCACGCGCAACTCAATTACCAAGGGATCAATGTGGGGCAATGTTACTCTGGCCAAATCTGAATCATCGAAAGTGATAACCTCGACTTCATGGGGCCGTTTAGCCGAAGTGAATTGCTCTTGGGGGTTAGACTTTGACTGAATTGCGTGCACCACCGATGACATTGGCAGGCTGTATATCATGTGGATCGCGCGGAGCGAACGTGAATCCTGTGCCAAGGCTATTGCTTGGGTTGGGTTGCCTTTTCGGACGTACTGTTGTAGTCGGCCGTCTTGTACCAATGTATCGTCGTGCAGGGTGAATGACGGTGCTTGAATTTATTGGGTAGCACTGCCTTTGCGATCTGTCGCGGAAAAGGATCGTCTTGATTGTCATCCGAGCTGTTTCTTCTTTGCTTACGCCTTGTACGGGGACTCTCTTCAAAAGAACTGGTAATTTCAGATCGTCCCTTCTTCTTGAGCTCCGAGGATCATGAGTCGGAGTTACTATCAATATCTTGTTGTCGGGCTCGAGATCGTCGACCAGCTGCCCTCACGGGTCATTTTGGGCCTTGATATGCAGCTTGTTTGGACTTCGCCACCTCCAAGGCCAAATCCTGACGGAGATGTTCGTTCTCTGCAATCATGTTCTCAAATCTTTGTTCGTTTTGTTATGCTTGTTCCATGATCGCTTGTATTGTGTCATGCTCTGAAATCGAGGGTGGGGCGAAATTCAAGGCACGTCTTGAGGCGAAAGTCTCTGTTCCAAGCATGGTTGTTGGACTGGTTTCCTCTTGCGGTATAGGGTCGACAGTGACTGTTGGAGGATCTTCCGTCACGCTCGCATGTGCTTGAGTATTCACACAAACGGCGCCAATTGTGCAGAAGTGGTTTGAAAATACTCTTCTGATCCTGGGGAACGCTCGTGATCCTCTTCCGGTCACATGAAAAAGAATAAAACACTCCGGCGGGGGTGCCGGAGTTAGCACTCCGACGGACAAGTCAGTAACCACACTGAGGAATACTTATATTCTAAGTTAAGCACTACAATTCTCACATACCTCTTTCTGGCGGATGTTCTTCTATTTATATCTTTTCTTCCATGGGCTTCGGATTAGGTTCATTTCCAACTCATATTCGGCACATCTTATAATAGACCGACCCTCACTCGCCCCCTTGCCTAATTGGCTGTTTGGCCGAACAGGGTTGGATTTGAACATGCGAGCCAATTGCCGAGTGCTTCGAATCTTAACTCTTCGAGATTCGACTATTCGGAATCTCTACGACTCCCTCTTCTCGGCCCCCACATCACGTTATTTTGCTATGAAATTTTGTATAAAATTTTTGTTAATCTAATATTTTCCTTCTCATAATTTCTAGAGTATTGATAGAATTTTTGTACATAATTTCTTATGGAATGATGTGACTTCACGTGGTTTATTCATTTCCAATCGAAACACTTTAAGGTCTTTTTTGGCAACACTATAAATAAATTATTTATTGATTTATTGGCTTATTTGGATCATATAGCCTCTCTATATTTTTGTAAAATTTTTCGTAATAAGCAAAAAAGCAAGCTTATAAATCATACCCAAAACAACCTTTGCTATTATCCTTATAATTTTTTAAATGTTATTGACACACTATTCTAAATATAAATTCTCTTTAAATTTTCTATTTATAAATCATTTTTCATTTCTAAATATGATTGGCATCATCCTAGATGTATTTTCTGTATATACTTTTTATTTGAAGTCGTTTTCATTTGTTCTTTTCACCTAACAGTGATAAGTCAGATATGCCTTTCCTCACATATTGCATTACTCCCATCTAACCCTAACCTTATATATATATATATATATATATATGTGTGTGTGTGTGTGTGTGTGTTCTTAAGCTTCTCAACCCCATTCTACCCATAAATCTTCACCCCTTCTAACATAAACTTTCATTATTAGCTGTGTGTAGTACACAATGTTGATGTTGGAGTGTCCCCCCCCCCCCCCCCCCCCCAAATAAATAAATAAATAAAAAATACACACACCCACACCCACCTATGTTGAGTCTAAGAATTTCACAATCTTTATTTCTTCAAACTCACACATCCTAACTGGTTCATTTTGGTCATATTTGAAATTCAAAAGGTAGATATCTCACTCTTTTCTTTATTATGATTTTCATTCCATTTCTTCTTCTTCTTCTTCTTCTTCTTCTTCTTCTTTTGCATTGTTGATACAAAATGTGACAGTTTGATACTCTCTCTCTCTCTCTCTCTCTCTCTCTCTCTCTTGTTTTTGCAGGGAACATAGAGGTCAACTAATTGATCGAGAAGACAAGACACTCACTTGCCCTAACAAGGTCAGTCTGGCTTCATCAAGCTCCTCATAAACATGCCTATGTTTTTCCTGTTTACAACTTTGTTGTGGGCAAAGGCGATGCATCGCAAGCAATTAGCTGCCATATCTTTAATAAATCTCCTGAACTATATTCTTTCTTTCACGTCGATGGCTTTTGTTATCCCTCTTAGATGAATCATTATGATGAAAGTGGGATAACAAAAGGCACTGACGCAGAGGAAAGAATTTAGTTATGGAGATTTATTAAAGATAGGGTAGCTAATTGCCTGCCATGCCGCCTTTGCCCACAAAATAGTTGCAAGAAAAGAAAGTGGATGTGTCATGACGAGCTTGTCAAACCGAACTGGTCTTATTAGCCCTAGTGAGTTTCAAGGATGTGTGTTGCCCACAAAAAGCCATGTTTGTAGAAATCAGAAGAAGTTACCAAGCTAATGATGGGTTGAGAGTGGAATAAGAAGTGTGAGTTCATAAGAGGGGAAGAAAGTGTGGTTTCAAGTTACAACACAAATATTCAAACGTTCATGTAGTTTAATTTCACCATACTCTGATTGTGCTGCCCTTGTCCTCAACTTTTGTTGTTAATTTGTTTCTCAAGAAATTTTCTAAATATTTGTATTTCTATCTCTCCCTTGTTTTTGTGTTTTCACTGTGTATATGGTTGCCATGTGGACTTTAATTTGTGCTGATATGTAAACATTTTTGTAATAAACAGTAATTGAATATTTGTGCTCCTTTTCAGATCTATCGGTCACTTTCCTACATTTTTAACCAAGAGTTCAGGATGAAATTTATGTCATAAATAAAAATTGAATCTTTATACTCTTTTTTTTTTCAGTTATTTATTTGTTTCCTATTATGAACTCCTTGGTGTAGGACAAAATATTTTGTATATTCTTTTATCAATTGATATTTTTTTTTTAATGTTTTTAAGTCAGTTTTGACAAGGAAACTTTCACAATTCCTAATTGAATTAGTAAAAATAATTCTTCATATATATATATATATATATAGAAGTTAATAGGCATCATACATGATGATTAAAACGGCAAAAAATAAGCAAAAGGTAGTTCTTTTTGGTCACCTAAATTGCAAGTCATTTTGAGTGAGACATGCTTAAAAATTGAAAGCGTCAATATTGACTGATGTGAGTCTCTCACGGGCGACACGTTTAGTGCAAAATATAGTAGCAGCCAACTAATGCAATACAATCCACAAAAAGAAGAAGAAAAAATAAAAATAAAAATAAAAATAAGAGAGAGAAGCAGGAGAAAAAAAAAAATTGCATATTCTCTCAAAATTATTAGATGTTGTATTGGGAAGGTAAAGTTGGGGATTATTGCATTTGCTGTAACGTTTTAGGCGGTAATGAATGTAAGAACTTAAATATTTTATTAAGAAATATGTTGTTCAACTTTTTAAATTATGATTTGATTGATCAAATTTTGAATGTATAAATAAATCCACTCACAAATATATAAACACACTCTCACATAACTATATAGAGAAGTGAAAAGCGTTTCAAGTCTATTATTAATAAACAACATCTGTATTTTAATGGCTATCACATGCACATATAGATAGACTTGAATTTATGATCCAATATAACTCTTAATAATTTCACACTATCACAAAAGTTATAACTTCCATGAAGCCACCATATTGTAGAAAAATATTTTCGGTATAATTAATTTAATGTAAATAAATAATAAAATAAAACACAAGAAATTTCTTACATAAATTCTGTATTTAACATAGATTGCGACCAATGCCAGTGTTCAACATTGTGTCTTTAAGACAGAATTTCGCCGCCCTCGCCTCTGGTACTTCTGATTAATGGACTTCCTGTCTCCAGAATACAACGATCACCCAATACAGAAATTACACAACTTTCTGTGTGTACAGCGAACCAATTTGTGCCATGTACTCTCTCTTATATACTCGACTAGACATAATGTATGAATTCTAAAACAAACCTTCACTTATGCATCAATGCTATGTGATGGGATGGTGTTTATAAAAGTACTTGTGACCTTTAGAATGGTCATATCTCTTGTGTTCACAACCTTTCATATGAATAAACACCATAAATGATTGCATCCTTTCATTCAAATAGATTTAATTCTCATTTACTTTTAAAATTTTTCAACAATTCCACATGAATGAAATTGACGATACAATGCAAATGAAATGCAGACACTAACAACGAGAGTACAAAATGAAAATATCCTATATCAGGATAGGTAATTTTTGGCCTTGAACCTTCCTTTGTGAAAGACCACTACAACAAAATGCACATTTGACGACTAAAAAAAATTTAGCTGCCAAAAGTTATGTAATTGGCGACTATTTTTTTTAGTCGCCAAAAGTAAAATATTTAACTACTAATTCTTTTTAGTCGGGGTATATTCATTATTGGCGACTAAAAAAAATTTAGTCGCTAAAAATGCCAGAATTGGCGACAAAAAAAAAACTTAATCGCGGTATATTAACTTTTGACTACAAAAATATTTAGTCGCCGAATGAGACATAAAAAAATTAGTTTTTCTCCTTGGCGATTAAAGTTTTAGTAGCCAAAACCTTACTTTCAGCGACAAAAAAAAATAGTCGCCGTTTACTGACTTTTGGCTACTAAAATATTTAGTCGCTGAATGAAAAATAAAAAAATTATTTTTTCTTTTTGACAACTAAAGTTTTAGTTGTTAAAAACTTACTTTCAGCGATAAAAAATTAAAATTATTTTAGTCGTCAAATAATTTTTTTTTTTTATTTTTTATCCTTGGTAATCTATCTTCAGCGACTAAAATTTAGTCGCGGATGTCAAAATTATTTTGGAAAATATTTGATATAGGCGCCTAAATTTTTGGCTAAATCTATTTCTTCACGCGCGGTTCTTTCTTTCTTGCTGTCCCTCTGTCTCTCTCTGTCACACAGAATTTGTAGGGTTTGTTTGAGTAATGGAGATCATCGATACTCAAAGCCTTTCGAACTTGGACCTCAATTCCAAACCACCATTCTCTTACAACTCCATCAAGATTTGCTCCCATGCTGCTTCCCAACAACTGTCTCCGGCGATCGTCCTAAGTAGAGATTTCGACTCTCCGGCGGCGGCGGCGGTCGAAATGACAAACAATGGTGATGTGAGTGGCGCCGGTGAAGTGCCGAATAATACCGAATCGAGTGCCGCCGCCATGTGGGTGCAGAAGGTTTATCGGAGCTACCGCACCAGGCGTATGTTAGCCGATTCCGCTGTTGTAGCCGAAGAGCTCTGGTTGGTACACCCCCTCTTCAATTCAACCCGCTCTGTTTTTCTTCATTAGACACACTAATTCACAAATGTAATTTTTCTTGTCATTTTCATTTTTGTTTCAAATTTGGTGATATTGACAAGTGTATCAATAATTCCGTTTATAAATATTTTTGGAGAATTTGCAATTCAGTTGAAAGATCAAAAATAAATTGCAAATGAATGGTAAACTTATCAACTTTAATAATTGAAGTAACAACTTTTCCATGATTTTGCAATTTTTTTTTGGGTCTTTCCACTGATTTACAATTTCCCCAATATTTTTCTGTAGAAAATTGGCTGTTTATTTCTCCCTTTGAAGTAAATTGTCCCAGAAAGTGATTTCTTTGGTAGGCATTTTTTGATTTGGAACTTGGCTAAATTATCTGGTAGATGTTTTAATTAAGTATGTTTATTTATCAAAATAAAAAAATAAATAAATTATTTGATAGATGTAAATACTGAAATTTAAACTAACTGTTCGTATTGGCATTGAACCTATAGCTTTTTGATAGTGTGATTTTGAAAATGGGGATATAATTGCATATCTATGAGCACATTCCAGCTTTGGAAATTTTCTAATTGTTTTATTTGTATGTGAATGTCTGTTCAGCCACCGCTTATACAGCCATCAGATAACCAGATAAGCTTGGCTGACTTTGATGCAATTAAAGTCATTAGAAAGGGAAATGGTGGAATTGTGTGATTAGTGCAACACAAATGGACTGGTCAACTTTTTGCTTTAAAGGTACTTTACAACTTCCATACTGAACCTGCACTCCTAGTCGATAGAATCTTACAATTCATGATATGTATGTTTCGATTCAGTTGGTTTGAATCTTTTGGCTGAATTTTATATTTGTAACGAATCTTTCAGAATTGTGTGTGAATCTTATGACTAACAATTTGGGTACAATTTATGTGATTTGGTAGTCTTTCATATTCAAGAATTGAATCTATCCAAAGGTTGCATGAATATTATGAGTCATGATTCAGTGACCTTTCAATTTCAACAACCACAAAAAATTCCTTTATTTTATTTTTTATTATTTTTTTTCTCCTAAGTAAATCTCCCAAAGTCTGAGGTCATTAGTTCTAATAAAATATAGTACTACTGCTTGCCTCTTCCCCTTTTCTATACTATGGGAGATCTATAATACTCTCATTTTTAAGACACTGAAACTCCTTTGGTCATTTTTAAGACACTAAAACTCCTTTGGTGTTTCAACTTTTAACAAGTCAAGAGTTGTCTTGGGTCTTTGTGAATTGCATGTGGTGTGGCGGAGGTGCTGCTGATTTTTGCTGATTTCTGCTGCTTTTGCTGATTTTGTTAGTTTGGTTTTGCTGCTGTTGGTGTGGTGGTGTTTTTAAAATAAGTCAAGAGTTGTCTAGGGGCTTCATGAGTTGCATGTGGTATGGTGGAGGTGCTTTTTTTTTTTTTTTTTTTTTTTTTGCTGTTTGCGTTGGTTGTTGCTGATTTTTACTGCTTTTGCAATTTTTTTTTTTGATGATTTATGCTGATTTTGCTCTGTTCTGCTGGGGTTTTGCCCTGTTCTATTGTTTTTGCTTTGAAGTGTCTGTAGATTTTACTAAGTTGCGGGTGTTGATGTTGTGATGTTGTTAAGGTTGCTTGCTGTATGGAGATCATAGTTGACGGGTGTTTTGTCATTGGTTAATCCTAAAGGTTGGTAAATTGCGGTTTTGATTCTTTGTGTGGGGGGGGGGGGGGGGGGGTTTTGTTTTGCTGGGTTTGGTTTCTCACCAACCCTTTGTGGTTGAGCTTGCAGATGATTGTGCTTTTTGCTCGGTGCTAACCTAGTTGGGATTGAGTTAGTTTGCTATGATGCTTTGTGCTCTTCCTCTCCATTATTAATATAATCTCATATGTAATGTATGTGCTTGTCGTCAATAAAGTTTCTCTTTTTGCTGAAATAAATAAATAAACAAATAAATAAATTGACTATTAACAAAATAATAATAAACACAAAAGATTCATCAATCTACGTCCAAATAAATGGAACGACACCACTATTTAAATCATCATGTTTAAATTTTTCAGTGTTGATGATTGCTTTGATATTGTAAGAATATTACAACCACAATCAAATTATATATATAATACTCCAAAAGAGATCCACTGGTATGTCATCGTCACAATCACAAATTAATTAAAAATTTTACAAACTTTTAAATAAAAATCTATTTAATTTCCAAACATAGCACTTGAATTAAATCAGTTAGAAAATAACACATATCACACAATTTTTCATAATAATTTCATGACAACATGATGTCACAAGGAGGATTGTCCTAATTGTTGCCTTGTGATCTATATGGAAGTTACGAAATGATTGTGTCTTCAAAGAGGCTAAGGTTGATATTTGGGATCTATCTGACTTGATTAAAACCATGGTGGCTATTTGGTTGATATCATCTTCAAAGGCTTGGCAGTTCACGGTTAGTGATTTTATTTATAATCTTAACCAGATTTGAGTTTGTATCGGGGCAGGTTGAGAAATCTGTTGGCAGGTTGGGTGTTTTTCTGTGCTGGGCAGGGATGTTTGTGTTGTTAGGCGCTGCGGTTTGTATGTTTGGGTCCGTGCGTTTTGTAGTTTTGTTTGTTTTTGTTGGTACCTTACCAACTTGGCCTTGAGCCTTCAAATGATTGTGTGGTCCTCTTGGTAACCAACCTAGTTGGGATTTGGATGGGTTACTATGATGTGTGGCTCCTTGGCCCTTTTTATTGATGTATTCTATCATGTTTTCATTCTAGTTTCATCAATAAAGTGTTTATTTTGCTGATAAAAAAAAAAAAGAAAAAGCTCATTCCAAATTAATTAGAAATATTAAAATTAATACACGCATGTATATAACATCTACATTTATATAATGCATCTGGCATCACACCATACACTTGGTTTTAAATTTAAGAAACTAGAAAAAACAAAACATGTTTTAATTTAATCAAATTGATATAAATTAATTAGTTTGACTTAAAACAATTGAAGATCTCATATGCAAAAAGTAATAGAAGGCAAATCCATCCCGATTGATTAAAATTAGAAAATAAAGACCAAATATCTGTTAACAAACCGACCGAAAGTTAAAAACCTCTATATTTCTGTATAAATCATAACAAAAAAAAGTTACAATTATTCATCCTAGTCATGTTTGCATATAAAGACAAAATCCTATTTGTGCATAGGCAAACCAACTCTTATACAATGATCATAAAAATGATAATAAGCACTCTGTATACACAAAGTTACAGAGATCCACGAAAATTGACAAATTATCATGGCATTTGAGGGAATCAACATATATAAGAATATAATATCTATAAATGCAAACAAGTGCTATCGAAAATTTTAAACAGTAAATGATGTTTTTGGAAACATAACGAAAACTCGATGAACTGAATTTTTTTTTAATTTTTTTATTATAACACAAAAATAAAGAACTTTGTATGAATTGAAAATGACTGAATCCCTTTCTCATAAAAAAATATAATACAAAACACATTAAAATATATAACAAATAATTTCAAATTTTGTTTCCAAAATCCACAAGCAAACACAGTACACTAACAATATATATGGATCCGCAAAACTAAATTGACAAATCATGAACATTAGAAAGATCCAAAAAGCAAGTAGTGCAAAAGAAAACACTTATCAATTCATTATTTTCCACGTATTTGATGTAACAATGGTGAACCGTTGCAAGGAAAACAACAGAAAACAAAATTTGTATGACAACAAATTCAATATAGAATTGTTACCTAGAACAATACATTAGTATATTGGAAAAGATAAATATGCAATAGAATTCTACTTAAACGTAATTTTGGATATAACAATTACCAATCATATTTATCAATTCTATTATTAGAGAAAAGATGAAGTAACAATACTAGAGTTTTACCGATGGTAGGAAACAAATTTTGCAGGAAACTAAATTTGCAAAAAAATAATTTAACCAAAAAGAATTAATCCGTATCGTTACAGATAAAAAATTCTATCTTAAAATTGTAGAAAAAATATTTTCGGTAAAATCAATTTAATGCACATAAGTAATAAAATAAAACACAAGAAATTTCTTATAGAAATTTTGTATTTAATACAGAGTGTGACTGAGGCTAGTGCTTGAACACTATGTTTTTAAGATAGAATTTCGCCCTCGCCTCTGTTGCTTGCGATTGATATACCTTCTGCCTCTAGGATACAATGATCACTCCACACAGAAATTGCATAACTTTCTGTTTGTACAGCGAACCAATTTGTGTCATGCACTCTCTCTTATATACTTTTTTTTTTTTGATCGGCAAAAGGAAAACTTTATTGATGGAAAAAGAAAATTACATCAATAAAGTGGAGCTTGGAGCTAAAACAAGCTCCAACCTCCAAGTTGGTGAGAAACCAACGAGCTAACACAACAGAGAAAGAAAAGAACCAGAAAAACCAGATAGCTTAGGCACTAGATCCCCAAAACCAGGACGGACAAAACACAGTACTGAAAATGGCACCAATCAGATGATACAGATTTTCTGAGCTATAGAGCCAAACACCTTGCCTTGAACAGCTGTTTGAGAAGCTTCTAAAATGAACCCAGTGCTTCAACCCACTCATCTCCGTTGAGATCTGATGGGATAGGAGCCAAAAACAAGATATTCTCCTTGGATTAGATACCAGCAGCAGGCCCATTGTGTCTAGCAAATATCAGAACCAGCATGCACCTAATTACTCAATTATCACTACAACCCCCAGCTCTACACAACCCAGCCCAGAAGCAGAATTAGAGTGCAAAATTCCAGCAAGAATCAACCTGCAGAAATTATATGCATCACAGAATTCAGAATTCAGAATGAAGCAAAATCCAGCAAATCAGCCAGTCAGCATACGCCCTCAATGCATAATGCAGAACTTGACACTTTGCAAATTTAACACCAAATCATTCACGGAATAGCAGCAAGAAGGACTGTACGCTCTGAACCACAATGCGATCCTTGTTTTAATAAGTTCACATAGGTTTTCATAATCCATATGTGAGTCCCCAAAAGTGATTTCATTTCTCTGCTTCCATAGAGACCAAAACACAGCCAAAGGTAGTATCTTCCAGAGTACCTTCAGTCTTTTTTCCATCTAAATCCAGACCACCACTGGAACAGACCAGTCAGTGATCCCGGCTGCACCCAAGATACACCCCACCAGCCAATGATATTGGACCAAACTCGCCAGCTAAACGGACAACGCAGTAGCACATGGGTGGCAGTCTCTAATTCATTTCTGCAGAATTTACAACTAGCATCAGAAGCAGCACTGATTACTCCAATCCTTTGCAAATAGCTAGTGGTCTTGATCCTCCCTTTCCATACTAACCACCCCAGAAATTGCACTTTCGGAGGGGCAGCATTCCTCTATATGAGATCCTCCAAATTTGTAGGCAGAGTAGGGGATAATTCACACCATTTATAGGCAGAGTTAACAGTGAAACTTCCAGACTTATCTGCAGTCCAAAATAACCCATCAGCCATGCCATTCCTAAGCTCTGGGGCAGTGCGCAACAGCTCCTTCAACCTCCTCAGGTCATCCAATTCCCATTGGAACAGAGCTCTTCTGAAAACCAACCCCCAATCCTCATTATCAGTGCTCCTACTCTTAACCACTGCCAGTGATTCCCCTTTATGCATAGACACAGAGAATAGTCGAGGAAATAAATTTTTTAAACAGTCGCTACCAAGCCATAGATCCATCCAAAATTCTGTGAGCCTCCCATCTCCAATATTGATCCTTGAGTTTGCTTTGAAAAATTCCAGCAATTCAGGGCGCTTAATAGCTACCCCCAATATATCCCTCCACACCATAGACCATCTGGAATTAATCTCTTGAACTGGCCACCGAGACCCACCTAACTGTGGGTATTTGCTGAGAATTACTTGTTTCCAAAGAGCATCAGATTCTCCCCCAAATCTCCACCACCATTTGAGAAGAAGACAGTCATTCATGGTTCTCAACTTTCTGATGCCAAGACCCCCAGTACTTTTACTTTGGGTGATGTCCTCCCATTTTACCATGTGAATTTTCCTTCTAATTTCATCACCCCCCAAAGAAATCTAGACTGAATCCTATCAATCTCCTTGGCTACTCCTTCAGGCGTTCTAAGCAATGATAGATAAAAAACTGGTAGAGAAGAAAGCACAGACTTAATCATCGTCACCCGACCAGCGAAAGACAGATACCTTCGCTTCCAAGAAGCTAGTTTTAACTTGTATTTATCGATGACAGGTTGCCAAGTCCTTTTTCTCCTAGGATTAGCACCCAAAGGCATCCCAAGATACTTCAAAGGTAGCCTATGATGCAAGCAGTTGAGGATGGCAGCAAAATCTTTGGTGAGCTCTTCGTTAATTCCAATCCCACATACCACACTCTTATGGTAATTAATCTTCAACCCAGACAAAATTTCAAAGCACCTCAAAATTCTTTTAATACTCAACACCTCCTCTCTTTTTGCCTCACAAAACAAAATTGTGTCATCAGCAAATTGTAAGTGAGTAATAATGAGCCCATTTGAACCAACTGATGCGCCCTTTAACAACCCAGCCTGGACAGCTCTATGAAACAAAATGTTAAGGCCCTCAGCTACAATATTGAAGAGAAACGGGGATAGAGGGTCTCCTTGTCTGAGCCCCTTTTGGGGACTAAACTCAGCTGTAGGTGATCCATTTACTAGGATAGAGACTTTAGCAGTTGAGACACACTCCTTCATCCATTTGATCCATTTTGAGCCAAACCCAAAGTTTGATAACATGGAAAAGAGAAACCCCTAGTTAATTGAATCATATGCTTTCTCGAAGTCAAGCTTTAGAATAATGCCTTTCTTGTGCTTCTTTTTCCAGCCATCTACAATCTCGTTAGCAATCAGAATGCCATCCAAAATACTTCTCCCCCCTATAAACGCAGATTGAGCTTCACTGATGATCTTTGGTAGTACTATTTTGAGTCGAGTAGATAATACTTTGGATAACACTTTGTACAACGATTCAATAAGACTGATAGGCCTGAAATCACTGAGAGAAGAAGGATTTTCATTCTTCGGAAGCAAAGCTACAAAAGAGCTATTAATGCCAAGAACCAACTTAGAGTTAGTATGGAACTCTCTCATGAATTGCATCACATCCCCTTTAATTATTTGCCAACACTTCTGGAACATCATTAGGTTAAAACCATTAGGCCCAGGGGCTTTGTTCCCATCACAATTGTTAATAGCTGCCACTACTTCAGATTCTGAGAACTCAGCTTCCAAGGAAACCCGCACCACTTCATCCCCAATAGATTTAAAAGGACCGGATAAACATGGTCTGTCAAACCATGACTCTTCAAACTGCCTCTGAAAATGATTCAGCACTTCAAACCTTATTTCCCCCGGATCTTCTTTCAAGGCGCCATTGACCTCAATAGAGCACAATGTATTCCTATTCCTTCTAGTGGATGCCATGACATGGAAAAATTTAGTATTTCTATCCCCTTTTAACAACCAGTTGGCTCTCGACTTCTGTAACCATAACCATTCTACCATTTTGCTCAAGTTCCATGCTTCACCTTTTACCTCCCTAAGCCTAGATCTCTCTGCCTCAGTAAGTGCCCTCTGTTCAGCTACCAGATCCAAATCGTGTACCTCCTCCTCCAATTGCTTAAGTTTAAAATCCACCTTACCAAAAACCTTACGGTTCCAACTTTTCAATGCTGATTTAAGTAATTTCAGTTTTCTTACACATTTGAATCCAGCCCAACCATTAATGTGCGATTCAGCCCAAACTTTCTGCACAAAAATTTTAAAATTTGGATGAAGGGTCCAGGCATTTAGAAACCTAAAAGGCTTTGGGCCCCAATCTCTCTCATCTTCCATCAGTAAAATGGGACTATGATCCGAGAGCCTTCTTGGTAAACCCCATAATTTCAAATTAAATTTTTGCAACCAATCTGGGCTGAGGAAAAACCTGTCCAGCCTACTCCATTTGGCACCTTCCTGTGAGTTACACCAGGTGAACTTTCTCCCCAACATTGGTAGGTCACACACTTCCATACTATCTATGAACTCATTAAAGTCCTTCATACCACCACTCCTATGAGAACAGCCCGCCCTCTCAGAAACATATCTAACCTCATTGAAATCACCCCCCAAGCACCAAGGAGCAACAAAACTTTTCTTTAAATTTTTCAGAGTTTCCCATAGTCCTTTCCTGCTAGCACCATCAGTTGGGCCATATACATTAACAATAACACAGGCTAGACTAGAGCAAAGAGTACCTGACAAAATTATAAAATTTCTGTTGCTGCAGCAATCCAGGAGTTGAAAGACTTGTGGATTCCAAACACACAGTAAACCACCAGCTGCACCCTCTGAGTCCACAGCCATATATGCCATCTGATCACCAGGCCAACAAGATCTGACAAACTCCTCAGTGATACCAGGTCTCTTTGTTTCTTGAAATAATGCCATATCTACCTTCCTGTCAAGTAGTAATTTTTTAATTTTTCTCCTTTTAATGGACTTGCCTAGCCCTCTAATGTTCCAAGATAAAATCTGCATTAAAACATAAAGATTATACTCCAATACTCCATGGCAGATACAGTTAATCTGCCTTGGTACCCCTTTTACCCAGCACCTCCTTATCTTTAGCTTCCAGTTCCATCAATTTACTGAGCACTTCCTCCTCCTTACCTTTGCATTTCAGCCCAAGTACCTTCCCAATCTGCAAAGATGCTTCTGCCTCGTTAAGGAGTAAATGTCCCGAACCCGATTTGCTTGCCATGGACAACGAAATAGCTGCAGCTGCCGACCTGAATATAGCCCCTTTCCTGAAGTTCAGAACTGAATCAACCCCAATTTGTAAGTTCCCTTTCTTCTTTCTCTGATATTTCGCCATCCCACTTGGTTTCTCTTTAATGATATTTTTCCTCTTATGATCCACCACTGCAGAGTTGCAATTTGTTCCACCGTAAGACTCCTTATCCCCTCTAACTTGGATTTCCTTTCCCATGCTAGTTTGTCCTAAACCCACCTGTGTTGGCTGATCCATTGGGTCACTTAACTCAGATAATCTATGACCCACAGTGTTTCCACACTCTATGACATGGGCCTTACTCAACAATACCTCTATATTGAGTCCAGGAACATCTTTTTGTGGCCCACTAAGACTCCTCATAAAGCCCGTAGTGGCAATTTCCTCTGCACTATTCTGATTTCCTTCATTTTGAACTGGACTAGGATTTTGCAATGAGTTGGTTAGCTGAGCCCCGCGTGCTTTGCCTTTACCTCCAAGTTGCTTCTGCAAACAGTCTGACTGACGTGTAGACATGATAGACTCCTCCACCCTAGACACACTTATCACCCTATTTCGCCCATTAGTAGCTATATGATCATCATGTTTTACCGTCGGCCCCCCTTCTACCTCTACCTCTCTACTGTCCAGTACGCCTCCAACGTGGCCCTCCACATCAGCTTCATCTTCATCCTTCTTGCTCCCCACAGCAGACTGCTGCTCTTGTTCTTGTTCCACACTATTTGAAATTGAATTTTCTGGTTGGGGCTGAACACTATAACATTTGCATTGTTTGTAAACCACCTCTGAAATCACCACCTGGTCTTCACAGACTTTGACTGGGTAATCAACCCCCTTACAGCGCAAGGTGATTGTTGTGTTTATGGACTCCATACACTTAGTAGCAATTCTCACCTTCCCACTTTGAAAAGACCTCATTCTGGATGTGTCCTCATCTATGCCTATGACTTCGCCCCACGATCTTCCAATATTACTAAATGTTTTGCAACTCCATAGATTCAGAGGTACGCCATAGCAGGTGAGCCAAACAAATCTTTCTTGGTCAAGAACCATCCCCTTCTGCCATACCTTGACTGATTCACTCCATGACTGAATCCACCCCTCCAGTGCCTTGAGCTTCTCTGACATGATTCCCACTGTCTGGAATGTTAGAACAATATCCCTTCCACCCCCAACTCTGATTTGAACATCCCCCAGCCCTCTGTTCTTCAATTCCTCTTCAAACTCCACCACAAGGTGTTGAGGTTTCAATCGGACAATCACACTCTCATACAACCATCCATTACCTTCCTCGTTAACTTGTATGCTGATGCTTGAATTTGATGTCAACCCCTGTCCACCCAATACTTGGGCATAAGACTTTCCTTTTTGTACCATACTAGGAACCCTACTGGTTGTAACGATACCCCTTCTGCCATCTGGTGTAATTAGTGCTTGCTGATTCTCCACCTTTCCTTGGCCGAAATCAGCTATTTTCACTTTTAGAGCTCTGTTATCACACCAGATGTCGTGAGCTTTTTGGATCGCCATATCCGCTGCCACTGGACAAGCATATCGGACAAAACCAAATCTGGATCTAGTCAGCTTCCTCCTTTTGTTGGGGATGAACACATCCTTCACAATCCCATAGTTAGTGAATATGTTGTACAACCCTTTTGGATCCATCGATTCTGGTAGGTTGTCCACAAAAATTGTATGAATCTCGTTGTCCGAAACTGAGTTTCTTCTACCATTGCCACCATGCTTGCGTAGAATCGGTTTCCACCCTCTATCGTCCATACCTTACTCTCTCCGTTGATGTTGGGAATTGACCACTTTCGATTTTCTCTCTTATATACTTGACTAGACATAATGTATGAATCCTAAAACAAACCTTAACTTATGCATCAATGTCATGGGATTTGATGGTATTTACAGAAGTACTCGTGATCTTTAGAATGGCCATATCTCTTGGATTCACACCTTTCCTACGAATAGGCGCCATGAAAGATTGCACCCTTTCACTCAAATAGATTCAATTCTCATTCACTCCAAAATTTTCCAATTGGGTAGGGGGTATCTTACACGTTAGGTACCCAAATATTACTGATTAAATATATAAATAATATTTATATAATAATATAAATAAAAACTAATGTGGCATGTGGACAACTTAAATGGAGACATGCTGACAACGAATTGAGTCCAATTAGATAATAAATTTGTTTAGTTTAAAATTTCAAAAAAGTATAAAATGTTTATAAATTTAACTTGTTGCGAACTAATCACGAACAAATGTATGACAAGTTGAACCCAAATCGAAATCAAGTAATTTAGTTCATTGTACTCCAAATAATAATGTAATTAGTTTATTTTTACATCCAAGAGAAAATAAATGAAAAAAAAAATGTTACATGAATAGTAAAATGTTATATTTTTTCACATCATAGAAAGTATTGACTTGTAATTATTATATTCAGCTTGTTTGGCTCCGTTTTTCAGAAAAAGCTTTCAGAAAATTCTATTTTTTTATTTTTCATACTTTAATGTTTTCAATGAATTTTTTAAATATTTTAAGCAAATTTTTTTTTTTAAATTTTTAGACACACCTAACATAAATATACTTAAAAAGTATAATATTTGTGAATTTTTTTTTAAAAATACACTAAATACCAAAGAATACAAAAAAAATAAAAAATACAAAAATTCAATACATTTTTCGTATTTTTCGGTATTTATTAATTTTTATAATATTTTATAATTTAGATATCTAAGTAAGGTGCATTTAAAAAAGTAAAAAAATTAATTAAAATTTAAAAAAATATTCACTAAAAATAAAAAAAATGAAAAATAAAAAAACTTAGTTTTCAGAATACTGATTTTAGAAAACTGAAACCAAACACACTGTTAATGTTAGTTGGTGCAGCTTATAATGTTGTTGTTTTTTTTAATTTTTTTTTTATTTATTTAAAAGTCTATGCCAGAGTGTTTTGTATAATTTCTATTTATAACTTATGATATAAAAATAGATTAAAAAAATTAATTAATTAAAAGTTAGAAAATATACTTTTAATTTTTATTATAAAGTTACAACTTGAGAAAAACTTACACCAAAAAAACTTAACATTCATAATATAATTATAAAGAATAATAATGAAAAGTTTTCTTAGGATGTGTCATTTGTATTTACACTACTTTGATTCATATATGTCACTTCCATGATAAAATTTATAATTTTATTATGACTACAGGTGTGCCTGGTATCATTTTTTAGATTTTTCTACTTCCGTTTCTTCCTTTGTGTTTAGTAGTCAAAAATAAAGTAAAAAAACATATTTATTTATAAAATTACTCTATTTATATTGTTTTATTATTGACTTGAATTAGTTGTCCAGTTACGTTAAAGACACCAAAAACTACAAAAAAAATTCTATACAATACTAAAGTTTGGAGATTCAACTCTTTTTTGTTTTTTTGTTTTTTTTTTGGAGGGGATTGTAGACACTCCATTTTTGACTGCCCTTAAAACTTGGGCGCCTCAGGTTAATCACTCGATGATGAAAAGTGACGCTGTACAATTGTTTAAGTTCTTCAGCAAAAAGGCTTCGATTTTTTAGTTTTTAATCCCAACCTTACACCCCATTTTAATCAAAACTATTCTAGATCTTAAAATCCTCTTTTTCAAAATATTTTTCCAAATGCTTCTACGATGTTCCGAGGCTTGCATGTCATTTAAAATATTGCCCATTTCGGTAAACTGATTAAGGACAAAGTGGAAATAAATGAAAGGGAGCTGAACTCATTGAAAAGTCTTTAAAAACATCTTATTTATAGGTTTAGAGTTGAAAGAAATAGGAGGGGAGGGAAGAAAACTAGTTAGGAGAAAGGTTGGGCATCAAACCATCAATATAGAAATGAACAGCCTTAACTAAAATAAGCATATCTCTTTGTACACTTAGAATTTAGATGTGAGGCCACCACCATTAGAAAGTACACTTTTGGAGCTTCAATTTAGACTCAAGAATCACCTAAAACCGAGTTTGGATGAAGTAGATATGCCTATTTGAAGTTGGGCTTGTAAGTAGATGTTTGTAGGCGGTCAGCCACTTTTTGTGGACGGCTTTACAAGAAAGTGTACCGCTGGCCAGTTATGAAAATTCGGCCGCTTTGAGTGGATTGGCCAGGCAAGTGTCCCCACAAGCCAAACTAGTGGCCGACCGACCAGAAATAAGTGTACGATCGTCCCTTTTAGTGGCCTGCCGGCCAGTTGTTCCGGTAGAATAGATTTTTGCAGATATTTGTTGCCAGCTGTTCCCATAGGTAATTGCACTGCACTAGCTGTCTATATCCAGATATTTCCGACTGAGACACATGTTTTTCTATATATAGGGGACCTTCCCTCTTGGTTTTAGGTTAGAAAAAATTCCAAAAACTCCAATACTTGCATAGCACACTCTCTCTCTCTCTCTCTCTCTCTCTCTCTCTCTCTCTCTATCTTGCAACCTACACACACACTCTCTCTCTACACTTCTTAACCTAAAAATTTAGCTTTTCTTGCAATGGTTTTTGAGCTCAAATCTTAGCCCTTGAGAGTGTAAGGTTTGTGGTTTGTGAACAAAAGAGTTACCTTGCTTCAAGAGGTATAATTTTGAGCATCTCTACCCTACTTCTCTCCTATCTTTTCTTGTTGTTTTTAAACTATTTTTAGACTGTTTTTATGGGCTGAAACTTGTGGCTTAAAGCTGTTAAAGGTAGAGGGGTTAATCACCATTCTTTGAACATTGTCTCCTAAGCTTTTGCCCTTGTGTTTCCTATCACTTCCTCAAGTTTTTTCCAACTTTTTACCATTGATTTTCAGAGGCTAAAAATATGGTTTTGAAGTCCCAAAAATAGAGGGGTTAGCCACCCTTCTTTTGGCTTGTTTGCTAACTTAATTGTTCCATTATTTTAGCTTATTCTTTTAGCTATTCTTACCTAAATTTCAGCACTGTTTTTGCTTACTTTAGAACTGTTTTATGCTGGTTGGGTCATTTATGCTTCGTATAGTATGCTTGTAGTATAATGGTTCTCATGGGTTTGGTGTTCTAGGGATTAGACACTAGCCTCTTTGAGTCGATAGCATTTATTTAGTGCTTTCCATACTTGTGTTCACCTCTAATCACCTCTGCAAACTCCCTCTTTTCTTGGCTTTTTCTTTGCTTTAAGAGTTGTTTTAAATGGGTTTTGTTTAAGCTTGAGATAGTGATCCTTGTACTTAATGGTTTAATCTCTTCAGAGGTTCATTACCAAAGGCATGACATCTCTCTTATGCCTAAAACAATCCTTTGTTTGACACTTCCCTCTATTAGTGGAGTTAATCTTCATTATTGGAGTACAATGACTAAGGAATGGAAAGGTAAAGGTAATTAAAAGAGGTAAGAAAATTGAACTAAGAGGTAAACGAGATAATAAAATGGTTTGGGGTTCAATCGGACGTTAATTGAACCTATTGAGTCTTGAGTCGTTTCATACTTGTTGGTAATGTAAACAATTCAAGAGTCAATATCAACCACTTATCTTGATCAATATCATGATAGGAAGGAGGTTCATGAGTCTTTCATTATCATTTATCGAAATAGTATCCCTTGATTGATAAGCCATCATGCAATGAGTTTGCATCGATTGACGGCTTGCGAATCGAACCTACTCCTCCTTTGACCTGTTTGATGATAAGGAGAGGCAAGGTGGACAAACATCCATTAAAAATACTCTATTTGTGCTTTGTTTTGTGTCTGTTGTAGCAGGGCAGTATCAAACATTAGTGGTCGGCCGGCCACCTTTACTATACGGCCGACCACTTCTTCTGGCCGACCGACCACCTTTTTTAGCCTAGCATCATTATTTTTCCTACAAAACAGACCAGAGATTGAGGTTAAAAAAAAGTGCAAGTTTCTAACTGTGCAACAGAAGCATTCTGGTAGCAGAACAGAGAGCATTTTCAGGTGGAAATCTGCGTGCATGCATGAACAATTCCTCACTCCTCGGGGCTCGTTAAAATTATGTTTAATAGTAGTATGTTGTACCTAAAGTAGTGGACTTGTAATTAATTACTTAGTTAATTAATTTCGTATTGTTACTAATTAGTTAGTTTAATTCTAATTTGTATTAATTAGTTAGAATAGCTGATTAATTTTTGTGTTGTAATTAATTAATTAATTAATTAAAATAGCTAGTTAATTTTTGTGTTGTAATTAATTAAAAATTAGTTAGACTAGCTAGTTATTTTTTGCATTATTAATTAGTTATGATAGCTAGTTAATCTTAGTTTGTAATAATTAGCTAAGTATAGTTAATTTATTTCATTTGGCTTGTAATAGTTAGTTAATTCGTAGTAATTAGCTAGGACATTTATTCAGACCCTCTTGTGTGAGGGCCAATGTGTAATAATGTATATGTCTTCCAACTCCCATTTCTTTCTCCTTTTTATATATCTGCTTACGATGGATAGTGTAGAACATCATGTTTCTTAGCATTTTTTAGGATTTGCATCCATTTGTCTTGCATGCATAAGGTTGGTTCATCATTCTAACGACATTGTCATTCATTACTTTCTTGAATACGAGCGTTACCGCATGCTATCAAAGTGATTCACATGACATATTAGACAATCGAACCTATTAGTTACATTTTTGTATGTGTTGCATTAGTCACCTTGCATATTAGAGCAGGCATTTTTCTAACTATTTCATTTTTTTTTTGGCTTGCCTTGGAGTACTAGGTAAGCGTTTATTGCTTTAGCATATTGTATGCGTGTGATTGTTGCCATATCAAGCATAAATACCATGGGCTAAGTGCTTAATTGATATACTTGTTTGAATGCCAGTGGATTAAGGCTAATTGCTTAAATTGAGATAATATGATCAATGTACATATGATATTGCTTTTTCAAAGTGGTATATACTCAAAACACTTTTCAAACAAACATGAAATCAAAGTGTTCCAAGTTTTGCAAATTAGTCTACACTTATGTGCAACACAAAGTAAATTAGCCTAATAATTGGAACAAGAGCATATAATGTAAATAAGAATCACATCATGATTAGTAGTGGCCGATCTTTGATCGGCCGAGTGGGGTGCTCAATTCACGACCTTCCCCTCTCGTACTTAAGTTCTCGAGCTGAGATACTTTGGTGATGACGGATAAGTGGCCTTTGGCACGAGTCTCGGATTTCCTAAATTTTTCAAAAATATTTAGGTGGGGACTCTATAATCTGGCAAAGCAGTCTATTTTTGGCATTTTGATTCAAAATTGATTTTCCAAAAGAATTGTTGGATTTGGACTCATTTGTGTTTATTTATTTCATATTGCACTTGTGGAATCAGGTTCAGAACCATGAGAGTCCAAATTGTAGGGCTACTCGTATCTGAAAGGAGCACGAAAAGCATGCTACAGTTTCTGGCGACTTCATTGGGGAATTAAGAGAACTTGACTTAGACTTCATGATGTGAAATTTTATCTACACTTATATGTTCTTTTTCATTGCATTTGATTGGTATGCTTAAGTCACTGTGTTTTCCATCCGCTATTCCCGGACGGTTTGCCGAAAGTTTGCCCAAAAACTTGTCAAAAGGATGACCGGTTGTGGGCTCTACCATGTTCGGAACATAACCTTTGGATCTGGACTACCATTGTACCGTTTGATTCTCATTTCACTTCTCAGTGTTAGGTGTGAGAGGTATGTTAGGTAATCTTGCTGAGGTACCTTTTTTGACCAATCAGCCTAGTTGCATATAGTAAAGCTATAGTGACTGTTCCAATAGAGGAAATGATGCTCACCCATATGTAGGATTTTGTGAAACTGCTTGCATGAAGTAGTAAAGCCTAGATCACTCCAAAGCTAAGATAGGGAAACCCTAACCTCTCATAGGGGAGTTTTGAGTGCTTTTGTGTAAAGTGTGAAATCTTTGGAAATGTGTGATGCAATCCTGGGAGAGTCTTAATCTTGAGGCGATTCCTTTCAAATTTGAGGGTCATATCAGAATCAGAATTTGGGTTGAAATCCAGAGGTTTGTGTTTGATATGGGTAAATTTTCAGAAAATCCAGAACCAGGGCCAAAAACTTTTGTCTCGCTTTGTTTTGACCAGCATACTCGTTATCCCGATTTGATGGAGCATTTGTTTTAATGCTAGGTTTGTCTGAGCCAAATGAGGAGCAGTACCCAACTTAGCAAAGGCCCAACCCAGTCCAACTCGGAAAGCGTTAACCAATCACAGTCCGTCTATAGCGATCCCGGGTTTACCCTTGTTATACCGTGATCCGGACATGTGTCCGTGGATGTTGGTAGTTGTTTATTATTTTGTTTACATCCTTTTACTTCGTATTTGAGTTATAGGATGTGTTGGACGGATTTGTTTCAGGTTGGTTGAGTTTAGAAACCAAAACTAGTTGCCCAGATTTTTGGCCTGTACGCTCGAGCGGAGGTGTTGGCGCTCGAGCGGAGATTACACCCATTCAGTATTTTCCTGTGCAGCGTTGTACGCTCGAGCGTGGTATTGGCCGCTCGAGCGGGGTTGTCTGAGTGCCGCTCGAGCGTAGGGTTGGGAGCTCGAGCGGAGGCCTGGTTCTGCAAAAAGTGCTGGGCGAGTGCATTCTGCGCTCGAGCGGGCGGTTGGCCGCTCGAGCGGAAGTCTGTGAGTGGCCGCTCGAGCGGGGTGTTTTACGCTCGAGCGGAGACCTGGGTTAAAGTCCCGAATTTGTGACTCTTCAAATCATTTTTTCACTTTCTCTTCTCTCTCTTACTTTTCCAAAATCACCATTGTTGAGCCTCTCACTCTAGACTCTACCTTCTCTCTAGGTTTTGATCTAGTAGGAGTGATTTACTCACCTTTGGCCTTTACAAAAAAGTTGTTGATCGTCGAGGGCTTCATTTTAATCTGAAAATCTCGGGTTTTGGAGCACGTTGGGTTTTGTCGTCTTCTCCTTTGGGACTCTGAATTTGAGGTAGGGATATCCTATTCCTCTCTATGGGTTTTGTCTTTAAATTTTGGTATTTTGAGATGTTGGGCTTGGTTTGGTAATTTTGTGAAAGTTTGGGGCTTTTGTGTAATTTTACAAAAGTTGGGGTTTTATTCATAATAAACCTAGATGCATGTTTGGCATAGAGAAATGGAATTGATGTTGAATCATTGATGAAAATGGGACCTAAGGGTTGAAATGGTAATTATGGAAAATGGCCTAATTACATTGTTTAATTAATTGAGATAATTAATTGTGAGAAATGAGGAATGAAATGTTGATTGAATATCCATTTGTGCATTTATTTTCTGTTTAGAAATAACTGCTTTGGGCTATCGGTGGAGGATAGTCGTGATTGTTGTAGACAATGCATGATGATTAGGTAAACTAAAACTAATCAATGAAATGTGTCATGGAACTTGACGGTTGATAGAATACATTATTTGTATGTATTGGGTGATTGTATATAGAACCATTGTGTTTGTATACGTTATGTGTAGAGGAGGAGATAGGGGATGTACTCCGCGGTTTAGGGGAAGATAGGGGATGTACCTCTAAACCGGATAGGTATTGGGAGGAGATAGGGGATGAACTCCGTAGACACAGCTCATATGCTTGTCTAGAGAAGTGAAGATAGAGCTCATATGCTTATCTTTGTGAAGTGTGGATACAGCTTATATGCTTATCTGTGAATGTGGGATATTGTTGTTATACATATCTGTGGAAATGTTGATAGAGCTAGCATGCTTATCTGTTGAAAAAAGGGAAAATGAAAGGTAACTTAGACTCATAAGTTGTAAGACATAAATATGTGATTTATGTGATTGTATCAGTGTTGACCATCTATCAATTGCTAATATTTTAGTCATTGTCCATGGTTGGTTTAGTGTACTTCTACTGGGCTGTGGCTCACCCTATATGGGAATATCATTTTCAGGTGCAGGAAGCATGCCACCTCCAAGGACATAGCTGGAGGCTAGTGGCGGACATACTTTTGTCGCTTAACTTTTGATGTATTACATGTAACTTCAAGCCTAGGGCTTATTGTGTAAACGAGTTAGTACTCTTTTGTTGTAACCAAGTGTTAACTTGGAAAGCTGTAAGCCCGTAGGGCATTTTGTTATGATGTTGACATGTAATACTTATGTAATGAAATTCTAATGAATGAAAGAATGTGGTTAGTTTATATGTAAATGTATGTCTTATTTGATGGGTTTATTGTTGTTATTTTGAGGGCGTTACAACTTGGTATCAGAGCGTACCGGGTTCGAATACTTTGGGTACGTGGGAAGTGATTAGTATCACAATGGGTTTGTCTCGCTTGGTAGAGACTTAGATGTAGTATCATATGCTATGTGCTTAATTGATAACATGCTTATGTGACTATGTGGGTATGGGATTTAATTTCTGGGATGTTGATTGGATCCTTGAGTTTCTGGGAGTCTTGTTGAAAAAGCACTTGATCAATGCTGTTTCTAACCGGAACTCTAGTAACGTCTCGGGACTATCATTATCCGGAAATGAAATTCGTAAGTGCTTATGTGTTTATGTGCTTATGTGGAGTGAATTACAGTTGTCCATGTATTAGGACGTGAGTGTTTAGTTTCGGCACATTTATGAATGTGCTAACGTTCTGTGTTGCCTTTATTAGGATGTCAGGACGAGGAAGAGGTGCTAGGCATGGTAGACCTGCGAGGCAGGAAGTACCGTTACCTGGTGAGATTCCGGCAGTACAGGAGGGAGTTGGTCAGGCCAACGTGGTCGAGCCAGTAGGTCAGCAGGCTATGGGTGCCTTGGCCAGAGAGATAGCAGGAGCTTTGGGTATTCTTAGAGCTGGGAATCAGGCAGCTGAGACGGGGCCTTCTTTCTTGAAGAGGGAGTTCTTCCGGTCTAATCCGGATGAGTTTATCGGGGATCCGAAGGAGCCACTGAAGGCTGATGAGTGGTTAGAACAGATGAGTAAGACGTTCGAGATGCTTGGCATTGAGGACGGAGCACTGAAAGTGACCTTGGCATCCTTCCAGCTGAAGGGAGATGCGGGTCAATGGTGGAAGTACGAGAAGGCTCGTGTGGGCAGTACTTGGGAGGCGTTTATAAATGCTTTTCAGGAGAGATTTTTGTCTGCAGCAGCCAGGGAGAAGCTGAGGGATCAGTTTAGCCGGCTTAAACAGCAGGGCTTGTTAGTGGCCGAGTTTGAGGCTACTTTTACCAGTCTGTCCAGGTTTGCACCGGAGCTGGTGGCGTCTGAGGAACGCCGTTGCTATGAGTTTGAGCGGAAGTTGAGGCGGGGCCTCAAGTTGAGAGTTGGTGGGTCTTACATTCGAGAGTATAGACACCTAGTTGATGCTGCTGCTCATATGGAGATTATGATGCAGGAGGAGGAGGAAGAACAAAGGGGCTCCAAGAGGAGCCAGGATAGTCAGAGTGATGGCAGGAGACAGAAGGGTTATAACCTTCAGCAGTCTCAGGGTGCAGTCTCTAGATCGACCTTTCCAGTGCCGAGTGTAGGCTCGGGGAGAGGCAGTCAGGGGGAATTCACTTGTTATAAGTGTGGCCAGCTGGGTCACAAGGCTTCAGTTTGCCCGCAGAAGGGTGGAGGTCAGAAAGCTGCATCTTCTTCAGCTAGACCGCAGAGTCAGAGTTTGGGCAGGGGGCAGCTCTTGACTTGTTATCAGTGTGGACAACCTGGGCACATGAAGTTGCCCACAGTTGAGTGCCACTTCGGGAGCGTCTGGTTCTAGACAGACGCAGGGTTTTCAGCCAGCTCAGTCTGTGCAGGCCTCGAGGGCCAATCCGGGAGCTTCGTCATCCCAGTCTGTGCAGCAGTCTTTTGCTCCGAGAGGTGAGCAGGTAGACCAGGGGCCTACGGGGCGCGTGTATGCTGTTACCGCGCAGGATTTAGTACCGGCTCCATCAGTAGTGAGAGGTATTTTTCTATTTTGCAACTCAGTTGCTAGTGTGTTGATAGACACGGGTGCATCTCATTCTTTTGTATCTGCTGCATTTGCATCGGTTTTGGAATTGGAGTTAGCACAGTTAGCATCTCCTATTTGTGTAGTATCGCCTTTGGGTGGTGAGTTGATCCTGAAACAGGGTGTTAGAGGATGTGATATAGAGGTCGCCGACTATAGGCTTCCTTTTCCGTTTGTTGTCATGCCCATGAAGGGTTTTGATGTTATTTTGGGTATGGACTGGCTATCGTCATACCGGGCTGTTATTGATTGTTACCGCCAGAGGGTCACGTTATGTACCTTGAGCGGGGAGTGGTTCCATTTCTTGGGAGACCGGGTTGGTAGTGTTTTGCCACCGGGGTATGATTCGCGAGGGCGAAGTGAGCTTAGTAGTCTACTTGCTAGCTTTGAGAGTGGTGAGAGTGGTGAGACCCAGGTTGTATTGCCGAGGGTGGTCTGTGAGTATTCGGATGTTTTTCCCGAAGATCTTGTTAGTTTGCCACCTCACCGAGAGATAGAGTTCTCTATTGATTTAGTGCCCGGCACGGCGCCGATTTCTATGGCACCTTACCGTTTTGCTCCGGCAGAGTTGGTTGAGTTGAAAGTTCAGCTCCAGGAATTGCTAGATAAGGGCTTTGTTCGCCCTAATGTTTCACCGTGGGGAGCACCGGCACTCTTTGTTAAAAAGAAAGATGGTGCCTTGAGATTGTGTATTGACTACCGGAAGTTGAATCGGGCTACGGTTAAGAATAAGTATCCTATGCCCCGTATAGATGATTTGTTTGACCAATTGAAGGGTTCCCGTTGTTTCTCTAAGATAGACTTGAGATCGGGTTACCACCAGTTGAGGGTCAGGGAAGAGGATATTCCGAAAACGGCATTCCGTACGCGGTATGGCCATTATGAGTTTCTGGTGATGCCATTTGGGCTTACCAATGCACCGGCAGTCTTTATGGACTTGATGAACCGGGTTTTCCGGGAGTTCTTAGACCGAGTTGTGGTCGTCTTCGTGGACAACATTCTTATCTATTCGTCTTCTGAGGAGGAGCACGAGGAACACTTGAGAGTGGTGCTTGAGTTACTTAGAGCCCATAGGCTGTATGCCAAGTTTGGGAAGTGTGAGTTCTGGCTGAGGGAAGTCAAATTCTTAGGCCACGTGGTATCCGGGGAAGGGGTGTCTGTTGATACATCCAAGGTTGAGGCAGTGCAGGATTGGGCACAGCCTAAGAGTGTGTTTGAGATCCGCAGTTTTCTGGGATTAGCTGGGTATTACCGTCGGTTTGTGAAAGATTTCTCCAGGTTAGCGTCACCGTTGACTAGACTGACTCGGAAGGGAGTCAAGTTTGTATGGAGTGAGACTTGTGAAAAGTCATTTCAGGAGTTGAAAGTTAGATTGACCACCGCTCCGGTGTTGATTATTCCGGAGAGAGGGTTGGGTTATGCGGTTTATTGTGATGCCTCACGAGAGGGTTTGGGTTGTGTGTTGATGCAAGAGGGAAAAGTGGTAGCTTATGGCTCACGTCTGTTGAAAATACACGAGAAGAATTACCCCACACACGACCTAGAGTTAGCAGCAGTGATTTTTGCCTTGAAAATCTGGAGGCACTACCTTTATGGTGAGAGGTTCGAGGTATTCTCGGATCATAAGAGTTTGAAGTATCTGTTTACACAGAGAGACTTGAATTTGAGGTAGAGGAGGTGGATGGGGTTCATCGAGGATTATGATTTTGAGTTGCATTATCATCCGGGAAAGGCCAATGTTGTGGCCGATGCCCTCAGTAGGAAGACCATTAGTGATGTTGCTAGTATAGCCATCCGGGAATGGGAGATGTTGGGAGCACTTGGCGAGTTTGATTTGCTTCTGGGCGAATCTGTTGAGGCTGCGGCCTTGTTTTCTGTTGTTGCGCAACCTACACTTGTGATTAGAGTGCTAGAGGCACAGAGAGGTAACCTTGAGGTAGAATCCCTCCGAGAGAAGATCTCCAGTGGGAAAGTTGAGAAGGGTTTGACGGTGTATCCCGACCTGAGTGTGAGATACCGAGACCGTTTGTTTGTACCGGAGTCTTGCCGAGAGGAAGTACTCCGAGAGTTTCATCATTCGCGCCTTGCGGTGCATCCGGGAGGTACTAAGATGTATCAGGATTTGGGTCGCCAGTTTTGGTGGCGGGGTATGAAGAGAGATGTGGCTGTTTTCGTATCGAAGTGCCTTACTTGCCAGCAAGTGAAGGCCGAGCATCAGAGGCCAACGGGTTTGTTGCAACCCTTGCCTATTGCCGAGTGGAAGTGGGAGCATATCACTATGGACTTCGTTGTAGGTCTTCCGAAGACTCAACGGGGTAGTGATGCTATTTGGGTGGTTGTAGACCGGTTGACTAAGTCGGCGCACTTTATTCCTATGCGCGTGAGAGATTCGGTAGATCATCTTGCCGACTTGTATATTAGGGACGTAGTGAGATTGCACGGGGTCCCAGTGACGATCATCTCAGATAGAGATCCTCGTTTTACTGCTAGGTTGTGGCAGAGTTTGCAGAGTGCCTTGGGCACTAAGTTGACCTTTAGTACGGCTTATCATCCTCAGACTGACGGGCAGTCCGAGCGTACTATTCAGATCCTTGAGGATATGCTTCGGGGTTGTGTCCTGGACTTCAGTGGGACGTGGGAGAGGCACTTGCCCTTGGTAGAGTTTGCCTACAACAACAGTTTTCAGTCTAGCATCGGTATGGCACCGTTTGAGGCTTTGTATGGCCGACCGTGTAGGTCTCCAGTGTGTTGGGCCGAGGTGGGTGATGCACCTTTGTTGGGTCCAGAGTTGGTTAGGGAGACGACGGAGAAAGTTGAGCTTATCCGTAAGAGGCTTGTTACAGCCCAGAGTCGACAAAAGAGTTATGCCGACCGTAGGAGGAGGCCTTTGGCGTTTGAGGTAGGTGATTATGTCTTTCTGAAGATATCACCTAGACGGGGCTTGATGAGATTTGGGAAGAGTGGGAAGTTATCCCCTCGGTTTATTGGTCCTTTTGAGATCCTTGAGAGGATTGGTGAGGTTGCTTATCGGTTAGCCTTACCACCGCAGTTGTCCGGAGTGCATGACGTGTTTCATGTGAGTATGCTTCGGAAGTATGAGCCAGATCCATCACATGTGTTGGATTGGACTGATTTAGAGGTAGATGAGGATGCCTCGTATGAGGAGAGACCGGTTCGGGTCTTGGATAGGCGGGATCAGGTCCTGCGTGGCAAGACCATTCCTTTGGTGAAAGTCTTGTGGAAACATCACGGAGTGGAGGAAGCCACTTGGGAACGTGAGTTGGGAGTCCGTGAGAAATATCCGGACTTGTTTGTTGATGTGTGATCTTGTATTTAAATTTTACATTTTGTTGAACTTAAGAGCTTTTGTATATGTCTTAAGTTGTGAAACATTGAAAACGTTTTGATTATTGGAACTATATTTTAAGAACTTGCCTCATATGGAAGTTGAATGTAACACTATATATGTTGAATATATTGTTGAAATTGGAAAGATAGTGCATAATGTTGATGCATGTTGAAAATACATATGTTGTTTACATATTGTGATATGTCTCTTGTTAAAGGGATGGGATGACCGGTAATGGGTCGAATTGTTGAATGTTAAATTGTAACATTGTCTAAAATGAAGGAAAACTTGTTTTGAAAACTTGTGCTTAATTTCGGGGGCGAAATTCTTTAAGGGGGGGAGGTTATAGCGATCCCGGGTTTACCCTTGTTATACCGTGATCCGGACATGTGTCCGTGGATGTTGGTAGTTGTTTATTATTTTGTTTACATCCTTTTACTTCGTATTTGAGTTATAGGATGTGTTGGGCGGATTTGTTTCAGGTTGGTTGAGTTTAGAAACCAAAACTAGTTGCCCAGATTTTTGGCCTGTACGCTCGAGCGGAGATTACACCCATTCAGTATTTTCCTGTGCAGCGTTGTACGCTCGAGCGTGGTATTGGCCGCTCGAGCGGGGTTGTCTGAGTGCCGCTCAAGCGTAGGGTTGAGAGCTCGAGCGGAGGCCTGGTTCTGCAAAAAGTGCTGGGTGAGTGCATTCTGCGCTCGAGCGGGCGGTTGGCCGCTCGAGCGGAAGTCTGTGAGTGGCCGCTCGAGCGGGGTGTTTTACGCTCGAGCGGAGACCTGGGTTAAAGTCCCGAATTTGTGACTCTTCAAATCACTTTTTCACTTTCTCTTCTCTCTCTTACTTTTCCAAAATCACCATTGTTGAGCCTCTCACTCTAGACTCTACCTTCTCTCTAGGTTTTGATCTAGTAGGAGTGATTTACTCACCTTTGGCCTTTACAAAAAAGTTGTTGATCGTCGAGGGCTTCATTTTAATCTGAAAATCTCGGGTTTTGGAGCACGTTGGGTTTTGTCGTCTTCTCCTTTGGGACTCTGAATTTGAGGTAGGGATATCCTACTCCTCTCTATGGGTTTTGTCTTTAAATTTTGGTATTTTGAGATGTTGGGCTTGGTTTGGTAATTTTGTGAAAGTTTGGGGCTTTTGTGTAATTTTACAAAAGTTGGGGTTTTATTCATAATAAACCTAGATGCATGTTTGGCATGGAGAAATGGAATTGATGTTGAATCATTGATGAAAATGGGACCTAAGGGTTGAAATGGTAATTATGGAAAATGGCCTAATTACATTGTTTAATTAATTGAGATAATTAATTATGAGAAATGAGGAATGAAATGTTGATTGAATATCCATTTGTGCATTTATTTTCTGTTTAGAAATAACTGCTTTGGGCTATCGGTGGAGGATAGTCGTGATTGTTGTAGACAATGCATGATGATTAGGTAAACTAAAACTAATCAATGAAATGTGTCATGGAACTTGACGGTTGATAGAATACATTATTTGTATGTATTGGGTGATTGTATATAGAACCATTGTGTTTGTATACGTTATGTGTAGAGGAGGAGATAGGGGATGTACTCCGCGGTTTAGGGGAAGATAGGGGATGTACCTCTAAACCGGATAGGTATTGGGAGGAGATAGGGGATGAACTCCGTAGACACAGCTCATATGCTTGTCTAGAGAAGTGAAGATAGAGCTCATATGCTTATCTTTGTGAAGTGTGGATACAGCTTATATGCTTATCTGTGAATGTGGGATATTGTTGTTATACATATCTGTGGAAATGTTGATAGAGCTAGCATGCTTATCTGTTGAAAAAAGGGAAAATGAAAGGTAACTTAGACTCATAAGTTGTAAGACATAAATATGTGATTTATGTGATTGTATCAGTGTTGACCATCTATCAATTGCTAATATTTTAGTCATTGTCCATGGTTGGTTTAGTGTACTTCTACTGGGCTGTGGCTCACCCTATATGGGAATATCATTTTCAGGTGCAGGAAGCATGCCACCTCCAAGGACATAGCTGGAGGCTAGTGGCGGACATACTTTTGTCGCTTAACTTTTGATGTATTACATGTAACTTCAAGCCTAGGGCTTATTGTGTAAACGAGTTAGTACTCTTTTGTTGTAACCAAGTGTTAACTTGGAAAGCTGTAAGCCCGTAGGGCATTTTGTTATGATGTTGACATGTAATACTTATGTAATGAAATTCTAATGAATGAAAGAATGTGGTTAGTTTATATGTAAATGTATGTCTTATTTGATGGGTTTATTGTTGTTATTTTGAGGGCGTTACACCGTCCAAATCCACCCCCCCCCCCAAAAAAAAAACCCTCACTCAACAAAGGTCTAGTCCATTTGATCACCAAAGGTCAACTCAAAGAAAATCTATCCAATACTAAAAGACCAATGCTAAAAAGCCCAATCCAATCAAACCTGTCAAGACTAATCCAATTTAGATACATCAAGTATAATTCAATCAAAATCCTTGTTAGTTAGCTCTTAGGTTACACCCATCCAACTCAGCAGACCCATGATGACGCAGAGTCTAGAAGAAGTTGTGGCCATGATAACGACCTTAAACCAGGGAATTGCCATGCAAGATGAGACCATTGCTGAAATGCAACGCCCATCTGGGGCATCTACCACACTTCCAGTCTCGGGCCACCAGCCGAACTTTGACCCACCTCCGCCAGCTGAAGATTTGCAAGGTCCAGATCCTCAAGAACGGTTGGCTCAAGCCCGAGTTTTCAGACCCCTGGTGCAGCCTAATGAAGGGCTTTTTCCCCTTGATATTAATGAGCTCAACCCAACCTTGTTAAAAATTGCTAACCTTGAGAAACAATTCAAAAAGGTACAAGGACTTAACTCCATTCTCGACATTGAGGATGGGTACACCGAGGCTGCCGTAAGCCTCCCAGATAGATTCAAAATGCCACACGTTGGCCGTTTCGATGGGTCTAGAGATCCTATGGTACATAGCTGGCTTTTCTTGAATGTCCTGAAACTAATGGGTTTGACTAAGCCTTAGAAACTCTCTCTGTATGGAAGAACCCTGTCAGGTATAGTAGCCATTTAATACGCCAAGTTGGAGGATAAAGTGAAGCAGAATTGAGAAGATTTGGCTGAGGCATTTGTCAATCAGTACTCTTACAATACCCAAATTGAAATGACCACCCAAGAGCTTGAAGCAACCCACCAGAATCCTAAAGAACCTTTTATGGAATTTGTTGCAAGGTGGAGAGCAAAAGCAGCATAAATGACAGATCAACCTTCTGTGAGGGACTAAATGCGGATAGTGGTGCAAAACCTTGAGCCTGATGTGTTACAAAAGTTAATAGTCGTTTCCACTATTCACTTTCAAAAATTTGCATGAATTAGGGATTCAGATTGAAAATGCATTTAACAAATGGATTATTTCTAGGGCAATCGAACTATCAAGGAGGGTGTTTTCCAAGAATACCAATGCTAGCAGTAGCACTATTCCTAAACCCACTGAACTCAATACCGTTGCTACCAATCCCAAAACTGTCGACCCTTTTACCAATTCTAACCCACAAATAGCCAGCCCAACCCGTGTTCAAGGTAGAACTTTCTCCCCCCTCAATATGAGCTTGACTAGAGCACTAAAAGTTCTAATAGAAAAAGGGTATCTCAAAGCCCTTGATCCCCAATCTCTTCCTGATCCACTCCCTGTTAGACATAACCCCACTAAATATTGTGCGTACCATCAACAATGCAGTCATGGTACTGATCATTGCTACCGCCATCGTCATGAGGTTCAGAATCTCATCGACAACTAGACAATTGCTCCACCTGAAAAACCCAATGTTATCGCCAACCCACTTCTCATCCATAACCAAGTACCTCCTCCTCACCTTAACCTTATCCATACACTGCCACCTACCTTCAACCCCAGCATATACATCAGCCCAGCCCATCTGCCCAAACCAAAGGTGTTCATTGTTGAATGTACCGATTTGTGCATTATGGATGCAGCCAATTCGGCTCGGGTACGCCAAGAGCGCCAAATGACTGAACCCATTATGCTGAGATGTTGGGAATGATTAAAGACCTTCAAGGAACGGTGGCAGATTTAACATTTAGGGTTTTGATCTTGTCAAAAAAGCTCCCCAATATTGAGGCGAGCTGTTGTTGAAAAGGGCCAACCTGAAACTATCTCAAGTTTGGGTGATAACAGATCAACAACAAATGGGCCTTGCTTCGATATAGTCGCCCAATCCTTTGGTTAAGTAAAAGCAAGTGGCGAGAACAAAGTCGGGATACGTATTGATCCCTATGCACATCTTCGGTGGGTTATTGAGACTTTGAAGGTCGAAGGGTTGAACATGCAGCAAGTGCTCTCAGTTGTTGCGAAGACTATGGATGACACTTTTATCGCTCAGGTTGAGGACATTTTGGATCAGAAGGTGTAGACACCCCATTTTTGACCGCCCTTAAGACTTGGATGCGACTGATGGTTTTGGAAGTTGTGCAGTGCAAAGGGTCGATTTCTTCGGCAAGAGGAGAGTCAAATCTCAATTTCATACCCCTTTTTGGACCAAAACAATCTTGATCAAAAGATTTTAGACCTTAAAACCCTTTCTTTCAAAACGTTTTTGAAATAAAGTTTTTACGATGTTCCGAGGCTCGTATTTTATCAAATGTTGCGCTTTTCGGTAAACCGAGCAAGGACAAAGTGGAAATGAACGAAAGAGAGATGAAATCTTTGAAAAATATTTCAAAACACCTTGTCTAGGGGTTTGGAGTTGAAGAAAAGAGGAGAACAGAAAGGAAAACTAGTTTGGGAGAAGTTCGGCATGAACCCGGGTAGGACCAAATCTGCGCGGCTTCACCGAAACAGGCATAACTCTTTACACAGGAGGAATTTTGATGCGAGGTTGGCGCCATTGGAAAGCTAACTTCTGGGGCTTCAATGTGGCCACATGGAAAACCAGAAAATCAGATGGATGACCAGCGTTTTTGGTCAAAAGTGGTTCAGCATGAATCTGGGAAGGAGAGAAAACATCTGCGCGGCTTCACCGAAACGGGCATAACTCTTTGCACAGGAGGAATTAAGATATGAGGCCACCACCGTTGGAAAGCTTACTTCCGGGGATTCATTTTTCACTTAAGAATCTCCTAAGTACAAGTCCGGGTGGGGGAGATATGGTTGGTTGAAGTCTGTTTGGACCGAATCTGCGCGGTTTCACCAAAACTGGCATAACTTTTTGCACAGGAGGAATTTTAATGCAAGGTTTGAGGCATTGGAAAGCTAACTTCAAGGGCTTCATGGACGACCAGCTTTGGGGCTTGAACCTTTTGACCCCTGGTCGGCCGACCAGGGGGAGTGGCCGGCCGGCCACTTGAACTAGCCGGCCTGCTTCTTTCTTTTTGCTTTTTCTGAGTGTAATCCAGCTGTGCCAGCTGGAGACCATTTGGTGCATCCTCCATACATGTGTATGGAGGATCTTTGAAGCTTCCAAGAGAAGCTTTGGCCTCTCTTCTCTATAAGAGAGGCCCTCCTCTTCATATCTAAGGGTTAGACATGTTTGCTTAAGGCTCATAACCTCCCTCCTCCATTGTCATTACTCAAAGCTCCAAAACCCTCGCTTTCTTGGTCCATTTGCACTACAACCCTTAGCACCACACCTCCATTATCCATTCCAGCACATTGGAAGTCATTTGCAGAGGTTGAAAGCTCACCAACTTAGTCCAAAAGATGCTAGAGGTCGGCTCTTCAAGGGTAAGTGTCCATTTCCCTTAAATTTGTATTTTTTTGCCTGATTGGTTAGCCTTACTTACAAGCATTTCTGGGCTTCGACCCAAACTGTAAAGTGTCTTATTTTGACCCCCTCTTCAACTTTGTTTAAGGGCATTTTGCTGTTTGAGGTTATTTACTTCCCCTTATCCTCTATCTCTCTTTTAGGGCTATTTTTGCATCCTATTTTAGCCTTACTTGTGAGCATTTTCGAGATTTGCTATAAACTGGGAAAAGTCTTGTTTTGGCATCCTCTTCAAGTTTTGTTAAGGTCCCATTTCTATTTGGGGTCATGTTCCCCCTATGCATGCTTCATCTTTTCATGATTAAGGCTATGCATTAGAGCAGTTGCATTGGCCATGATTTGGCCTCTTAGCCACTGAAGTCCAGTGGATTTTCAGTGGCTTTGATGTATTTTTGAGGGCCAAAATTAGAGGGGGGGTGACCCCCTCTCTCCTTGTCTTGTTTGGGGGTCTTTTGGGCCTTCCAAAGGGACCCTATTTTGTATGCATCGAAGTCTGATTTTAGGCCTCATTCTGTGAGTTTTATGGTCTGCCTTAGGTCTGTCCAAGGCCCTTTTGATCATATTTTATACCTACAATGCATGTGTAGAATAATTCCATTCAAGGCCTTTTGAGGGGGCCTTTGTTTGCATGCTTCCTTGACTGATTTCAGGGCCTATTTTGTGAGTTTTAGGGCTGTCATAACTCATTTCCAGAGTTAGTTTGGTCATGCTAAGTGTCTATCTTATATGTGCTTAACAACCCCTTGAATGGCCTTCCAAAAAAGCCCCTCATTTTTGCATGCATTGGCTGCATTTCAGTGATTATTTGGGCATATTTTGGCATGTTTTATTCACTGTTTTTGGCTGGTTTAGTGATTTCTCATTTGCTTCATATACATGCCATGTAAACCATGCTTGCTAACCAATGTTGCATGCTATTTTAGTCCATCATCTTAGCATCTTTTGGCCATGCTTTAAACTGGAAATGTGCATGTTTTGGGACTGCCTTGGTTCTGTCTTTAGACTTCATGATCAAATAATGCTTTCTTTGTATACTTGTGGTTCAATGCATGTGCCTAGTATTGAGTTTCGGGGCTTATTCAATGCATCGGGTGCCATATTTCCATGTTTCGGGACCATTTAGCATTATGTTTTAGTGCTGAAAATTACATGTTTGAATGCCATGCTTCATCCTTGCCATGTTTTGGTAGAGTAGCATTTAATGCCTTAGGTTCGGTCCTCGGTTTGCGTGCATGTGTGCACGCATTTCGGTCATCTCATTTTTATCTTACGGCTACTGATGTGAGTGTGGCTGAGGTCCACTCATGTTGGTGTAAGTCCATTATGCATTGTGTATGCCTTTTCAATTCATAGCATTGCGTATGTTAGGTTGCGTGTTAGTGCATTGTGTATGCCATGTTACATCGAGCATTGTGTATGCCATCTCATAGCATTGCGTATGCTAGGTTGCATGTTAGTCGCATTGTGTATGCCATCTCATTTGCATTGTGTTTGGGATAGGAGTTAGCTCAAGCACGGGAAACGAGGTACGTTTTGTACTTTGAGTGACGGAACGTGTCTTAATTCCCTGTCACCGACACTCCGGATTACCCATGATGGAGTTTAGGCCTTGTTGTGTTTTCATGTGCATTCATTTCATATTGAGTCGTGCAATTCGGCTCCTCGGCCATCATGCATCGATATGCGTGATTGGTGGCACGAGGATTGAAGACTACACTCCCTAAAGAGTAGTCATGCATACATATGTGAAATACTTTGCCATGCCCCTTTGTTGCTCTCTGTTGTAGTAAATCAGAAATCAGCGGCCTTCTGGAGCGTTGCGCAATATTTCGAAAACAATTACAAACAGAGGCAAACCGGGGCATCGTAATGGATTTCTGCGCAAGGCAACTCGAGCATGCATCATTCATCATTTGGAACAGAGCTGAAGCGGTCCATGGATTTGCATGCTAATTTACCTGCTTTCCTAGATTAATTTGTTAATTAATTAGGATTTTGTATTTATTCGGACTGTACTATTCATTCGAACTGTATTATTCTTTCGGACCCTCCAAGTGAGGGCACAATTGTAATAAGTGTGCGTGAGTGTGATGTATGTCTTCCAACCCCACGTCTTTCTCCCTTTTATTTACCAGCTTATGATGGTTAAATTAGGGCATGTTTCAATTAGCATACAGTATGATAGCATGTCTGCATTCATTCATCTGTCTTGCATGCATCGGGCTCGGCGCATCATACTAACTGCATGTGTATTTCAAATTCCAAATTGAATATGTGCTAGCTGTAGCATCATCATATGCCATCTTTAGAATAGCCGAGCCTATCTTAGTTGCATTTTGCATATGTTGCATTAGGCATTACTGTATAGTTAGGACCATGCATAGATTTCTAATTAGCTTCTGTTTTGACTTGGAGTACTCGGTAAGTGTTTTTGTTTTAGCATCCTTGCATGTGTGTGAGTGACTGCCATGATAGCATGCTTACCATGAGGCTATGTGCTTATATGATATACCTGCCTGAATGCTTGTGGGTGAAGGTTGGGTTATTTGGATTGGAACAATTCATCAATTGTGAATTTTAAGCCCACTAGATAGTGACAAATCACCTTGTTTTCTAAGCCCACCTGAGGGTGGCAAAATCTGCATTTTAAGCGTACTTGCGAGTAGCAAATCATTTTCAAATAAACAAACATGACATGTTTTGTTCCAATTCAGGTGACCCAGTCTATACTTGTATGCTGTGCGCATCACATAGTAAATCTAGGCTAATAACCGGAATAAGAACGCATAGTGTTTTCAAAACCCGATATCATGGTTAGTAGAGGCCGATCTTTGATCGGGCGAGCGGGGGTGCTCACGAAGTGACCTTCCCCAATCGTACCCAAGTTCCCGAGCCGAGGCAACTTTGGTGATGACGGACACGTGGCCTTAGGCAACGAGTCAGGGTTTCCTAAATTTCCCAAAATAAAATATTTAGGTGGCGACTCTGTATCTGGCAAAACAGTCCATGTTTGGCACTTCTTTCAAAAAAGTCTGTTTTCAAAAACGATTTGCCGGATTTGGACTCTTTGATGATTTCATCGGTCTTGCATTGCACTCTGCGAGATTAGATACAGGACCGTGACATTGAGTCCTGAACTGTAGTGACTCCAAATGAACAAAACGGAGGGGATTTCCTCCCGGGGCGTTCGGGGACGTCTACAGAAGGTAAGCCATGAAAAAGGATGCTTTACCAGAAACACCCATCTTGATTCCAGTCCCAAGCCCATGAATACCCAACCAATACCCACCAACCCATTTGCCAATATTTCCAAAACTAGTGCTCCCTACTCCCAAAAACAAACCTTTGCCCATCTCCATATGAGCCTAACTTGTGCATTGAAAGTACTAATGGAGAAAGGGTATCTCAAACCACTCAATCCTCAACATCTCTCTAATCCTCTCCCACCTTGACATGACCCTACCCAATATTGCACATCCCATCAGCAGTACAGTAACCATAGTAACTGTTGCTTCCGTCTTGGCCACAAAATTCAAGACTTGATTGACAATAAGGTCATCACCCCACTTAAAAATCCCAAAGCTATCAATAACCCTCTCCCTGCCCGCAATAGATTGCCACTCCATAACATAAAACCCATCCACAGCTTGCCAACAACCAACCATTACCCTAGCCAACACATTATACCCGCCAATGAGCCCAAACCCATTGTGTTCATTCATAAATCTTCTGATTCCGATCCGAACGAAAGGAACAAAATCTTTGAAGAGATGGAAAGTTTACTCAATCTCGATGAGTTCAAGCATTATGAAGCAGTGGGCTCTCTATAGATGCCAGCACTGGTGGGTGGAATGATGAACCTCAGTCTCAACTCGGGGAATTATCGAAAGCACTTGGAAATGACCTTCTGAACTAGGGGCATGGTGTGAAAAAACAATTGTTTCTATCAAGAAAATGTTTGGGGACAACGTGATTGTGAGGGTCAATTTATGAGACCCGATTTGAAAGTCGGAAATCAATCCTTTTAGGTGTAGATGTTAGTATTGCTGAATTGAAGGCAAGTCTAGACCTTCCCGTAGGCTACTTGAAGCTGTTTTTGAAATTCTACAGATGGACTCAAAGAAGGGAAAACCCATTTGTCTCAGAAATGCTTATTTTGTTTTGAGGTGTGTCCTACAAATAGTTGTCTTATGAGCTTTATTTTCTTTGTCTTTTCTTGCGTCAGTTGAGTCTTTTCCTTTGAGTCGCTATTGTGTACCTTCAGGTCTCCATCTTTATAAAAAAGTGGGAGTCAAGTTTTTAACCATTTTGTTGTGCCTACAGGAATGCATGTGTGACCTTTTACAAATAGGAAAATCTCGAAATTGTTTTTTGAATAAGATTCTATTAATAAGCTCGAGTGTTGAGAAGGATTCCCCGAATGGTTTGAGTGAATTTTGACTTATCGGCGCAAAGTCATTCATGATTTCAAAAATTTTAAGTTGTTTCTTTTGCAAAACTTGTGAAGATAGGTTTAGAATTGTGTGTGGTATTCTATATTGTCCTGGGGATTCTTTTCACCGTTAAGCGATCATGTTGGCAAGCATAAGGAAGCTTTTAGACCTGTAAGTACAAGGCAACTTTCAAACCTCACAAATCATAGAATTTCTCCCCTCATGTTTTCATTATTTCAAAGAGAAAAAGGATAAAAGAAACCAAAAAGAAAGAGAATGAATGGGAAAAGGAAGAAAAAAGAAAAAGAAAAAAGAAGGACAAGAAAAAGAGTAAGAAGAAAAAAGAAGAAGAAAAAGAGAAGCAGAAAAGAAAAGGAACAAAGAAAGAAGTCAACCATCAAGCCAGGGATATTCATTGGAATGAAATCCAATCAACCGTGAGGAAATGAACTTTTGTCTGAATCCGGGGAAGCCAATGCGAAGAAGTACCATATTGTGAGAAGAACCAACTCTGAAAATAGAGCAAAAGAAAAGGACAAAGACATGCATAAGAGAATGGAGAGCCAAGCTCAAATCGAGGTGAAGCCAAGTTTAGTGTTAGGGAAAGGTTGACTATTGATCAAATTCACCACAAGTGTTATAACGTTATCCTTGAGAGGCTCGCTAGGCCGAAAACCTGAAAGGGCGACCTAGGCAAAAGTTAGAGCATGAAAAATGAGAAATTAAAAAATAGAGCTCACAAGGTTGAAAACCCGAATGGACGACTTTGGCAAAAGTTAGAGCACAAAAGGAGAGTGTCAATACCTCGAGTGAACCTCAGCCATGAGCTACATTGACATAATTCTCATTTTTGGGATACGTAGGCAATTTTATCTTGAAGTGCAGTCTCAACCATGTCCATCTCATCCATCTTGACCCAATCATCTTGCTCGATTCACATCGTCAGCTTTGCATCAATCCATGAGCTACACCGACTGTTGTGCATATCACATACTTGCGTTGGGTAAGAAAGAACTAGCTTGAATCAACAAGTGGAGAAATTTTCAATATTTGAACTTATCAATAGAATCTCTAACTTGAGCAACAAAAAAAATCGAAACTCGAGTTTTGCGAAATTGAGTTCTAAAGGGAACATGAGTAATACTAGGGGCACTATGAATGATCAGTTACCTTGAGTCTTTTTCTGTTTTTGGGTTAGTTGTGAGTTCTGTGGTGTCGTGTCTGGTGTTTGTCTCGGTCTACGTTTTTCATCGAGTCACCATAACGTGTTTGTTGCTTAAAAGCGAGTCACTATAGCGTATTTGTCGCTCAAAGTTCAACGGAGTGGCATGGTCAAAATTTCATATACAAATGTTCGCTCTGAACTCAAAAACAAGTCCATGTGTGGAATTCATAAATAAATTGAGAGTGCCCATACAAGGGGCATTGCATTCATGATCATTACAAAATGTATATGAGGAATCCGTCACTACTTTAGGGAGGGGGGACTGGAGTAAGTTCTCAACATGTCGGGAAAGAAGAGAAGCATGAGTCTAATTGGTTGGCAACTGTTCGAGGATATGATGATCCCCATCACACGTGCTTGAACAATGTTGGAAAAGATGGCCAGTGACTGGGCACTAGGGGCACTTTTTAGTATATCTGATCGGGCCATCCATTGAACAACGAGTATAAACCCAACCAATGGCCAGTGACTCGACACTAAGGGAAATTTTTAGTACATCTGATCAGGCCATCAATTGAACAAGGGGCATGAACCCAACCTTTTCCTCAGTCCGCTTAAAGCCACTTGTTGGGCACTTTCCCCTGGATTAGGGTAGTTTACCCCCATGATAATTCTGATATGATTCAGCTTTCGAAAGTTGTCTCCAACCATTTCAAAACTCTCTCGGGATTATCATCTTCCCTCTGATTAATACATGTGTGTTGGATTATGCATGCATGCTCATACACTCTGGTTGATTTGAATTGCCTGGTTGATTAGTTGCTCTTACTCTTGACTTTGTTCTGTACTTGTAATAACAGAGTTTCATTGAGTTACCTTCCCAGTGTTTTTCACTTACATTTTAACAAGTTGTGGCAAATTGCCCTGCACTCATTTCATAAGGTACATGATGCACTACTTTATGTACTGTTCATTTCCCTCTGCATACCATTCATCTTAATCACACTGTCTTGTGCACCTTTCATCGCATTGTTTTGTGCATTGAACCAGTATCATACTGTTTTGTGCATTCAACTTACTCGCACTGTCTTGTGCATCTGCATTGCACTATCTTGCGCACTATTTTTTGCACCTTGCATCGCATTGTTTGCACCTCGATCGCACTATTTTCTGCACCTTGCATCACACTTTTTTGTGCACCTTGCATCGCATTATCTCGTGCATTTGCATCGCACTATCTTGTGTACCCTATATCGCACTGTTTTGTGTATTCAACCCATAGCATTATTTCGTGCATTCAACTCACATTGCACTGTCTTGTGCACTTACATCGCACTATTCTATGCACCTTAAGTTCGTACTGTTTTGTGCACCTTGCATCGCACTGTCTTGTGCACCCTCACTCGCACTATCTTGTGTACCCATCTCGCACTGTCTTGTGCAACTTGCATTGCACTGTCTTGTGCACCCATATAGCACTATTTTGTGCATTCACCCTGCATCGCATTGTCTTGTGCACCCTTGCTCGCACTGTCTTGTGTACTTGCAGGGTCTAGGAAACTTTAAATCCTCTAAAGGTGCAATTCTTTTGGTGTTTGTCGTGCCCAAATGGCTTCTATCCACCTGACTGTGTTTGTAATGAATTCCTAGGAGATCAACTGAGACAGTAGAAACTAGAGTTCGAATGGCCAATGCCTAGATTGCAAAGGTTCGTAATTTTTCGAGACTAAAGTCTGGTTTAAATACCTAGGGGTGTATCCTTGGCTTGAAATCTGTATGGCACCCCCATAGGTTGAGGTAGCTTGTATGCGCCTTAATTCTGGATACTGAACCAACCTAGTCCGTCACCCTGTTGGAGAATAGGAAAAGTTACAAACATAGTCAGGGAGAAAAGTCGTACCCATGGTTTGGAAGCATGTGAAGATGAACCAAGAAGAAGAGGAAGATCCCCAACAGCATGAGGTGAGTCATCGTCGATTGCCCCTGTATAGTACTTTCTAAAGGCACCACTTTCTAGTTGCTACATCATAGTTATTATCTAGTACTTCTATCACATTGCATATAACATCTATCACATGCATCTACTGCACTATCCATTACATTCATTACATTATTCCATTTTTTTTCGCCTGCATCCCTTCCATGTTAAGCTTGGTTCGGCATGTGCTCATACTTTCCCCTCGTTGAAACATGGTTTTGTCACGTGTAATTACCCATGCTGTGTTGAGGCCAGTATTGAGGGTGTCAATACCTTTTCTGTGTTAGACGTGGTTTGTTTTGTGTCCAAGCCTTTTCTAGGTAAAATGTGATTCGACTTACGCCCCTTATTCACTACATCCATTGCATTGTACATTGTCTTCTTGCATTCAGCATTTACCTTATCTTTCCCCAATAGATCATTCCTCACTTATATCATACCACCCAATTACTTGTACCCTCTCTACGAAAAACAAAGTTTTGCATGTGCTCGCACTCCCTATCACATTGAAACATGGTTCTGTTATGTGTAAGCATCCATGTTACGCTGAGGCTAGTATTGAGGATGTAGGCACTTAGCCTGTGTTAGATGTCGTTTAGTTGTGCCCTCTTTTCTATATAAAACATAGTTTGATTTGCATCTCCATTCCTTTATGATATTCGTGTTTTGTACTGCTTGTGGTTTGATTATTTTTGTACATTGTATTACATTGTTTTGTTGTATTGTGTATCATTTTGCATTATGCCCCTGAACTACCTTGGTTTGATTCCTTGCAAGCGGGATACGTAGGCAACACTCAGGTTCAACGAATTGCATCTGCATTTTGTTTGTTTGCCCAAGTCTTACGGCCTTGTCAAAATGAGTCGTCTTTGGGCTTTGACATTCACTCACGTCATTTCATGACTTCGAGCTCTGTTAAAGAGGGGCAGCTGCAGACACCTCATTTTTTACCACCCTTAAGACTTGGGCGCCTCAGGTTGATCACTTGATGATGAAAAGTGACGATGTACAATTGTTCAAGTTCTTCAGCAAAAAAGCTTCGATTTTTGAGTTTCTAATCCCAACCTTATACCCCATTTTGACCAAAACTATTTTAGACCTTAAAACCCTCTTTTTTAAAATATTTTTCCAAATGCTTCTATGACGTTTCGAGACTTGCATTTCGTTTAAAATATTGCACTTTTCCATAAACTGAGTAAGGACAAAGCAGAAATAAATTAAAGGAAAGTGACCTCTTTGAAAATTCTTTAAAAACATCTTATTTATAGGTTTGGAGTTGGAGGAAATAGGAGGAGAGAGAAGAAAGCTAGTTGGGGGACAGGTTGGGCATCAAACCGTTAAGATAGAAATGAGCAGCCTTCACGAAAATAGGAATATCTCTTTGCACACTTATAATTTAGATGTGAGGCCAACACCATTGGAAAGTTGACTTATGGGGCTTCAATTTAGACTCAAGAATCATCTAAAACTAAGTTCAAATAAAGGAGATATGCGCATTTGAAATCAAGCTTGGAAACTGATTTTCGTGGACGACCAACCACTTTTTGTGGATGGTCGTACACGATAGTGTACAGCTGGCCAGTTGTGAAAATTACGCCATTTTGAGTGGATTGGCCAGCCAAGTGTCCCCACAAGCCAAACTAGTGGCTGGCCGGCCAGAAATAAGTGTATGGCCGTCCCTTTTAGTGGCTTGCCAGCCAGTTTTTCGGTAGAATAGATTTTTGCAGATATTTGTTGCCAGCAGTTCCCACAGGTGCATGCATTGCACCAGCTATCTATATCCAAATATTTCTGACTGATGCACATGTTTTTCTATATATAGGGGACCTTCTGTAGACGCGTCCGAACGTCCCGGGAAAAATCTCGTTTTGTCCATTAGGCTTACTATAGTTCGAACTCAAATGTCACGGTTTTGAATCTAATCCTGCAAAGTGCAATGCGAGACTGATAAATCACCAAAGAGTCCAAATCTGGCAAATCGTTTTGAAAAACAGATTTTTAGAAAGAAGTGTCAAACATGGACTGCTTTGCCAGATACAGAGTCGCCACCTAAATATTTTGTTTTGGGGGAATTTAGGAAACCCTGACTCATGCCTAAGGCCACATGTCCGCCATCACCAAAGTTGCCTCGACTCGGGAACTTGGGTACGATTGGGGAAGGTCATTTCATGAGCACCCCCGCTCGCCCGATTAAAGATCGGCCACTACTAAGTATGATATCTTGTTTTTAAAAACACATGTGCTCTTATTCCGGTTATTTAACCTAGAATTACTATGTAATGCACACAGCATACAAGTATAGACTAGATTGCCTATGTTGAAACAAAACATCGCATATCCGTTTGTTTTGAAAATGGATTGAAGTTTGCTACTCGCAAGTAGGCTAAAACACGGGTTTCGATGAATTATTCCAATTCAAGCAACCCAACCTTCACCCACAGGCATTCAGGCAGTTATATCACATAAGCACATAACCTCATGGTAAGCATGCTATCATGGCAGTCACTCACACGCATGCAAGGATGCTAAAGCATAAGTACTTACCGAGTGCTCCGAGCTAAAGAAAGAAGCTAATTAGAAAACATGCATGAATCCTAACTATGCTGAGATGCCTAATGCAACACATACAAGAATGCAACTAAGATAGGCTCGGCTATTCTAAGATGGCATATGAGATGCTACAGGTAACATGTATTCAACTTGAAATTGAAATACGATGCAGTTAGTATGATGCGCCGAGCCCGGTGCATGCAAAACAAATGAATGGATGCAATCATACGAGCATAAGGATGCTAATTGAAACGTGCCCTAAAACTAACCATCATAAGCTGGTAAATAAAAGGGAGAAAGACGTGGGGTTGGAAGACATACATCACACACACACACACTTATTACAAAGTTCGCCCTCTCGCGGAGGGTCCGAATAAATAATACAGAATCAACTGGCTAATCTAAGCTAATTAATCTAATTATTACACAACCCAGATGAATAACGAATTACAGCTAATTATTACACAACACAAGCTAATTAACAAATTTAACTAAGGAAGCAAATAAACTAGCATGCAAGCTACATGAAATTGATTGCCTCAGCTCTGTCTTGAATGATAAAGGATGCATGCATGCCCGAGTTGCCTTGTCGGGAAATCCATCGTGATGCCTCGACTTGCCTATGTTTGCAATTGATTTCAAAAAGTTGCACGAGTCTCCAGAGAGATGAAACTCCACCCAGGGAAGCTGTGGGAAGGCTGCCGACCAAGCTATGGACAATGGAGACCACCTGCCGACCACCCTTGGTGGTGAAGACCAGAAAAGGTGGTCGGCCTTCTAGAAAACCTGGTCGGCCGACCAGTTCATTCTCCTGGTTTCTGTTTTTTCTGCAACAAAGGCAAGGGAGAGAGAAGGCAAGGTATTTTCAACATATGTATGCCTGACCATTCTCCCCATCATTGCATAAGCTCTAGGGAGTGTAGTCCTCAATCCTCGGGCCACCAATCACGCATCCCGATGCATGATGGGCGAGGAGTCGAATTGTACGACTCAATGGAACATGAATGCACATATAAGCAACTAAAACCAACAACTCCATCATGGATGGTCAAGAGTGTCGGCGACCGGGAATCGAGGCACGTTTCGTCACTTTGAGTACGAAACGTCTCTTGTTTCTCGTGTTTGGACTAAACCCTACTCCAAACACAATGCAACAAATAGAATGGCATGGCATGTACAAATGCAACTCTAGTATGCAATCCTAAATGCAATGTAACTAAATGATGCGAAGATGCACGGAATGCCTTGCAAGCATGCAAATGGCATACACAATGCTATGAACTAATCAATGGCATACTCAATGCACATGGATTATATGGCATGCATACACAATGTACTAACATACGCAATGTTATGAACGAGGCATACGCAATGCAATGATCAAACTTGCGATAACATGGACTATATGGCATACACAATGCAAGATGGACTTAAACCAAGATGGATGAACCTCAGCTACACCCAAATCAGTGGCTAATATGATGAGAATGAGGCAACAAGGTACATGCAAACATGCACAAATGCAAGGGACCAAACCTAAGGAACAGAATGCAACTCTACCAAAGCGCAACTCTACCAAAGCATGACAAGGATGAAATATGGCATACAATGACACATGTTCCAGCTCTAAAATGGCATACAAGATGGTCCCGAATCATGCAAACAACTCACCCGATGCATGTTGGATGGCACAACTACCGAAACTAGTGAAGTGCATTACACTAGAGGTATGCAAAGGGATGCCCAAACGACCAAACCAACCCCAAACAGTCCCTATGCAGACCCAAAACAGTGGCAAAATGGACTAAAATGATGGCTTGCAATGCACAAAAATGAAGCTCATGCAATAGCCCAAAAATGAGGCATACAAGCACAACTCTCAAACCCATTTAAAGAGTGGAAACCATGGGAATATGGCACAAGTATAAGCTCTGAAATAACATGCTCAATGATGCCAAAACATGAAAACAACTCAAGTTAAGCATGCAAGAGGCTTCAAAACTCGAAGTTAGGCAAGGGTATTACACTACAAGCATGCATGGCAAGCATCATTCGACCAGGGGACCTCAAAACAGAGCTAAGGCAGCCCAAATCATGAATAAAATTAGTTTAGAACATGGCCAAAATGTGCTAGAATCAAGGGCCAAAACAACATGCAATGTGAGCTAGTGAGCATGGATTACACTACAAGCATATGAAGCATTCAAGAGGCCACTAAACCAGAAAAATTCAGAGACATGACATGCCAAATAAAGCCTAAAAATCCACTAAAACATATCAATGCATGCAAGAATGTCATGCTCCTTTGATAAGCTATAAGAGGGGTTATTCTACACATGCAAGAGACACACCCAAGGTGACAAAACCAACTCTGGATAGAGCCTAGGAAAGCCCTAAAAGTCACTGAAAAGGGCCTGAAACAAGGCTTTGAACTGTGCAAATGAAGGCTCCTTTGTAAGGCTAAAAATGCTAGTGAACAAGACAAGGAGGGAGAGGGTCACCCCTTTCTGATTTTAGCTCTCAAAAACACATGTTAACAACTAAAAATCCACTGGATTTCAGTGGTTAAAAGGCCAAGCAAAGGTCAACACAAAGGCCTTAGGGCATGACTCAAAACAAGGCAAAATGAAGTATGCAAGAGGGTAGATGACCGCCAACAACAAAATGACCTTAAACAAACATCAAAAGGACCTCAAAAAAAGACTTTTTTTAGTTGACAACAAAGCTCAAATATGCATGCAAATAAAGCTAAGAGATGGATCAAAATAGTGTTAAAAAGAGGGAAACGATATGTTACCCTTGAAGCTCAGCAAGACAGTAACTTCTCCAGCCCAAAACCAACTCTTTGAGACCTCTCAAGACCCTCCAAGAACCTTAGAACAATGGTGGAGGTGTGTGGCTATGAGGTGTGGTGTAATAGGTCAATAACAAGACCCTTTTGAACCCAAAACAAAGAGATATAGAGGGAAGTGTATGCACAAGCCTTAGACAATTTTCTGAACCCTCACAAAGAAGGGGGAGGCCCTGCTTTGTAGCCAAAAGCGACCAAAGCTTCTCAAAGAAGCTAAAAACCAAGGTTGAAGATCCTCCATACACGTGTATGGAGGATCCAGTCTGTGCCTTCCAGTTGGCACAGCTGGCAACAACTCACAGAGACAAATCTGAGAGAGGTAGGCTAACCAGTTCAGGTGGTTGGCCGACCACTTCCCTTGGTCAGCTGACCACTTCAAAAGGTTCAATCCCAAAAAAGTTGGTCGACCAGCCCATTTGGTGGTCTCCCAACTGTATGCAAGTCAGTGGTATGATAGGAGATTAGCAAATGTGGCTCAAAAACCAAGGAGACCAGCTTCTTGACAAGAAAATCGGCTGGCGGGAGAAAAGTGGTCTCCAAGGAGAAAAGGTGGTCTCCCACCCTTGTACCACCTCCCAAACAATGAAAACAAGGTCCATGCCAAAAATGAACCAAGACGGATGCAAAACGAGGGTTCAGGGGTCAAAACGCGCAGTCGGGTGCCCCGAAAATAGGCTGTTAAGTATCGAAAGTGGCGTGTGACCACAAAGGTGGTCTCTCGGACCACAGTGTCCCTCTAGACAGAGGAAACAAGGTGTGTGCCAAAAACCGTGCCCAACAGAGAAAGTTAAGCGGTCCCGAACCGAGGCGTACTGCCGACGGCTCCGAAAATCGAAAACTGGTTTTCAAAAGGAAAAAGTGGCCTACGACCACGAAAAGTAGCCTATGGCCACTGAGAGATGGTCTGCAAGACCTCTCCCTCTCTTCGGGAAGAGAAAACAAGACCTGGTTCGCAAACCGAGGCAAAGCACAAAAGGGTTCCGAGGTCCGGGGGTAAGGCTCTTAGCCGAAACTCCGAAACCTTAGAATGAGCACAACATGCGCAATCACCGAGTGCTCAATTGATGATGTCTGAGTCTTAAAGTCGGTAAAAAATGGGGTGTCTACACCTTCCCTCTTGGTTTTAGGTTAAAAAAAATTCCAAAAACTCTAATAGAAAAAATTCCAAAAACTCTAATACTTGCACAGCGCTCGCTCTCTCTATCTTGCAACCTACACACACCCTCTCTACACTTCCTAAACTAAAAATTTAGCTATTCTTGCTGAGGTTCTTTAGCTTAAATCTCAGCTCTTGAGAGTGTAAGCTTTGTGGTTTGTGAACAAAAGAGTTACCTTACTTCAATAGATATAATTTTGATCTCTACACTACTTCTCTCCTATCTTTTCTTGTTGTTTTGAACTATTTTTGGACTATTTTTATGGGCTGAAACTTGTGGCTTAAAGCTATTAAAGGGAGAGAGGTTAATCACCCTTCTTTGAACCTTGTCTCCTAAGCTCTTGCCCTTGTATTTCCCATCTCTTCCTCAACTTTTTTTCAACTTTTTACTGCTGATTTTCAGAGGTTTTCAGAGGCTAAAAATGTGGTTTTGATGACCTAAAAATGGAGGGGTTAGCCACCCCTCTTTTGGCTTGTTTGCTAGCTTAATTGCTCCATTATTTTAGCTTATTCTTTTAGTTATTCTTACCTAAATTTCAGCATTGTTTTTGCTTACTTTAGGACTGTTTTAGGCTGGTTGTGTCATTTATGCTTTGCATAGTATGCTTATAGTGTAATGGTCCTCATGAGTTTGGTGTTCTAAGCATTAGACACTAACCTATTTGAGTCGATAGCATTTATTGAGTGCTTTCCATACTTGTGTTTACCTCTAATCACCTCTATAACCTCCCTCTTTTCTTGGTTTTTTCTTTTCTTTGAGAGTTGTTTCAAATGGGCGTTGTTTGAGCTTGAGATAGAGATCCTTGTACTTAATGGTTTAATCTCTTTAGAGGTTCATTACCAAAGGCATGACATCTCTCTCATGCCCAAAACAATCCTTTGTTTGACATTTCCCTCCATTAGTGGACTTAATCTTCATTAGTGGAGTAAAATGACTATGGAATGGAAAGGTAAAGGTAATTAAAAGAGGTAAGTAAACAAGATAATAAAATGGTTTAGGGTTCAATTGGAAGTTAATTGAACCCATTGAGTCTCGAGTCGTTTCATACTTGTTGGTAATGTAAACGGTTCAAGAGTCATTGTTAACTACTTCCCTTGGTCAATATCATGATAGGGACAAGATTCATAAGTCTTTCATTATTATTTATTGAAATTGTATCCCTTGATTCATAAGCCATCATGCAATGATTTTGCATCGATTGATGGCTTGCGAATCGAGCCTACTCTTCCTTTAACCTGTTTGATGATAAGGAGATGCATGGTGGACAAACATCCCCTGAAAATACTTTGTTTGTGCTCTGTTTTGTGTCTATTGCAGCAGGGCAGTACCAAACATTGGTGGCCGGCTGGCCACCTTTACTGTACGGCCGACCACTTCTTCTAGCCGGCCGACCACCTTTTTCAGCCTGGCAGCATTATTTTTCCTGCAGAACAGAGTAGAGATTGATGTTAAAAATAGTACAATTTTCTAACTGTGCAACAGAAGCATTCTGGTAACAAAACAAAGAGCATTTTCAGGTGGAAATCTGTGCGCATGCATGAGCAATTCCTCACTCCTCGGGGCCCGTTAAAATTATGTTTAATAGTAGTATGTTGTACCTAAAGTAGTGGACTTGTAATTAATTACTTAGTTAATTAATTTCGTATTGTAACTAATTAGTTAGTTTAATTCTAATTTGTATTAATTAGTTAGAATAGCTGATTAATTTTTGTGTTGTAATTAATTAATTAATTAATTAAAATAGCTAGTTAATTTTTGTGTTGTAATTAATTAATTAGTTAGACTAGCTAGTTATTTTTTGCATTATTAATTAGTTAGGATAGCTAGTTAATCTTAGTTTGTAATAATTAGCTAAGTGTAGTTAATTTATTTCATTTGGCTTGTAATAGTTAGTTAATTCGTAGTAATTAGCTAGGACATTTATTCAGACCCTCTTGTGCGAGGGCCAATGTGTAATAATGTATATGTCTTCCAACTCCCATTTCTTTCTCCCTTTTATTTATCTACTTACGATGGATAGTGTAGAACATCGTGTTTCTTAGCATTTTTTAGGATTTGCATCCATTTGTCTTGCATGCATAAGGTTTGGTTCATCATTCTAATGACATTGTCATTCATTACTTTCTTGAATACGAGCGTTACCGCATGCTATCAAAGTGATTCACATGACATATTAGACAATCGAACCTATTAGTTACATTTTTGTATGTGTTGCATTAGTCACCTTGCATATTAGAGCATGCATTTTTCTAACTATTTTATTTCTTTCGGCTAACCTTGGAGTACTAGGTAAGCGTTTTTTTCTTTAGCATATTGCATGCGTGTGATTGTTGCTATATCAAGCATAAATACCATGAGGCTAAGTGTTTAAGTGATATACTTGTTTGAATGCCAGTGGATGAAGGCTAATTGCTTAAATTGGGATAATTTGATCAATGTATACATGATATCACTTTTTCAAAGTGGTACATACTTAAAATACTTTTCAAACAAGCATGAAATCAAAGTCTTCCAACTTTTGCAAATTAGTCTATACTTGTGTGCAACACAGAGTAAATTAGCCTAATAATCGGAATAAGAGCATATAATGTAAATAAGAATCACATCATGATTAGTAGAGGCTAATCTTTGATCGGGCGAGTGGGTTGCTTAATTTATGGCATTCCCCTCTCGTGCCTAAGTTCCTGAGTCAAGACACTTTGGTGATGACGAATAAGTGGCCTTTGGCACGAGTCTCAGATTTCTTAAATTTCTCAAAAATATTTAGGTGGTGACATTGTAATCTGACAAAGCAGACCATTTTTTACATTTTGATTCAAAATCGATTTTTCAAAAGAACAGCCGGTTTTGGACTCATTTGTGTTTATCAATTTCACATGGCACTTGTGGAATCAAGTTCAGAATCACGGGAGTCCAAACTGTAGGGCTAGTCGTATCCGAAAGGATCACGAAAAGCAAGCTACAGGGATTTATTAAGAAATCATTTTTTAAGTACTTGTATCTTAATTAGTCCATAACATATTCTTATATTCCAATAAGTCTTATCATTTGGACATTTGATCCATCAAATCCTAATTATTTTATAGACAATTTTACCCTTACAAATAGTTTTTGAATGCTTAGCAATTTCGTGATGTGAATGTTCACATTAACATGTGAATATTCACATTGACAGTGTAATCATTCACATCTTGAAACATTCTCAATGTCAATGTATTTTGATAATTATATCACCCATAAGATTTATTGGAAAGAAAAATTAGTGAAACATCCCTCTCCAATTTTGTGTAGTATTAGAGGTCTAAGACATTTTTTTATTAGCTAAGGTCCCTTGATGAAATTTCTCAGTGATCATACTAGAGAAATTTTGAAATTTCTCTGTGAAATTGAAACTTCTCTGAGTCAAATTTTCTCTATGAAAATGTTGAGGGACCTTAACTACTATGAAAATATCATATGTCTTTTATCTTATAAACCCTTAATATCGAGGATCTTAAAAATGAATTTCTGAATAAATGCCCATTTCTTTTTTTAGTTATATAAAAAAATTGTGAATTAATAAAATAGTTGACTTTTTGTATTTTTTAAATTTTTTAATGGCTTTTAAATTTTTGTAAAGATTGTTTTAACCAAAAAAATCATTTTACCAAACTCGGCTTAATTATTATTTAAAATTTTTAAATAGGGTGAAGCACCAATAAATCCCAGTTTGTGAACTTGTGCACTAGTTAGTCATGCCTTTTTTTTTTGTTAAACCAAAAGGTCCTAAAACAATCAATTGACACATTGTCCTCTTCCATGTGTGTTTTTATGTGTTTAATAGAGGCGAATGTGGAATTTTGTTATGGGTGAAATTACGTTTGTGGACATAAAGTGCACTATAGGCATTTTTTGGTTTCCTTTTTTTTAATTGAATGTTTGATTTGCAAATGAAAACATTGTCAAGAAATATTATCACATTGAAACATTTCCTTGTTAGGGGATTGGAACACTAGATGTGATTGAGGGTTTTTCGAAGAGTTGTTTGCACAAATTCCACATTTGTGTTTTCGACTGAAACCCTAATTGGAGGAACCTCTTCGCCGACAGACCACCTTCAACAATAACCGATCAATCTCTGCCAGTGAGGGTTTGACGTCGTCGTCTCCCAGAGACATACATACAAATACACTGGACAATATTTGTCATCGTACACATCGATTACGCCATTGCCGTAATTCCAAATGTCAACAATGGAAGGCAAATGTGTGTAATGTTTGACCCTTTAATTGTTGATGTGTGCTACAATTTGTTACCCTTTATTTGTATTCGATTTTGGTTTTGTGGTTTGAGTTGTCGTTGTATGCCCTAATTGGTTGATGTAATGTGTAATATGAGATTTGGGGTAAATTTGACATTGTGATTTTGATATATGACGATTCACGTACATAAAATGTGTATGATTAGAAGTGATGTTCGTATGTTTTAATGTTATGGTGTTGTGTATTAAATGTTAATAGTCAGAGTTATTTGTTAGTTTATGGTTGAAGGAGTATGTTGATATTGTTGTGTGTATTTATAGTCGGAATAATGCCCTGTGTAAGTGTTGTTAACATCATCCATCCAATGCAGGCAATGAGGTTTTATGTCCGGACATTGGTTGTGCATGTTGGTTTCAGAGTGAGATCGGCGGGTACTTGGTTGTGTTTCCCATGTGTCGTACCAATATGTTCAATGTGGAAATATGTTGGGTACTATAAGTGTGTGTTTCGCAATATGGTATTTCATTTCGCAATGTTTGTGATTTATGTTGGACACATCATAATATGCTTAGTGTGTGATGTGGTGCGTCATGATGTTTCTTAGAAAAAACAAAATTGATGCTCACGTTACAAGAAAACAATAACAGCAATTAAAACCCATCCAGCGCATATCACTCTACAAAAATCAAACACACTGTTACCTAAAAAGCAACCTAAGAGGGGGGTGAATTAGGTTTCAACAATTTAAAATATAATATCCCAATAAAAATTACCACTAATACAACAAACAAGGACAAGCACAAATAGGGATTAATTAGAGAAAGATCAAGCAACAAGGCAATGAAATATAGCTAACACAATGAGTATATCAAATATATCAGTTAGCTATAACAATTAAGTAAAGAGATAAGGGAAAAGAAATACAAACACGATTTATAGTGGTTTGGCTTCAACTTGTTGGAAAATAATGATTTTTCGGCAACTTTAATTCGAAATTAAAGCGGAGCCCAACCGCCAGTTGAGGTGGGTCTGAGTGGTTTTGTATTCTCTCAAGTGAAAAGATTACAATATAAAAATAATGATCCGAAACCATTGAGTTGTGAATGAGAATTGTCTCATAAAGTGGGTATCAATAAAGTTGGGCTTAGATTTAGACTTAGTCTTAGTTTGGACTGGGCCTAGACTTGTGCTTGTGCTTGTGCATGTGTTGGGTTTGATCTTGGACTTAGACTTGGGCTTAATCTTAAGCTTGGGCTAAGTTATGTTGTGTTGGGCTTAGCTTGTGCATGTGTTTGAGAATTGGGTTTAGATCGGGTTGTGACCCAATATTAGTATCCATTTTGTGACCCATCTAGATGGTTTATTCAAACATCATTGTATACATATTTATTTGTATATATTAAACACATAGGAGGTTTAGACCTTCTTAACTCTCATCTTTTGATGATGGAGTTGATGAGCATATTAGTGGCCATAGGTTTTTAACCTTTGTAACTCTAGCTGTAATGGCTAGAGTTGATGGCCTTGATTATTGGCATTTGGTGGCCCTATTGATGTATAGACTTCATGGCTAGGGATTTCCTTACTTGTATAAATAGAGGCATTTCCCCTCCAACTTGGAAGAAGAATATTTTTTTAGAAAGGTTTTGTGATGGAAAATGAGATGATGTTTTGAGATAAAAAGTTGGAGACGATTTTTTACACCAAAGAAAAATTTTCCTATCTTCTTTTGTTAGGCTCTTTGTTCTTGTTAGAGAGAATGCATCCATTGTCAAGTTCTCCGAAGCTATTCAGAAGGTGCATCTGCATTAGCTGGTTTCGATCGTCGTATCCTGGGAGACAGACATCGGCATACCTCAAGCAGCATCCATCGAGAGGCGGTGAATCTGTTTTAAGAAAATTGTGGTATCACACATGCTTCAGTTAGCTTCTTTTCTTATTATTTGTTCTTTAATTTTTTAGAATTTAGTTTACCCTGACAAGTTCTAATCTTTAGTTATCCATGTTAACAATTTGCCCTTTTAGTAATGTAATCTAATTTATTTTTGTATTTAGTTGTGTCGTTTATTCTATATGTCATCCTTTATTAGTAATAAAAATTGTTTTGTCATTTCTATTTAATTTATTTATATATTTTTCTTCTATTATTATGGAAAAATACCAACAATCTTAAAACAATTTTTTTTATAAATAATTTTTGAAAACACAATTTGGCTTTTACTTTAATGTATTCTAGTAACTCTTGGAATTAAAATTAATTAATTGCCTAGAGTTATTGGATTATTTTGAGTTGTTTATTTCTAATAATTTATCCATGCAATTTATGTTATGTTAATTAGTTGTTATTACATGAGTTATTTCATTGTTAGTGTTTAAGTTGGTAGGAGTTTATAAAAATAAAAATAAAAATCATTATGTAAGATTCTTACTATTTTATTTAATTTGTTTGCTTGTTTTCTTTTGTAGCTAACTTTCTTTATAGGTTTACCTAAGCGAGAAATGATGATGTATAATACGAACAAATAAAATAAATCAGAATGAGTAAAGTGGACTACTAATTATTTATTTGAACATGATTACCTTTGCGTGGAACAATGAATAATATTGGACCTTCCGAATCTAAGTGAATTTAATTATTCACTTTATAGTTCAGTTTGATTTCAGATTTATTCCATATGTTGTTTTGAAAGTTTGGTAACAATTTCAATTTAATTTGATTAATTAAATTCTAGAAAAAAAACCAAGAGCTGGATTTTGAGAATGTTAGGAGATTTGACTAGTCGAGAGGTTTTTGACGGCATAAAGTATCTCCAAACAAGTATGTTTTAGGAGAAAATTTAGTAAAACAGTGGTCTTATTTTCGAGTTTGCTTATGATTACGTTGTATTATAAGGTGGATGAATCATAAGAGGGTATTAGTGCATAGTGGACTATTTTGCATTATAATGTCTTTACGTTGTATTCATTCGATTAATTAATTGTTGTATTGGTTGTGAGTTTTTCCATGTCTTGATGTGTATAATCAAATGAATTACTCCAAACATTATTGTGTATTGTTGGAATTTAACTCTATTGTTTATAAGATTATTTACTCATAGTTAGATGGTTAGAATGCCAGTGTTATGACTATAATAGTCTTATATACGTAATTATTTCATAGCTATGAAACTCAAGACATTCTTATAACTATAATACATCTATAGCTGCTTGAATTACATAATGTAAGTGATAGTTTAAATTACTTATGTAATATGCATTATATGAGTTATTGGTTTATTAACTCATTTTGTATCCAAGTGTGTATATAAGCAGTGAGCATGGAGGTTTAGTGACAATGTGAATAAATTTTGTACACATCCCTTTTACATGGAATAGAGTACTGAGTTTATTTTTTGTATTGTATTTTATACAAAGATAAGCTGGCAATCTAAAAGGATGGTTTCAAGTGGAGGAGTGTGTTCTTGGCTAAACAGACGATTCCAGATGCACCAGGAACTCCATTTTGCAGATTTAGACAATTTGTAATTGTAACAATTGTAGCTACATTTCTATTTCCATTTCCATTTGTAGTGGCTTTAATTTTTAATTTGTAATAGTTTCACCATAGTGAAAGGAAAGGGGGAAAGAATGAAATTATAAACCTTCGGGTTTAGAGAAAGTCTTTGGAATTAATTTTATTATTTCCAAAGTGTTTTGGTTTTCTGTAATGGAAACCAATGTTTAGCCTTGGCTAAAGAATATTTCTGATTTGTTCAGAAATGGCAATTAAGATGGATTGGGTTTCAAACCTTTGTGGTTAGAGGGAGTCTTTGGGTTTCATCTTTTTATTCCCAAAGTGGTAAGAAACTAAGTTTTGAGAAAGTCTTTGGTTATAATCTGATTATTTTCAAAGTGTTGTGGGAAAAGTGTAACAACCCAGATTTTTAATTATTATGTAGAATTTATACTAATATTATTTAAATCTCAGTTCGGAAAATATATAATTTATTATATATTATTATGTCTAATTTTGTAATAATAATATAGATAATATAAATAATAATAATCAGTGTGGTACTAAAATAAATAATTAATTTTTCATTGGTATATGATAAAGTGTAATTTAATTAAGAATTAATTAATTTATATAATTATATTAAAATATTGGGTCAAAGGATAATTATCTTAAATATCTATTAAGGATAAGAATGAATCTATATAATTATGAATTAAATATGAGCGAAAGCGACGTCTAGCCATGTGGAGGCCACGTACGCGTCTCTCCTCCCTATAAAAGGGAGAAGGCGTTTCACCTGAAGAAAGGAAAAGAAAGGAAAGAAAGAAAGAAGGAAGAAAGAAAAGAAAAGAAAGAAGAAAGGAAGAGAAAGAAAGAAAGGAAAGAAAGGAAAAAAATAGTGGAAGCTGAAAGGGCCTGTGATAGCGAAAAGAAAGAGTAAGGTATTAAAGTTAAGGTGAGTTATATTATATCTTGAATCACCAAAATATATTTTACGTATGTTTTAACTTACCAAAATCTATTTTATACAAGTTATATTTTATTAGTATATTAATAAAAGTTATGTTTTATAAAGGTTTCAGTTACATGGTTTTATTTCTGAACCCTATTTGCTTAAAAGGAAACCCATGGATATGTCTATTTATATTTTAAAGAATATTTGACTCTGACCTTATAAACAATTATGTTTTGTAGGTATCACCACAGGAGTCCCACGCCTTGGGAGACTTAAATAACCATTGGCTTCTGTTTGGCCACTTTGTGGTCCTCTGTTTGTCATGGATCTATTGACCTCTGTTCTGTGCGGACCAAAGTACTGTGTGGAGCTAAGTGCCACACTATTGTGGGAGCCACCTCTAGAATCCGTACGAGCCATCTCTTGAATCTGTACCTCTGTTTTGTGCGGACCAAAGTGCTGTGCGGAGCTAAGTGCTACACTATTGTGGGAGCCACCTCTTGAATTTGTACCTTTGTTCTGACTGTCACTTCTGTGACCTCTGTTCTGTTCTGTTCAGTTTTGTACCGTGGTTATTGTCATTTACTTACATAATTTATGTATTTCAGTTCTGCTACTTAAATGATTTGTTTACCAAATTACCGTAATTATGGTTATTTATTTACATAATCTCAGTTTTGCTACTTAAAGGATTATTTGTTCTAACTAAGTTCTCTTAAATGTTTTGGCTTAACTAACTATCCATGGTTATTTCGTGTCCCTTATACTCTTGGTATAATATTTCTCACTCTGCCATGTGCTTATAGCTGTTTACCAATTTTCAGGAAGCATGCAATTCAGAAATAGCTTTTGAAAAGTCTTAGACGTAGGGCTGCGGAATAGACACACACAACACTTTTATGATATTTTTTATATGTAAATATCGGCCTTTTTGGTCAGTACATTTTGTAATAAAAATAGAAGCTCCAATGATTATTTTGGTATCTTTACTTAAATTTTACTTCCGCTTGCGTTTATTGATTTGTTTAAGATTTGGCCGGAGATAACCTCAGTTACTGGCCATTACGATGCTTAACCCTTGGGTACGGGGAGCGGGTCGTGACAAGTGGTATCAGAGCAATGGTTTTTTAAAAAAAAAAAAGAGAAAAAAAATCATCATTGGAGCATAGGACACGCGCACATTTAAGAACTGGGATAACGGGTAATTAATACCGAATTATTATATTTTATTCGTCGATTTAATTATATTATAATTTTATATGATTATATATATAATAATTTTTTTTTTTAGTGTGCCTAATTTGTGAAGGTTATTAGATATAATTTATATTTGATATAGTAAAAGAAGGACAAGAAAAGAAGGATGTCGGGCTCAAGCACCCACCAAAATTATAATATAATTAAATACATATAATTTTCAGTTAAGTATTCAAAAAAAAATTATTTTGATGTTTTTTTTAAAGTGGGTTCAAATTATAAAGTTACTAATTTTGAAACTATTTCCCATCAATGAAAAGTTCATCTCAAAATTTTCAATTCTTACATATAATTCTGTCATTGTGTTCTCATTTTTATTTATTTTTATCATAAGCAAAACGAGTGAAAAAGTTTTTAAAGTCACCGATTATTTTTCATTTTGGCCCAAACTAATTTTTGACAACTAAACAGTGAGTTATTTTTGGTAAAAAAAATTTTGAGGTAGTATTTTCTATCAGATTAATCATCTAATATATATTTATCAGAGTGCGCAGCGGATAGCTTACATATGACAAATTTCGAGGACGAAATTTTAAAAGGAGGGAAGATTGTAACAACCCAAATTTTTTATTATTATGTAGAATTTATACTAATATTATTCAAATCTCAGTTCGAAAAATATATAATTTATTATATATTATTATGTCTAATTTTGTAATAATAATATAGATAATATAAATAATAATAATAATCGGTGTGGTACTAAAATAAATAATTAATTTTTCATTGGTATATGGTAAAGTGTAATTTAATTAAGAATTAATTAATTTATATAATTATATTAAAATATTGGGTCAAAGGATAATTATCTTCAATATCTATTAAGGACAAGAATGAATCTATATAATTATGAATTAAATCTGAGCGAAAGCGACGTCTAGCCACGTAGAGGCCACGTACGCGTCTCTCCTCCCTATAAAAGGGAGAAGGCGTTTCACCTGAAGAAAGGAAAAGAAAGAAGGAAGAAAGAAAAGGAAAGAAAGAATAAAGGAAGGGAAAGAAAGAAAGGAAAGAAAGGAAAAAAATAGTGAAAGCTAAAAGGGTCTGTGATAGTGGAAACAAAGAGTAAGGTATTAAAGTTAAGGTGAGTTATATTATATATTGAGTCACCAAAATGTATTTTTCGTATGTTTTAACTTACCAAAATCTGTTTTATACAAGTTATATTTTATTAGTATATTAATAAAAGTTATGTTTTATAAAGGTTTTAGTTACGTGGCTTTATTTCTTAACCCTATTTGCTTAAAAAAAAACCCATGGATATGTCTATTTATATTTTAAAGAATATTTGACTTTGACCTTATAAACAATTATGTTTTGTAAGTACCACCACGGGAGTCCCACGCCTTGGGAGACTTAAATAACCATTGGCTTCTGTTTGGCTACTTTGTGGTCCTCTGTTTGTCATGGATCCATTGACCTCTGTTCTGTGCGGACCAAAGTGTTGTGCGGAGTTAAGTGCTACACTATTGTGGGAGCCACCTCTAGAATCCGTATGAGCCACCTCTTGAATCTGTACCTCTATTCTGTGCGGACCAAAGTGCTGTGCGGAGCTAAGTGCTACACTATTGTGGGAGCTACCTCTAGAATCCGTACGAGCCACCTCTTGAATCCGTACCTTTGTTCTGACTGTCACTTCTGTGACCTCTGTTCTATTTTGTTCTGTACCGTGGTTATGGTCATTTACTTACATAATTTATGTATTCCAGTTCTGCTACTTAAATGATTTGTTTACCAAATTGTCGTGGTTATGGTTATTTATTTACATAATCTCAGTTTTGCTACTTAAAGGATTATTTGTTCCGACCAAGTTATCTTAAATGTTTTGGCTTAACTAACTATCCATGGTTATTTCGTGTCCCTTATACTCTTGGTATAATATTTCTCACTCTGCTATGTGCTTATAGCTGTTTACCAATTTTCAGAAAGCATGCAATTCATAAATAGCTTTTGGAAAGTCTTAGACATGGGGCTGCGGAATAGACATACACAACATTTTCATGATATTTTTTATATGTAAATATCGGCCTTTTTGGTCAGTACATTTTGTAATAAAAATAGAAGCTCCAATGATTATTTTGGTATCTTTACTTAAATTTTACTTCCGGTTGCGTTTATTGATTTGTTTAAGATTTGGCCGGAGGTAACCTCAGTTACTGGCCATCATGATGCTTAACCCTTGGGTACGGGGAGTGGGTCGTGACAAAAAGAAACCAAATTTTAGCATTAGCTAGAATATTTCTGATTTTTATTTAGAAATAATGGGTTCAGTTCCGAGATTGCTGGTTAACTTTTATGAGTGGTGTAATTCTGATAGCAATTTTTAATTGTTTACAAGTTTTGTAAACTTGGTTTGTTTTAACCTAGTTTATCCCCTGCAAAACTTAATTCTAAATTTGTTTCTCATGGATTAGGAGTCAACTTGCTCCTGAAAGTTTTATCTGTGGTTAACTAGGCCTTAAGTGGGACCGGTGGCTCCTCCAGTCTTCCTAGAAACTTTCCTAACCATGTTTGATTCTAGGGTAAGTGGTGAGATCAATTTTGAATTAAATTTCAGACTATGAGATTTTCTAGTGTTAAGTTTAGTTTCTAGAAAAACAGAATACTGAAATTCTGTTGTGATTTTTCAGAAATGGCTTCAAGAGGTGAAAATAGAAAATGTTGTTCCACCTGACAACCTTGAGCCTTGCGAGGTTCTTAAAGGAAGATCTAAAGAGATCAAGTGTGATTATAGGAAATCACAAGATTGCATGATGATATCTCTAAATTTCTCAGAGGCAATTAGTATGTTATCCTTGTGTCAATTATAGCATGTATGATTATTATGTGACTTTACTTGAGAGCAAAGATAAGATAACCCGTTAGGGTAGGTGAATATATTTTTTGAATTTTTAAATTCTAAATATATTCTTAAATTGGTAGCTCCTAGTAAGTATAAAATCATTGATCACAGATATAGAAAACTGGTGGTTCCTAGGAAGTGTTAGACCACTGGCTACACAATTTCGAGTTTGTGGTTCCTAGTAGTAAACAGATTACTGATCACATGTCAAGACATGATGGTTTCTAGTAGTGGAGAGGTTACTAATCATATGTCAAGATATGATAATTCATAGTAGTGAAAGAGTCTATTGATCCTATGTTAGAATGTTGTGATTCATAGTTGTAAAGTGACTACTGATCACAATTCAAAACATTGTTATTCCTAGTAGTAGAAAGTCTATTGACCACATGCTGGAAAATTAGTGATTCCTAGTGATAAGACTATTGGCCATGTTAAGAAGTTCTGAATAGTAGACTATTGAATACTGGATCTGTGTTTCCAAATAGTAAGGCTATTGACTTCAGAGTGACATGTAGAACCAAATTTGTTTTGTTCCTTGAATTCGGAAGAGACCTATTTCGGTTAATGACGGTCTGAGAATGTATTTTCTGTGATATGCTTATGAGAGTCTCATAATCATTGTGACACAAGGAATTGTTTAAAGACCTTGCATGAATTTTTGAGTGTAAATTCTACAAATGTGAGGGTGTCATGCAAAATGTGACAACACCTAAACCAAAGTAGGTAGAATAGCCTTAAAAATCCGTTGACTTTGTGTTCAACGGTTATGCACAATATAGTAATGCAGATCAGTTTTCTTGTAGATAAATCTGATATTCAAATTCACACAAGAATGCCATCATGGAATTGAGGAAACGATTTCTTGAGAAGATATTCAATACTACCAAGTGGATGTTGTATTCTAAGTTTGATATGAAAGATATGGGCCTTGTAGATGCAATTCTGTGATTCTGGGTATTAAGATTACTAGAACATCTGGTAGTATTGTACTTTCTCAGCCTCATTATGTTGATAAAATACTTGAGAAATTTAATAAATAAGATACAAGTGTGTCGAGGACACTGGTAGACTTATGTCTACATTTGGCTAAGAATAATAGTGAACGTGTATTTCAACTAGTATATTCTCGGGTCATTGGAAGATTAACGTATCCAATGAGTTGTACAAAGCCAGGTATAGCCTACTCAGGTAACAGGCTTAGTGGGTACTCGAGTAATCCTAATGCTATTCATTGGAAAGGCATTATGCGAGTGTTGGATTAGTTACACTAAACCCGGGATTATAGGTTGTATAACACTTGATATCTAGTTGTACTAGAAGGGTACGAAGGCGCCTACTAGATATTTGATGTAAAGACTACAAATCCATTAGTGGATATGTTTTCTCTAATTGAAACTGTAACCGTGTCTTGGAGATTTTCCAAGCATATGTATATCCTGAGATTAATGATGGAATCGGAATTCAGTTATTCAGATAAAGATACTGAAGTAGCTGAATGGCTTTGCCGTTTTCGATATTCCATGTTGATCAAAACTTGCGCTAGCAATTTGTATACTTTGCGAAAACCAATCAAATATTGGTAGGGCACATATGGAAGGTCTAGACTTTTTCATCAAATACATAATACCATATGACAACTACTCTCACGTGTTGTCACTACAAACTATATAAAGTCTAAGGACGATATTACGGATTTGTTAGCCAAAGGGTTAAATCGAGAGTTAGTAGGAAAGTTGTCAAAATGAATGAGGTTAAGGCCTTTAGTGAATGTTACCATAATGGAAAATCCAACCTAGTTGACTGGAGATCCCAAGATCTAGGTTTAAAGAGACAATCTAATTGTGTGTAATGGATGAGTCGCTGTGGAGGTAAATCCTCCTGCCTATTCCTTTATGTAGTGATACCCTGTGGAGTGGAAGGTTAATCGGATGCTTTTAATGACCTAAGTACTGTGAATAGTCAGCTGGGGTATAAAGAGATACCTTATGTAGGTTACCTATGTGAGTGTGAAGTGGGGCCATTTCTTTAAAAATTGACAAGGATAAATTCTTTAAAAACACTCGCTGAACCAGACTAGGGTTCTAGGGCCAAACTGGACACACCAGTGAGAACAAGAATAATGGTTAGAGTAACTCCTATGTGAGGTCTATTGTCTCGATTTACAAAAATGACAGAACAGTTCAAGACATCACGTTCACTGGACAGCTAGTAAATTCAATCGGCTTTCACTACGAAAGGTTCAAGGCCAACAACTACCTTTTCTGATGCAGGGTTATTTTGTGTGCTCTCTCTTTGAGTCGTTGTTGTTAAGCGTTGTCCGTTTTTCTTTATTCAGCTAATTTTATTCATGTGGGGGATTGTTGAAAAATAATGATTTTTTGGCAACTTTAATTCGAAATTAAAGTGATTTTGATATTGTGATTTTGATATATGACAATTCACTTACATCAAATGTGTATGATTAGAAGTAATGTTTGTATGGTTTTAATGTTATGGTGTTGTGTATTAAATGTTAATAGTCAGAGTTATCTATTAGTTTATGGTTGAAGGAGTATGATGATATTATTGTGTGTATTTATAGTCAGAATAATGCCCTGTGTGAGTGTTGTTAACATCATCCATCCAATGCAGGCATCGAGGTTTTATGTCTGGACATTGGTTATGCATGTTGGTTTCAGAGTGAGATCGGCGGGTACTTGGTTGTGTTTCCCATGTGTCGTACCAATATGTTCAATGTGGAAATATGTTGTGTACTATACATGTGTGTTTCACAATATGGTATTTCATTTCATAATGTTTGTGATTTATGTTGGACACATCATAATGTGCTTAGTGTGTGATGTGGTGCGTCGTGATGTTTCTTAGAAAAAACAAAATTGATGCTCACGTTACAAGAAAACAATAACAACAATTAAAACCCATCCAGTTATAGCGATCCCGGTTATCCCTTTACTGTTCTGTTGTTTTCCAGACGCGGTTCCGTGGAATTGGTAGTTGTACCTATCGTGTTGTCAACCTTTAAACTCTTTTGTTTGAGTTTTAGAATGTGTTGGGCTTGGTTGTTACAGGTTGGTAGAGCTTTAGCTCCCATTGTTGTTGCCCAGTTTTTTTTTATTGGTCCGCTCAAGCGGATCTTATTGCGCTCGAGCGGGGTTTACACACTTCCAGTATTTCGTGCCTCTGCAAAACTTCTGCAGATGTGTTTTCTACGCTCGAGCGGATTTCTTTACGCTCGAGCGTTCGCGCTCGAGCGGGCTTGTTAGCGCTCGAGCGGGTAGTACTTTTTGGTGTAAGTTCTGGGAGGGAGAAATCTATGCTCGAGCGGACTGGTTTTCGCGCTCGAGCGGATGTACTTTATTCTTGTGTCTTGGCGCTCGAGCGGGCCTTCTTGCGCTCGAGCGTACCTGGCTTTTTGTCCTTGACGCTCGAGCGTTATGTTCTCCGCTTGAGCGGGAGAGTCGTATATCAGTTGGCAGCTAGGCTATTTTAAATCACTTTTTACATTTCCTTTCTCTCTCTTACTTTCCCCAAAACCGATTTTGAGAGCTCCTCACTCTAAAACCTAACTTCTCTCTAGGGTTTGATCTAGTAGGAGTGTTTTCCTCACCTTTGGCCTTTACAAAAAGTGTGTTGATCATTGGGGGCTACATTTTGATCCGAGAAATTTGGTGTTTGGAGCATTTCCGAGTTTAGCTCTTCTTCTCCTTGGGTTCTACATTTGAGGTAGGGATTTCCTTGTTCTTTTTCAATACTTCATCTATAGATAGATATGTGGTAGCTTTGTATTGCATGAAAACCATACCTATGTTGGGTTTGTTTGAAAATCATGAGGGAACCTAGGGTGGTTGATTGAAAAATGGATTTATTGTCTTTGGTTGTTCATTGGACTATTTGTGGCGTAAACTAGCATGTTGTTGTTGAAATATAGAAAAGCCCCAAATTCATATTTGTCATGATAAATTAAAAAAGGGGTTTTGTTCTTTGGGCAAATACTTGTGTATTGTGGGTCTCAAATGAGGTCTTTGTTGTTTATTGTTGTTGATTGAGCCCTTTTGGTCATTATTGAGAAAGAGGGAGAAAAACCCTAATTTAATAATTATGACTTAAGTTGCATAATTGATTTGGAAGGTTAGGAAAGGAATGGAATTGATTTTGGGAAAATGAGAAAAGTGTTTTTGGAATAAGTGGTGGAACATGTTGATTTGGAAAATTATGAAAGTTGATTTTGAAAGTGAAGAATGAAACATTAACTCTATGTGAGTCATAGAAAATAAATATGGGAATTGGATCGTTGTATCATGCATGTCGAGTGCACATATTTGGGGAATAAATTTGTAACTACCATGCTTGGGTTGTTGATGGGTTTGTGGTCTCATAGTAATTGAGTCTTTAATAGATGTACTAAATATTTGTATCTAGAGGTTTTGTCTTTGGTCATCGGTGGAGGATGACACGGTTGTGTTGAATTGTCGTGTATGCATTATACCATTATTGACTGAACATCGTATGTGATGAAGTGTTGAGATGCATTATATTGTATGCTTGCTCGGGAGGAGGTAGTTATGTGTTCATATACTTTGACACATTGCTTGTATCTTGATGGTTTGTGTATATGTGTTATACATGTTGATTATGCCCTGTTGTGTTGGGTTGGTGGTGTTATACCGTGCGTTAAGAATCAGAGGTTCCGTGACCTTCCAGCTAGTGCCTGGAGAACTGACTGCGCTGAGAATATAAGGCACCATACCCTTCCAGCTAGCGCCTGGTAAACTGGCATGTTGTTGTGAGAGGTGTATCTTTGGCTTACTACGCACATAGCTAGTAGAGCAAAGTTTTGTTGTTGATGTTTCAGTGCGTCTGGGAATATCATGGATTGGGTTGATTACAGTTTTGGAGGGCCGAGTTGCCTCATTGTTTTATCTTATGCATGTTGGTGAGTTGTTATCTCCCTTCTTATAACGATGCATGTATAGATTTGATTGTATTGGGAAGAAGCCAAAATGTCATCCTTGTCTTTTGAAAAGTGTGAAGGAGAACGGATATTTTTTTAAAGAAATATATATTAATAAAAGGTCATATCTGTGTATGTTTGGAAAATGAAAGAGAGTGGTGGGCTTAGTGAAATTATTTCCTAAGGTATTGTTAATGTTATGAATGATTGGGAACGGGGATTAATGAAAAGAAAAGAAAAGAAAATTGAATCTCCTATGGCGTTGATTGAAATGGTTGTTTTCAAGAAAAGTTCATACTTATGTATATTTTGTGTAAACTGTCACATTACTATTCTAGTATGAGATTGGGTATTCATGATCATAGCTATCTGTATGTTGTTATTGTTGAGGGCCATGTTGAGATCCCTACTGGACTATATGTTCATCCCACGTTGTTGAATCTTTTTTCAGGTGTTGAGCTGAATGTGCTGCAAGATTTGGATCTTCTGATTTGTTGGCCACGGGGCCTCTCTTATATGGGCGGAATGCCATATGTGTAAAAGGGTTGCACCCTTCTTCTTGATTTGTTGTTAATGATGTAAGCCTAAGGGCAATTTATTTAATATGCTCATGTTGTATTTACTTACATACGAATGAGAGCAATGTTATTCACTTCTACGAATTGAATATATGAGTTTATTTTCGCATGTTATCTCTAAAATGGAATTAAGTAAATGAAATTGGTAATACTTCGAGTAATAAAAAGTGGGGCGTGACACAGCGTATGTCACTCTACAAAAATCAAACACACTGTTACCTAAAAAGCAACCAAAGAGGGGGGTGAATTAGGTTTCAACATTTTAAAATAAATAATATCCCATTAAAAATTACCACTAATACAACAAACAAGGACAAGCACAAATAGGGATTAATTAGAGAAAGATCAAGCAACAAGGCAATGAAATATAGCTAACACAATGAGTATATCAAATATATCAGTTAGCTATAACAATTAAGTAAAGAGATAAGGGAAAAGAAATACAAACACGATTTATAGTGGTTTGGCTTCAACTTGTTGGAAAATAATGATTTTTCGGCAACTTTAATTCGAAATTAAAGCGGAGCCCAACCGCCAGTTGAGGTGGGTCTGAGTGGTTTTGTATTCTCTCAAGTGAAAAGATTACAATATAAAAATAATGAGCCGAAACCATTGAGTTGTGAATGAGAATTGTCTCATAAAGTGGGTATCAATAAAGTTGGGCTTAGATTTAGACTTAGTCTTAGTTTGGACTGGGTCTAGACTTGTGCTTGTGCTTGTGCTTGTGCTTGTGCTTGTGCATGTGTTGGGTTTGATCTTGGACTTAGACTTGGGCTTAATCTTAAGCTTGGGCTAAGTTATGTTGTGTTGGGCTTAGCTTGTACATGTGTTTGAGAATTGGGTCTAGAACGGGTTGTGACCCAACATTAGTATCCATTTTGTGACCCATCTAGATGGTTTATTCAAACATCATTATATACATATTTATTTGTATTTATTAAACACAGGAGGTTTAGACCTTTGTAACTCTCATCTTTTGATGATGAAGTTGATGAGCATATTAGTGGCCATAGGTTTTCAACCTTTATAACTCTAGCCCTAATGGCTAGAGTTGATGGCCTTGATTATTGGCATTTGGTGGCCCTATTGATGTACAGACTTCATGGCTAGGGATTCCCTTACTTGTATAAATAGAGGCGTTTCCCCTCAAACTTGGAAGAAGATGTTGTTTTTAGAAAGGTTTTGTGATGGAAAATGAGATGGTGTTTTGAGATAAAAAGTTGGAGATGATTTTTTACACCAAAGAAAAATTTTCCTATCTTCTTTTGTTAGGCTCTTCTTTGGTTCTTGTTAGGGAGAATGCATCCATTGTCAAGTTTGCCGAAGCTATTCAGAAGGTGCTTCTGCATTAGCTAGTTTCGACCATCATATCTTGGGATACAGATGTCGGCATACCTCCAACATCAATCGAGAGACGGTGAATCTGTTTTAAGGAAATTTTGGTATTACATAGGCTTCAGTTTGCTTCTTTTCTTATTATTTGTTCTTTAATTTTTCAGAATTTAGTTTAGCCCGACGAGTTCTAATCTTTAGTTATCCATGTTAATAATTTGCCCTTTTAGTAATGTAATCTAATTTATGTCTATATTTAGTTGTGTTGTTTATTCTGTATGTCATCCTTTATTAATAATAAAAATTGTTTTGTCATTTCTATTTAATGTATTTATATATTTTTCTTGTATTATTATGAAAAAATACCAACAATCTTAAAACAGATTTTTTATAAATAATTTTTGAAAAAACAATTTAGCTTTTATTTTAATGTATTCTAGTAACTCTTGGAATTAAAATTAATTTAATATCCTAGAGTTATTGGATTGTTTTGAGTTGTTTATTTCTAATAATTTATTCATGCAATTTATGTTATGTTAATTAGTTGTTATTGCATGAGTTATTTGATTGTTAGTGTTTAAGTTGGTAGGAGTTTATAAAAATAAAAATAAAAATTCATTATGTAAGATTTTTACAATTTTATTTGATTTGTTTGCTTGTTTTCTTTTGTAGCTAACTTTCTTTACAGGTTTACCTAAGCAATAAATGATGATATATAATACGAACAAATAAAATAAATTAGAATGAGTAAAGTGGACTACTAATTATTTATTTAAACATGATTACCTTTGCGTGGAATAAGGAATAATATTAGACCTTCCGAATTTTAGTGAATTTAATTATTCACTTTATAGTTCAGTTTGATTTCGGATTTATTCCATATGTTGTTTTGAAAGTTTGGTAACAATTTCAATTTAATTTGATTAATTAAATTCTAGAAAAAAACCAAGAGCTGGATTTTTAGAAAGTCAGGCGATTTGACTAGTCGAGAGGTTTTTGACAGTATAAAGTATCTCCAAACAAGTATGTTTTAGAAGAAAATTTAGTAAAACAGTGGTCTTATTTCCGAGTTTGCTTATGATTATGTTGTATTATATGGTGGATGAATCCTAAGAGGGTATTAGTGCATAGTGGATTATTTTGCATTATAATGTCTTTACTTTGTATTCATTCTATTAATTAATTGTTGTATTGGTTGTGATTTTTTCCATGTCTTGACGTGTATAATCAAATGAATTACTCCAAACATTATTGTGTATTGTAGGAATTTAACTCTATTGTTTATAAGATTATTTACTCATAGTTAGATGGTTAGAATGCTAGTGTTATGACTATAATAGTCTTATATACGTAATTATTTCATAGCTATGAAACTTAGGGCTGAGCAAGAAATCCGTAAAATTTGTAATTCGATCCAACCCAATCCAATCCGGTAGGTTTGAATTAGGTTTTTGAATCCGTGGTTCGGTTCTGGATTGAAGACTTAAAAATCCGTAGTCCACGAATTGGTTTCGGATTGGACCCCACAATTTCGGATTGGAACCGATCCAGACCGTATACAAATAGTTTATATTTTTGTTATACATTCTCCCCCATAGTATCTTCTCTTATTCCATATAAAACCTAAACTCAAATCTAAACCCGCATAATATCTTCTTTTATTACTTTTGTTTGTTAGTGTTTAGTTTTAATTTGTAATGGTCTAAATACTTATGGTGAAACCAGTTTTCTTATGGTTGTTTAAATTCTAGAACAGTATGTCGCTATTATAGAAAGATATGTCCCTACTGTGGAACTAATATAGCGCTATGTTTATGTTTTTATGAAATTAAAGTGTTATATATATATATATTTTTATTATTTAATTATGTGAATCCGTAGTCCTAAACCGATCCAATCCGTGTTTAAATGGATTGGTTCAGATTGGTTCCATGATTTAAACGGATTTGATTGGTTTTAATTTTTTAGGAACTGTAGATAACAGATTGGTTCTGGTTTTACCCCAATCCGGTCCAATCAGGACCATGCTCACCCTTAATGAAACTCATGACATTCTTATAACTACAATACATCTATAGCTGCTTGAATTACATAATGTAAGTGATAGTTTAAATTACTTATGTAATATGAATTATATGAGTTATTGGTTTATTAACTCATTTTGTATCCAAGTGTGTATATAAGCAGTGAGCATGGAGATTTAGTGACAATATGGATAAAGTTTTGTACACATCCCTTTTACATGGAATAGAGTACTGAGTTTACTTTTTGCATTGTATTTTATACAAAGATATGCTGGCAATCTGAAAGAATGGTTTCAAGTGGAGCAGTGTGTTCCTGGCTAAATAGACGATTCCAAATGCAACCATGAACTCCGTTTTGCAGATTTAGACAATTTATAATTGTAACAGTTGTAGCTGCATTTCCATTTCCATTTGTAGTGGTTTTAATTTTTAATTTGTAATAGTTACACCATAGTGAAAGGAAAGGGAGATGGAAAGAAATTCTAAACCTTCGGGTTTAGAGAAACTCTTTGGAATTAATTTTATTATTCCCAAAGTGTTTTGGTTTTCTTTAATGGAAACCAAAGTTTAGCCTTGGCTAAAGAATATTTCTGTTCTATTTAGAAATGGCAATTAAGATGGATTTGGTTTCAAACCTTTGTGGTTAGAGGAAGTCTTTGGGTTTCATCTTTTTATTCCCAAAGTGGTAGGAAACTAAGTTTTGAGAAAGTCTTGGGTTATAATATGATTATTTCCAAAGTGTTGTGAGAAAGGAAACAAAATTTTAGCATTAGCTAAAATATTTCTGATTTTTATTCAGAAATAATGGGCTTAGTTCCTAGATTACTGGTTAACTTTTATAAGTGGTGTAATTCTGATAGCAATTTTTAATTGCTTATAAGTTTTGTAAACTTGGTTTGTTTTAACCTAGTTCATCCCCTGCAAAACTTAATTCTAAATTTGTTTCTCATGCATTAGGAGTCAACATACTCTTGAAAGTTTTGTCTAAGGTTAACTAGGTCTTAAGTGGGACTGGTGTGACCCCTCCAGTCTTCCTAGAAACTTTCCTAACCATGTTTGATTCTAGGGTAAGTGGTGCTATCAATGTTGAATTAAATTTCAAACTATGGGATTTTCTAGTGTTAAGTTTAGTTTTTGGAAAAACATAATAGTGAAATTCTGTTGTGATTTTTCAAAAATGGTTTGAAGAGGTGACAATAGAAAATGTTGTTCTACCTGATAACTTTAAGCCTTGCGAGGTTCTTAAAGGAAGATCTAGAGAGATCAAGTGTGATTATAGGAACTCATAAGATTGCCTAATGATATCTCTGAATTTATCAGAGGCAATTAGTATGTTATCCTTGTGTTAATTATAGCATGTATGATTGCTATGTGATTTTACTTGAGAGCAAAGATAAGACAACCCGTTAGGGTGGGTGAATATATTTTTAAAATTTTTAAATTCTAAATATATTCTTAAATTGGTAGCTCCTAGTAAGTATAAGATCATTGATCACAAAGATAGAAAACCGGTGGCTCCTAGGACGTGTTAGACCACTAGCTACACAGTTACAAGTTTGTGGTTCCTAGTAGTAAATAGATTATTGATCACATGTCAAGACATGATGGTTTCTAGTAGTGGAGAGGCTATTAATTATATGTCAAGACATGATAATTCTTAGTAATGAAAGTGTAACGCCCTCAAAATAATAACATTAAACCCATTAATATAGACATGCATTGATATATAAAAGCTCCATTTTCTTCTATTCATCAGAGTTCTATTACCAAAAGTATTACATGTTAACAACAAAAGCAAATGCCCTAAAGGCTTACAGCTTTCCAAGTTAACACTTGGTTACAACAAAAGAGTACTAACTCATTTACACATTAAGCCCTTGGCTTGAATATACATGTAATACATCAAAGAAATTAAATAACAAAAGTCCGCCCGCCTCTAGCCTCCCAAGCTACATCCTTGGAGGTGGCATGCTACCTGTACCTGAAAATGATATTCCCATATAGGGTGAGCCACAGCCCAGTAGAAATACACTAAACCAAATATGAACAATGACTAAAAGATTAACAGTTGATAGATGGCCAACACAGATACTCTCCCTCATCACACTTTACAGTTTCATGACATACAAGTCCATGTTACAATCCATTTTCCAATTCTTTTCAATTCTCAATTTATAACAATGGCTCAGAACCTGGCCAAACAATTCATATGAGATAGTAACTCATATTAAGCATTTTCCCATTTCATAATAGATAAGCATACTAGCTATATCACACACCAGCAGATAAGCATACAAGTTATATCATCACTTCCATAGATATGCATAAGAGCACTATCACACTTCCAAAGACAAGCATATGAGCTCTGTCAACACATTAATAGATAAACATATGAGCTCTATCTATGGAGTCCATCCCCTATCTCCTCCCAACAACATCCGGTTTAGTGGTCCATCCCCTATCTTCCCCTAAACCGTGGAGTACATCCCCTATCTCCTCCAATACAACACAATGCATATAAATGATAATTATGCACATCATCACACAACACATAAATTTAATGTATTCTTTCAACCGTCCTACTCAATGACACATTCCAGTGATTAGTTTCAGTCTGCCTAATCATCATGCATTGTCTACAACAATCAAGACTATCCTCCATCGATAGCCCAAAGCAGTTATTTCTATACAGAAAATAAATGCAACAATGGATATATAATCAACATTTCAACTAGGTGAGCGATAAATAATCCGACTACACCCTTTAATCCCATATCTTTCCAAATCAATTCCTCATTTCTCATAATTAATTATGCAAATTAATTAACCAATGTAATTAGGGCATATTCCATAATTAACATTACAACCCTTAGGTTCCATATTCATTAATGTTTTAACATTAATTTCACTTTTCCATGCCAAACATGCATCTAGGTTTTATATAGCTAAAACCCCAACTTTTGTAAATTTACACAAAAGCCTCCAACTTTCACAAAATTACCAAACCAACCCCAACATCTCAAAATACTAAAATTTAAAGACAAAGTCCATAGTAAGGAGTAGGTTATCCCTACCTCAAAGAGTGACACCCAACCAAGAAGATGAAGAAAACGAAAATGCTCCAAACCACGAATTTCTCAGATCAAAAGATAGCCCTCGACGATCAACACAACTTTTACAAAGGCCGAAGAGAAGGAGGACACTCTAACTAGATCAAACCCTAGAGAGAAGGGAGTTTCTAGAGAGAGAGGCTCTCAAAAATGGTTTTTAGAAAAAGTAGGAGAGAGAAAGAAAAGCAAAAAGTGATTTAAAATGACCCAGCGGATAACTCATATACGCATGACCCGCTCAAGCGGAGAACACAACGCTCGAGCGCCAAGAACAAAAATCTGAACACGCTCGAGCGCAATAAGGCCCGCTCGAGCGCAAAGACACAAGAATAAAGCACTTCCGCTCGAGCGCGAAAACCAGTCCGCTCGAGCGTAGATTTCCCCCTCCCAGAACTTATACCCAGAAAGTACTACCCGCTCGAGCGCCACCAAACCCGCACGAGCGCCACCGCTCGAGCGTAAACACACCTGCTCGAGCGTAAAAAAACACATCTGCAGAAGTTTTGCAGGAACACGAAATACTGGAGGTGTGCAATCCCCGCTCAAGCGCAAGAAGACCCGCTCGAGCGGATCGCCTAAAAACTGGACAACAAGGAATTGAAACCAAGGCCTAACCAACCTGTAACAACCCTGCTCAAAACATCCTAAAACTCAATCAAGTGGAATTAAAGGACGGCAACAAGATGAATACCACTACCAATTTCACGGAACCGAGTCCGGAACACAACAGAACAGTAAAGGGACAACCAGGATCGCTATAAAGTCCTTCTTGTTCTTTGAGATTTCACTTACAAAATATCTTAATTTCTTTCTTGGTATCCATACTTTCTTGGGTCCATGGAGATTAGTCTTAAGAACATTTAATCTCATAAAAGGTTTACGAGGATCAAAACCAATGCCTACTTTGTCAAAAAAACACATTTTTTATTTTCAAGATGCTTGTTGAGGTTTTCTTTTCTTTTTACAAAATTTTCAAGAGTTTTGTTTAAATCCTCAACATTGTTGTTCAAAATATTTTTCTCATTGGCAATAGATGTAAAGTCATTTTTCAAAGTATCATTTTTCATTTTTAAAACATCCACATCATTTGAAAGAGAAGTAACTAATTTCTTTTATTTAGAATTCTTAGTGCAAACATATCTAAATATGTCATGTAATTCATTGAAAACACTTTCAAGTTCTACATAATTAGAAATTACCTCATCTTGAGTGGATTCTTCTTCTCTAAGAGCCATGAGACACAAGTTGGCTACTCCATCATTTTCTCTCCAAATAGCTTCCTTTTTGTTGCCATCCATCATTGAAAGTTCATGAGCCTAGGAGTTCTTTAATGCCCAATTTTGTTAGGTCTTTTGCTTCTGGGATAGCTGTAACCTTAGCTTCTCATTCATTTGGCAACGACCTAAGAATTTTTCTCACAAGCTCACCATTAGTATAAGATTTACCAAGAGATTTTAGAGCATTAATAATATTGGTAAATCTATAAAAACATCTCAGAAATAGATTCAAATGATTCCATAGTAAAGAGTACATAATCATGAATAAGCATGTCAATCCGAGACTCTTTTATTTGGCTAGTTCTGTCATAGGTGATTTCAAGTTTATCCCATACATCTTTAGCAGTAATACACCCACAAATTCTATTGTACTCACTTGCATCTAGTCCACACACAATAATAAGCTTGGCTTTAGCATTAGCTTGAAGGAGTTTATAATCATGGTCATCAAATTCATCCTCAAGTTTAGGCACACTGATATTGTCTACTACCTTGGTAGGGATTTTAGAACCTTTAGTGATAATGAGCCACAAAGCATAATTAGTAGCTTGAAGATACAAAATCATTTTTTCTTTTCAATGAATATAATTACTACCATCAAAGAGAGGTGGCCTATTGCTAGCTTGTCCTACAACAGAGTAAGTAGAATACATGGTTGCTATGGATCAAAAACTCAAGATTATTAAATCTAAATAAGAGTCCCAAGCTCTTATACCAATTGTTACCCAAAAATCAACCTTAAAGAGGGAGTGAATTAGGTTTCAACAATTTAAAATAAATAATACCCCAATAAAAATTACCACTAATACAACAAACAAGGACAAGCACAAATATGGATTAATTAGTGAAAGATTAAGCAACAAGGCAATGAAATATAGCTAACACAATGAGTATATCAAATATATCAGTTAGTTATAATAATTAAGTAAAGAGACAAGGGAAGAGAAATGCAAACATGATTTATAGTGGTTCGGCTTCAACCAAGCCTACATCCACTTCTCAAGCTTTCCTTGAGATTTTTCACTATCTTCTAGCTTCACAAGGGTGCTAGCAACCTCTTAACACGTGGAGCAATCCTCCATAGAGTCTAATTTTACAAGCTTTCTAGAGACCTTAATTTTCCTAGCTTTACAGACTTGCTAGTGACCTTTACAAGATGAGTATGATGTTTTTGTTTTCAAAGAAAGCTTACAATAAATATCTCTCACAAATGGATACACTAAATGAAGCTCACTGATTTTGTGTAAAAATCTCTCAAATGTGGATATGCTTAAGGCTAAGCTCTGTGTGTTTTTTGAAGGAAAAGGAAATACAAAAGATTTACTCTTCAGAGAATAGAGAAATAAGATTGATGATAAAATCACACAGCTTTTCTTGGCTCAAATCTCTTTGAATTTCTAATAACCTCTCACAGGTAAATAGGCTTAAGGCTATAGCTCAGTGTTTCATTTTCTGAAGGATGAGTGATTAACTCAAATGAAGAACACTCCAGGTAATCAGAGAGAATGAGATTGATGAAAGATTAAAAAATGATTTCTTGCTAGTGTTGTTTCTGTTGTCTCTATCGATCAGCAGCAAGAGCACTTTTATATATTAAGAAGAAATGTATCTGTTGTCATTTGCGCGTGTTGAGAAAATTGAGTAAGATTTTGGTTAAATCTACTCTACTCAAAATTGCATTTCCTATACATGATTAGATGTTGAAGGAGTTGAAAGATGGGTCTGATTGTTGACAAGTATTTTTGAAAAAGATTTATTGCAACACAGAGTGGTTGCCCACCTGGATGTCCCAGATGAAGATTTGTTCTTGGTGGTCATCCACCCGGACATCCTCCCAGATGTCCGGTCAAGCCCCGGTCATCAAGGATGTCGTTCGCGGTCGTCAAGCATACTGCTGGTCTGACAGCGGAGCAAAGCTAGATTGAACTGGAGTGAAATGGGCTGATTTTGGCCTAGCCGGTTGTCCCTCCAGACGTCTGCCCGGACGTCTACCCAGTGTATTTTCAACCTTCTTTGTTTTGGCTGCTTGCTGTTACTGTTTGCTGTTGTTATGGGACTTCTTTAACACTTGTTTAAGCTTCTTTTTGCCTTCAAAAACATAGTTAAACACTAAGAGAATCATAGATTATAATGATTTAATCAAACAATAAGTTTTCAATTATAATCCATCAAAACAAAATCAAAACAGTGCTTATGTTACTACTTGTTATTGTGTTCTACTGCTTGGTTCTTGCTTTGTTTGAGCTGAAATTCTTGCCTCTAATAAACATAAATAAGAAAAAATGAGGATAAATTATGATGTTAAATTAATTATAATATTTCAAACAATTTAGCTCTTCAATTAAATCAAAACATAAATCAAAACAAAATCATCAAAATCAATGTTATTCATGCTATGACTAATACATACAAAAATGGAAATGTAAAATGTTACCCTCTCAATCATTACGGACAAATGAGCAAAAACGAATCCACCAAAATCATAGCAAGGGTATATGTGTAAACTCCACCCAAGCCAAATCAAAGGAAAATATTCCTTAATTAAATAAGACCAAATGGTCTATAAGAAAAAACACAAGATTAAATGGATTATCATTCCTTAATTTGGGATTTATCGATAATTTCTCCTTTCAAATACTGTATTAAATTTTTGATATTTTTTAAATTCCTAACATTACTCAATGTCATTAATAACATGAATTAGTTGCCTTTCTTAAAAAGAATAATTAAAATAAAATTAAACATGATTTAGTTTTCAATCACTTTTAAGGGTAAATTACACTAACACCCCTTGAGATTTCTGTTTAATACATATCACCTTCTCACGTTTGAAAAATTGGACTTACCCCCTGTCAGATTAGAATGACATATTTGCCCCTTAGCCTTTATACATATAAAATAATAAAATAATATTGATATTTTGTTCATGTCATTTCAAGAGAAATAACAATCTTCTTTGGTTTAACTCACACAAACAATTGATTTTTTTTTTTAAAATTAATTTTACTGATTTTTTTTAATATTTTAAGAAATTTCTTTTCATTTTTTAGATATATCTAATATAAATATACTTAAAAGGTATAATATTTTGTATTTTTTAAAAAAAAATTCACCAAATATAAAAAAATAAAAAATAAAAAATCAGTAATACCCTAATAAATGTAAATGACGGTATTGAGTAATACTATAATAACTCTGGATGATAGGCGAGAAAGAAAAATGATGGTGGAAATAAAAATGAAAAATTCTATTCATATATAAAAATTTATACAAAAAAATATCATAAAAATGTTGTGATAGTGATATTGTTGTAAATATAAATCATGTTTATTGATGTTTTATTTTAAAGGGAAAGGTCATTATTAAGCTATATTATTGTGTTTGAAAATTTTATATAAATTTTATATTTGTATATTACCACTCAATAAGAATATGTTCATATATAATTTAATGATGAAAGTTATAGAATATAGTCATGACGATAGGAAAAAGAAATGATAGAAAAAATGATAAAATGGTTTTTTAGAAAATTTTAAAGTATGACATTAACAATTTAAGAAATAATTTATAATAAGATTACAAACCTCAAATGGATTAATTTTTCAAACGTGAAGAAATACCTATATTAAATAGAAACTTCAAAGGGGGTGTCAGTGTTATTTACACCACTTTTAAAATAATACTATATGTACAAATTAGTAAACTAACTAGTGTATTAACAGATGCTGTGGCACAATTGTAGAGGTTTTGGTTATTTGTAATTTGTATAATAGGTGGGGTTAATAATAATATCATAACACTAGTTGGTACATTAATTAGTACACTAGTTGGTGCATATACCACCACTCCCACTTTTAAATTTGCTCTTCCTTCATTTTCAACTTTATTCTGGGTCATAGGTCTCGTTTGGTGTAGCTGTCAAAACAGATTATAACTTAACAGATTATAAATTATGACTTTAATCAGAAGCTGTTAATCTGTTTAGTGTAACTGTTGGATTATAGATTTAAGTTGCTGAGTAGTGTTTGTTAAATAAATAGTGAAGTAATTTTTTCAACAACTTTTATTTTTTGTTATTCATTACTTGTCTACATTTCTCATAAAATAATAATAATAATAATAATAATAATAATAATAATAATAATAATAATAATAATAATAATAATAATAATAATAATAATAATCAGTAGTCTATTTGGTTCTTTTTCTATTTTTAAAAAAATAAAAAAATCTAAGAGTATAACTGTAAATTAACATGTCCACAGCAGAAGCTGATAATCAGAAGTAAGGGGTGAACAGCTTCTCAGAATCAATTTTTTTGAGTTAAAATAAGTTGTCAGAATCAGTGTTTGACATATGTTTAACCAAACAGTCCAAAATAGATTTTCCAAAGCTAGAAGCTATAAGTTAGCTCAAAAAAACCCAAACAAACGCTTCCATACTTGTCGGCAAAATTTGTTAGGACTTGGGTTAAAGACTTTTTTTTTTTTTAAACTAAAATAGTCAGTAAAAATAAAATAATTTAAATAATTAATTTAAAAAAAGCCATATTCAAATCTTAATTATTTTATTTTTTTTCTCTTACAATTATCAAATCAATTATGAAAAAAGATCAACTAATTCTCTAAACACAACTTTTTTAGTCAGGTTAACATAGCCAAAAAAAATTTAAAAACCAACTAAAATAGCCAAATTCCCAAACGAACCCACTGCAATATCACTTTTAACTTAGTTTTTATAATTATAATTTTGTAGATTATTAATTTAAAAAACTTAAAATAAATTATAAATTTGTTTAGTGTAATTTATACTAGGGTAAATTACAAATACACCCCTTGAGGTTTGCTTAAAATACAAATTGTCCCATGTAGTTTGAAAAATTACAAATTCCTCCCAGTTAGAATTTTTATTTAACAGAATTAATTGAAAAAATAAAATTTCTAACTGTTCACCTATATAATAATAAAATTATCTGAATTATTAATTAAAATAAAATTTTAACATTATTAAAAACTGTTAATTAACTTGATGCTTTATTAATAAAAAGACCTAGTTGTTATGAAATTAGAAACCTTAGGGGCATAATGTAATTTCTAAAACCACATGGAATAATTTGTAATTTAAGTAAATCTCAGGGGGTATGTTTGTAATTTATCCTATATACTATTATAAGAAGAAAAGGTTTTTATGTGAGGATTTAACTTTTTTCGAGTTGTCATCACAACTTGAAAAAACATTTGGGTTTCGTAGATCGATTTTAGTAATCCGAGCCATTCATCTTTTAAGACTCGTTGAGTAGAATATTCATGCAAAAAAAAATCAATATGATTAGATATCAGTAAGGATTTTGAATCAAACTTGTTTTTAAAAAATGGATTACAAATATAATTTCAAGAATAACCAGTTATTTTTTATAATACAAATTTGATTACCGATGTTCGATTACCTTAGGTTTTTCCATGAATATTCTATTCAATTAGTACTAAAAAGTGAACAGTTTGGATCGTTGAAATCAGTCTCAAAATGTGCCTACCAAATCCTATCACTCTCTCAAGTTTAGATGGTTAATTTAAGAGAAACCAAACCCTTTGTGCCAAGTGTCTCATTTCTCAATGTAAAACAAAACATTAGATAAAGAAAACGGTGGGACTCGGGATTCGAAGCTAAGATCGTAAGTCTAACAAATAAGACTTTTACCATTTAAGTAACACACAATAATCTATTTGCATACAATAAATTGTAAAATTATTTGGTACAATGTTTAATAATTAGTGAAAAAATGTTGAATATATTTAGTTAAATAAGTTGTTAAATATTTTTTTTTTGGTAAATTACACGGATAGTCATTGTATAATTTTGGTTTCTACAATTCTAATTGGCTCAATTTTGACCCTGAATTTATGATTTTATCTCAATTCAATTGAAATGATTACAATTGATAGCATTTTCTTATGAAAAATACGCAAATAAGCGGCATGTAACAACATGCTTTTAAGGGCAAAATTATAATTTTTCTCAACTCAGTGAGTTAATTTCAACCAATTCAATGATATTTTTTCGTCAAAAACCCTAACGACTTTATCAATTGAACCAAATTGATACAATTTTTTTTTATTTTGTTATTTATTTATTTATTTATTTATTGTCTGTTGCACAACAACAACAAGGTTACAATATGTTGCAATCAACCAATTTTTTTTATTTGTTAATACACCTTTGTTATCTGTTGCAAACAACAACAACAACAACAATAGTAGATGTTTCCTTTCTTATTTGTTGCAATCAACAACAACAAAGAAAAAAATGATGAAAAGACTAAAAACATGAAGGACGACGGGAACTGTCATTTCATGACATCGGCAGCGAAGATTGATCTGAGAGACCTACGATGATGAAAATCAATGAGGTTTTTGGAAGAGTAGATCTGTTCATATCATTCATATCAACATGTATGTATATATATATATGCATATGTATGTATGTACCGTCGGCATCGTAAGGAGGTCCAGAGCAGACAACAGAGTTAAGAGTCACAAAGATGACAGAGAGCATTTTGGAGAGGTAAGGAGAGAGAACGTCGCTGTGTGTAGTGAAGAGGAGATTGAGGAAATGAATGCACTTCTCAAAGGAATTAGAGAGGTGGTCGAGGAGACAAACATACTTCTATATCTTCTAGATCTCTGACCATCGCGACCAGATCTTTCAAATCTCCTGTGACGCCCCAAAATTTGAGGACATCATATTAAGGTTTAAAACTTAAATCAATTTTCTTAATTAAGAAATTATAATCATTGCTACAACCAAGTTTACTATCATTCATTAATTAATAACACAGAAATTAAAAATTCTCAACTTACAACTTCAATCAAACTCAAGGCTTAGTCTTAATACATAAAAAAAATAAAATTAACACAAATATAAAAAGAAAACTAGAGAAAAACTAGAAAACTTAGAAAAATTGTTCATGGAACTTGACCACTCTTCAAGCTGACCAAGGATGAATGTCGCCTTGCGAGGCCTTTGTGGTTCCTTCGGTTTCTTCAATATCTGACATAAAATGCCAGTGCAATGGGAATGCCAATGAGTGACGAGCTCAATAAGATACTACAACCTGAAAATACCCACCCCGATAATAATACTCACAATTAATGAATACTGTGTGGAATAACAAGCAGCATTTAATAAACATAACAAGGATGCTATCAGTTATAATAATAACAATAGATAATAAGAACAAGGGCAAGCGGAAGCAATATTTCATCATAAGGAAAAAAAATACCAACTTTTCTTTTAAATTTACATAGATTTATTATATCAGGTAATTTTAGATAACTCCCCATGGAGCACTATTTTCAGTCAACTGCTAAGTAATGGCCATGGGCAATTTTGACTACCCCTTGGTCAAATATTCAAATGTTACTTGCAGTAACTACCAATGATGCCCACACACTAGGGTTACGTACCCGAGTCGTGACATCACGGTCTGTTCCAAGGGAACGGTCTATGTTGTGATACCCACACTACCAACCTTATATTGCCTATACCAATAAGAACCAAAATATATTCCTGTGCCATGTTAAGGTTCTCAACTCACTTGCACATGACTCTAAACCGAGCTCACCCCATCACTTTTAAACTTTAATGCATTGGATAAATTTTGTGTTTCTTTACTTCGTTGAATTCACGTTTTGATGCATGTATAAGTTTTAGTTTGCAAACCACAGTGACATAAAGTTTATATGGCAGAACATAATCATGTATGGCAACCAAAATAAATATTATAGAATGTCTCAGGAGTCATCACAAAATTTCAATGAATTTTTCACACTCCTTTTCAGCACTATATAGTTAAACTAAAAATAATGAAACCCATATCAAACGAAGTTCAATTAATACAATCTTGTAGCTGGTGCTAGCTCATTGAGTTAGGAAAATATTTCATGAGAAAACCAAGGCTAAAAACGATTTTAAAATGGAGAAATAAAATTTGGAAGAAAACTGGTTTCTAGGACAGTGAGTTATAGTAACTTCCAGCACAGGTGTTCTATGTTTGAAAAATAAAAAGGGGCATCAAACGGTGTCAAAAAGAGGTATAGTCAAAACGGCTTGCTAGATATTTGAGTTTAGAACATATTTCCAAAGAGTTTGAAGACTGAAAACCAATGGAAGATGGTCAAATAATTTTTCTAAGAAAATAGGGCAGATTCTGTTGCATTTTAGTAAAACTACAATTTCACCCTTTAGGCTTATCCATTTTTTGTGAAATCGGCAGCAAATGAAAGATAACTCTTATATCTAACTATCCCAAGTGGTTGTGCAGAAAATACCATTTGCAGAGAAAATGGGACCTATTTGAAATCACTGTTTCTGTTGTGTTGTGAACAACACTTAGGACAAATATTTATTTCAGTAAGAAAATGGTGTCCAATGATTTTATAAAAATTTACACGTGCATACAACACCTATATATACTCCTAGTAACAACAATTTTTTGACACAAGTTATTTTCAATTTGTTAAAGCATTTTACCTCCGATAAAATCTGAGACAGTGAAGAAAACATAAGTTTCAAGTAAACATGAACCAACCTTATCTCATTTTACCCCCATGTAAGATTATTTCAAACAATGGAGAATATTTGAACACATAAGAAGACAAAATTAGTAGCTAAACCATCTAATCTATGCTTGCAAGAATGAATAGAAATCATATAATCATGAAATTATTATTCTATCAGAATGTAAACATGGATTGAGCTATTTTGGCTATGTGTGTAATAACAATGCACACTCTTGCATATTTTTAATATATAGATTTAGTAAAAAAAAAAATATCTAAGGGAGGATAGAGGTTTAGTATTCTTACCTTAAGAGCTTTTTACAAACTATTCCCAAAATTTGTTTTGAAATGGTGACCACCAAGCACCCTCTCTTCTTCCTCTCTTTTTCTTTTCTTTTTCTCCTCTCTTTTTCTTTCTATTGCTCAGCTACGTGTATAGAATGAAAGGGCTGAACAGTGCTCTTATTTATAGGAGTTTGGCGACCTATTTTTATTTTATTTTATTTATTTATTTATTTTTTCTTTTGGCTTGGGAAATATTACCTACATGTAGGCTTAGAGTGTAGATGTATGCATGACTTGGCATGCATTGGCTTGCCTCCAACAGCTTTCTTGGGAAGAAAAGGCAGCTGAAATGCTCTACCCAAATATTTGAATCTCTCTCTCTCTCTCTCTCTCTCTCTCTCTCTCTCTCTCTCTCTTTTATAAATAAAATCAATATTCATATATAACCTGTTCACTAGATGTTTGTTCTCTATTATCCTCTAACTAACTTAGTTATTATTTGTTTAACTCATTTAATTTCCACAACTGTATTTAGATACAGAAATTTAATCACATAAAGATAAATAAATTTATTTAAAGGAGTTTAATATTGGTATTAATCATGATGTTATTAAATTATAATTTAATGATCACTATTAATTGACTTAATATTGTTATTAACAAACTAATTAGTTGTCCAAAAATTCAGGTTCTTACATCTCCATCATTCTCTGTTGATCTAGGGTCTTGCCACTTCTAGGCGAACAAGGGAGCAGAATCGCAGGTGATGAGACTAGGGCTAAGCAAGAAATCCATAAAATCTGCAAACTGAACCGGTCTAGTCCAATCCAGTATGTTTGGATTGGATTTTTGAATCTGTGGTCCTATTCTAGATTGGAAAATTGAGTAGCCATTCCCCGTGAATCGTTTCCGGATTTCATTTCACAGTTCCAGATTGGAACCGATTCAGACCGTATACAATTTAGACTATATTCATACCATACACCCTTGATACATACTATCCTACCTCTTATATATAAAACCAAAACCCTAATTCATAACATTTCATTTTCTTCTCTACTCTATGTGTGCAACAGCTGCTTTGTTGCTATTGTTGTGTTATTTTTTAGTTTTAGTTTTGTAATCGTGGAACCAGTTTTTTTTTTTTTTTTTTTTTTGAAATTGGTAATGGCTGCTACTATTGTTGTTGTGGAACTAAATATTATGTTTGTTTAAATTAATTGTGGAACAATATGTATGTTTATGTTTTGAAAAATTATGTGTAAATTAATGTTAAAATAAAAATGTTATATGATTTTTCTTTATTAATAGATTATGTGAATCCGTATTTCCAAACTAAGTAGAATTGTGTTTAAATGGTTTGGTTCAGATTGGTTCCACGATTTAAATGGATTGGATTGGTTTCAATTTTTATGGAATTGTGGACGACGGATTGGTCTTGGTTTTTTCCCAAACCAAACCAATTTGGACCATGCTCATCCCTAGATGGCACTTGAGCGTCTCTCTCAGAGCAATGTTGGGAGGCAACGACGATAGAGAGAGGAGGCTAGGGTTCAAATCAAAGCCGGTGGCTAGGGTTCCAAGATTGAAGATGAAGAAGAGAGAGAGAGAATGGACTTTTGACCAAACAAAATTTTAATTTTAATTTATAAACCGAGTGTCTTTTTTTTATTTTTAAGCAAATAAATTAAATAAATTGATTTATAAGCATTACCGAACAGGACCAATGTAACATAGGGAAAATTATGCTCTGTTCACCAGCCTAAGAATCATATGTTCACATAAAGACTAAAAATTGTGCATTTAAAAATAGGCCTCACATAAATGCGTGGTTTTAATATTGTTTACAATTTTAATTATTACATAAATTTTTTGCTTGAACAATTCAAAAGTTAAATTTTTTTATTTTTTACTAATGAATCAATATTCAAAATCATTCATCAATTCAATGTTCAAGAACTTTTTCACATAAAGTTTAGGGGTGAGTGTAACGCCCCCAAAAAAAAAGTACAGTGAATATAATAATAACCCCAACACATTCCATTACATGATCTCAATGTTTATACAAAATACAAAGTACAATGAATATAATAATAACCAAGGCTCTTAAGAGATACCAGAATTATCCCCAACACATTCCATTACATGATCTCAATGTTTATACAAAATAATCTCACATGCGGTTATACATTCAATGAATTCTAGTACATGAATCTATAGCATGTAGAACATTCAATCAAAAATAAATAAATGCCCTCGAGGGGCTTACAAAATATGGTTACAACAAAATAGAGCCTCGTGCTCTCAATACATGCATCTACACCTTAATTTGGAGGATTTACCACGTCATTTCCTGCACCAAAATCCCATAGGGGTGAGTATAAAGCCTAGTAGAGAATTCTTAACAAAGTATATATATTTTATACAAGCTTCGCAAAATGAAATGCACATGTCATGCTATGTTTTCTTGAATGAAAATCACATTTTTCACCTTTTGAAACCATCATGCTCAATGACAAATTAAAATCTCAACATTTCAAAATTTATCCATTTAATCCAACAGGGCGGTAAATACGGCTCGGCTAATCCCTAGTTTGGTGTCTGCAAGTAGGTATAACTAGCACTACCAAAAACCCACTTTACCGGTTGCTAACCGGAAGGGAAGTGGTACCTCATCCGTGCGTGTTTTCGGTCTTTCACCCTGGACACTCAGACCAACTTAATCCATTTCATCTATACTTCCTATCGGGACTTACCAATGTATTTACCCAAAAACAACTCCATGAAAACTTATTTCACGACATGCTTTTCTCAATGCAAAAGTTTTCAAATCCAATAATCAAAATTTACTATAATCAAATGAATTGAGATGAAAATGCAACAAACATCAATGCAATGAAATATTCTTTCCATTAACAATTCTATCCCATGATTTAACCATGAAGATCCATTTCACCAATTTCCTTATTTCCAAGGTGATTTCACAAGAGAACTATCTATCAAACCAAGTTCATAAAAAATAACAATGTTCCCACCTTTCTCTTATTCTCAACACATTAGTCATTTTAAGACTAAAACAACATTTGAACAACAACTTCCAATATCAACATATTTTCATTTTCCTTTTTCATGAAACTCATCATCATATATATATAAGAAATTTCTTCATCCTTTACTCTTTTGGCACACAAAATAGTATTTAGGCAATGTCAACCATATATTTTCAACATATTTTGAAAGCCCCCATATTCTAGGTTTTTATTTCTCACCACAATAACACACACAAATCACTTGCAAGAATTTCTTCAAACAATAACTCTTCCTCAATCAATGTAGTTCAAGCCCTCAATGAATTATTTCAAGGGAGACATAAAAACAAATTTACTCCCAAACTCCCACATTGTTGAGCCAAACATCAAGTTTCAAGATTTACAAGAGAAATTCTGAAAATTTAATCAAAATTTCGCAAAAATATATTTATAACTCTAAGAAATCCCCTACCTCAAGTTTGGAAAAGAAAATGAGATGAAACCCTTAAAATCGACGGCGTTGAAACACGATCTTCACCGCACACAACGAAGAGTTATCCAACTTTAATGAAGGAATAAGGATCAACATCCTAATGGATTTCAAGAAATCAAAGTTTTAAGATGTTTGGTGGAGGTTTTTAGAGAGAATGAGAAGCAAAATGATTTTAGAGTGAGAAGGAAATGTTTTAAAAGTGATATACACAATCCAAAAGAAAGAAAGAAAACAGAGTTTACGGACCCAGGTCCGTTCCGCATGTGCGTACCCCTGTACGTGCGAAGCGTGCTTCCCGCACGTATGGCCCTCATCCCTGTACATGCGGCTCTCCTATTCCGCACCACCTCTTACACCTGCATATAATGCAGTGAGCAAGCCCAGAATTCCTCTCTCTCCCACACGTGCCGTACGTACGGCCCCTTTTACGCACGTGTTGCCCAAGGCCCCCACACGTGCAGCTCAGCCTTTCAGCCCGAAATCACTCCAGCTCGACTCGGAACACCCCGGATCCAACCTTGCACCTCCCACAATACGAGAAACTTGACATGGAAATCAAATAAAAGTAAGGACTTGGGAATAAGCTTCCAAACACAACAAACCCAACCTGTTAACAAGTCTCCCGGTCAAACTGACACCCCTACAGGACAAACCCAAGGTTAAACGAGGGAAAACGAAACTAGTAGCGCACTCGATCATCACAGTGAGTATGGTCCGGATTGGTCTGGATTTGGGTAAAATAAGGATCAATCCATTATCTACAGTTACTAAAAAATTAGAATCATTTCAATCCGTTTAAATCGTGGAACCAATCCATTTAAACACGGATTAGATCGGTTTAGGACCACGGATTCACATAATTAAATAAAAAAATATATTTATATATATATATATATAGAACATTTTAATTTCATAAAAACATAAACATAGCATCATATTAGTTCCACAATAGCAGCATGTCTTTCCATAATAGTCACATACTGTTCTAGAATTTAAACAACCATAAAAAAAACTACTTTCACCATAAGTATTTAGACCATTACAAATTAAAACTAAAATCTAACAAACAAAAGTAATAAAAGAAGATACTATGCGAGTTTAGGTTTGGCTTTATGTTTTATATGGAATAAGAGAAGATGCTATACGAGAGGGTGTATAATATAAATATAGGTTATTTGTATACGGTCCGAATCAATTCTAGTCCGGATTCACGAGGTTCAATTCGGAACCAATCTGTGAATTACGGATTTTTAATTTTTTAATCCGGAACCGAATCATGAATTTAAAAAACCAATCCAAACCTAACGGATTATACTGGACCAAATCGGATTACAAATTTCACAGATTCCTTACTCAACCGTAATAAAGTTGATTTGGGAGGGACTATTTTTTATAGAATAAATTACTATCCCTTCTATACTTTTCAAATTATATTAACACTTTTTATTAAACATCACTGTCTTTTTTTTCACTTTAGATTTTATGGTAACAAATTTCCTCTCGGTTAGTCAACCATATGTTGACCGAACAAAAAATTACTTACTTTAGCATAATTTTTTTTTTTTTAAATTCGTACTTTGCCTTTGTTAATCTCCCTTCTAACAACACTATCCCCATAACCAAACACCTTCCATCACTGACCTCATTACCAAACATCACATCTTAGGAGAGCAATGAGAAGAGAAGCCTTGCAATTTGTGAGGGAACTTCTATTTCCACATACCATTTTCTCTTTCTTCACACACTTAATAATATTTTATTTTATTACAATTTTGTCTAAAAATAAAATTATCAAAATATCTATATCTTCTCTACCAAAATCTTAACTTTCTAAACCTAACCCTAGCTACAACCATCATGAACCACTATTGTTGCAAATTTGCCACCGTGAAATCTCCATTGCCATGAGCTTCCCATGATTGCAAACTCAGTCCGCAGCCCCTCTCCGGCACCCTCACAACCACCACCCTTCATTCTGTCAAAATCATAGTCCTGACCCCTCCCTCTCTCTCTCTCTCTCTCTCTCTCTCTCTCTCTCTCTACGAAAACCTAGCCACTCTGATTTTTCTCTTTAAAACCCTAGTTGCCGGCAATCTCTCTTTATTTCAAAACCCTAGTCGCGTAATCTCTCTCTTTGTGAATCTCTTTATATGGTGGTCGCCGGAGTGTGGGGAGGGTTGGTGTATTGCAAGTAAGAGAGTTGTGAGCAACAAAGGTCGCGAGAAGAGGACTAGATAAGGGCGGAGGTGCGAAGGGAATGGTAAGAGAGGGTTGAAGAGGGCCACCGAAGATGGTGATAGTAGCGAGGTGAGATGGGAGGTTGCAATGGTGGCCGAAGTTCGCAGTGATTCATGGCGATGGCGGTAGTGATGAAGGGGTGGCTAGGGTTGGGTTAGGTTAGAATGTTTGATGTTGTTAGGGGTATTTTTGACAAGGAATGATGTGCACTGAGTAAAATTTGATATTTGAAAATCATTGTGTGCCTTGAAAAGAGTTGTGCACTAAGAGGGTTTAGTATGTAGAAATAGAATTACACGCTGAAAAAGGGTGTGTTAGGTTTTATTATTGGCAATCCCGTTTGACAAGAATTTCTTTAAGAAGTTGATTTTCTTCCAAAACTAGGATTACTTTTGGATTTCTATAAATAATTGGATTTCTTCCAAAACTAGGATTGCTTTTGGATTTTCTATAAATAATTGGTTTTCTCCCAAAACTATTGAATTCCTCTAGATCTTCTTTTTGGTTCTTAAGGTTTATATCTGGGGATATTTTGTTAGTTTTCTTTGATGTTTTATTGAGTATTTAAATCATGGTTTAAAGAGAGTACATCTAAGGTTTTGTTTGTTATACACAAGAGAGAGAGAGAGTTGTTCTTCGATGGATTCTGAAGAATTCGAGCCTGAAGTTTTGGTGGATCCTGGAGTGGCTCATCATAAAGACAATTCTGAGGTGAAGACGGGGTTGGAAGAGGCACATAGAGGTTGGTTCAATTAGGCGTGGATTCGCTAGGTAATTGAGAGTATACCTGTGTAATTCTTTTAAATCTTCTTAGTGGATTGTTTTGTGGCTGTTGCCTGTGGGTTTTTTAATCACGGTTGGAGGTGTCCAATTGTGATTTTTTCACGTTAAAATCGTTGTGTTGATTTGTCTTGATTGTTTGATTGGGATTGTTATATACTGCTTAAAATTGTTACATAATCACAAATCAATATCTAGAGGATTTCTAGATTTTTCAGGGTGGTAGAGATATTTTCAATAGTAAGGTTGGCAACAAGGTGATTTCAATATTATTCAAGGGGTGTCAGTGTATTTTACCCTTTCGTATTCTTTGTTAAATATTATTTGATTTTCTGTCTTCATGGACATATACTTATATCTCCAAGACTATAAATTGCTGTAGGGGTCGGAACTAGAAATTTTGTGTTGCGATGAGACCTTCCAATATTATCTATGCATGTATAACTTAAGATTAAAATAATATTGTGATAGATACAAAAATGTTTGGTGCGCTGCAAACAATTTATCTCTAAATTACACATTTTCTTCCTGAGTATAAGATGTCTAAGAATGTCAATATAGTTTCCATACACATAATTAAAATTAATAAAAATGTATAAATGTAAGTTTTGCAATGAAAATATATGTTATGGTTCACAAATTCAGAGTGTTAAAACGTGTATACGTCTGTGTAATTTTGGTAACAAATATTAAATATGGTTTGAGTTTCATAATAGAAAAAATTAATTGCAATTTGATTTGGAAAAAGACAGAGTGATCAAAACATAGGATGATAAAATAAGGATAGATTCTTGGGTAACCTTGTGGAAATAAAAACTTAAGGAATCTATGGGCTATTTTATTCAATTTCATTGTTAACTTAAAATATAGATTAACATCTCCAATGATTGATGCTGAAATGACAATCCCAAAACCAAATTATGTTATGCTACAGTTCCAAAATGGCATAATTTGGGCAATGCTGCTCCAATAATAATACAAATGTCATTTTTTTGGGTCTATTTTTTATGTAAAAAGTTAAATATAAATGCTATCTATGTGTCCTATCATCAGAGAAAGAGAATAATTTTTTATCAAATTTTAGCTTTTACCAAACTTTGTACAAAATTTGATACAAAGTTTGGCCTTGTTATAATTCGGCATAGAAAATAGATTATTATTAGAGGTGAATTTGGAAGGGTTACCAAATTTTGTGGCATTGATGGATTTGGGGCTAGTAATGTTGCATTTTGCATAGTGGAACCAATGGCAAATCCATTTTAAACTTTGAAAGAATGGAACAACTCCGAAATTTTGAATTAAATTTCTGTCAAGTTTAAATATGAATGTGAGGGAACTTGAAGGGTTTGTGGGGTTTCACCATAGGTCTTGTTTCGATAATTCAAATCATTCATTTGGTTGGGCCTTTTGTATATATCTTTCAGGAAAAAAAAAAAGAAAAAATTGATCAAAACGATAATTGTAATTTTTTTCATTTTATCAGATTTGTTTCCAAATAAATGAATGATCTATTTTTAAAAACATACTTAACGTCCATTTTTTCTGAGACAAACATGATATAATGAAAATATTATGATTATTGGATCAATATAATTTTTTCTATAGATGATACACATCAAAAGCACTAAAAAATAAACAGTTTAAATCATCAAAACAAAATCACAATGAACCCCATTGGCCCTTTAAATTTAGATTTGAATACAAGAGAAACACAACCCATTTAGTTAGCACCATAATCTTGAATCACAGGTGATGGTTCCCTAAAAGTAATTCCCAAGGTATATATATATTTTTTTTCTTCTCATTTTATGTATTATAATTAAGAATATCTTTGTGGCTTAAGTCATAGAGACCACTATTTACATACTGGATTACCAAACCTCATACATTTCTAGTCCAGTGCACCATTTCATTTTTGGGGAACTTACTGATAAGTCTTATACATAAAATTCAAAATTTATTTAATTCTAAAACAAAATACTTGCACCGATTAGTCCTATATATTTTTACTTGTTACTAAAAAATTCTTTTTTTAAAAAAAATATATATATATATTTAAGACGCTTCTACATCCTACCACCGTCAGACTTCCATTGGACAGTCATCGGAGACTTGCCGGAATATTCAATATCACCGGGAAGTCACTAGAATAGCATCGAAAATTAGACGGAGTATCACCGGAATGCTCTGAACGTCATTGGAAGTCGTCGAAATGTCAAGAATGTTCGCTGGATGTCAAGAATATCACCGGAGATTTACCGGAATATTTAGAATATTGCTGAAAAGAGAAGAAGAATAAACTAAGAAATTAAAGTGAAAAAAACATAGCAAAATATGCTAAATATTGATAAACTGAAAGAAGAAGAAAAAAACTAAGAATAACAAACAACAACAATGAAAAGAAACATATGTTTTCAATTTTTGTAGGGTTTAAGCAAATACTTTCTAATATTGATCAAACTAAAAAACAAGTTTTGAAACTGTAAAATGTTACAGTTTTAAAATATGATTCTATTAAGTATTTATCCTTATTAATCAAACTTAAAAACATGTTATGAAATTGTAAAATTTTACAGTTCTAAAGAAAATTTTACAGTTCTAAAGAATGATTCAATTCAGCACTAAAAAAATTGAAACTGTAAAATTTTACAGTTTTCACTGCCTGTAATTAAAACTAGAAAACAACTTATTCAGAATTTGAAAATTTTCTCCATTATAACTGGAAAATAGAAGTATATAATACAAAAAAAAAAATTAAAATTGAGAGTTAAAAAAAAAAAAGAGACAGATATAGATATGCTTGTATTTTGACAACTATTTTTTTTTTTAAATCTAGCTAGATTTAACATAGATTTACTATGAGTAGATCTACTCATCTTCTTCATCGGAAACTCATATCTTTCGCCGTCAGTGAACACGAAGTAAGGAGTTGGTGCTCGATGGTTGCCCATGAATCCCAATCAATGGTGGTCGCCGGTCACTGGTGATTGTAGATTAGAAAAAAAAAAAAAAAAAAAAAAATGCATGGTTGTTGTCGTGATCGAAGCCAATATCTGAGAAAGAGAGATACATAGAAGAAGTAAAGTATAAGGAAAGATAAGAAAATAAGTGGATATAAGACTTTTGGATCTATCTAAAAAATTTTGAGATTAAATAAAATACACACTTTTTAAAAAGAAGTTTCGAGTAATTTGCCCTTCAATTTTTTTCTTTGTGGGTGATCTATGATACGTTTTATGATAAATCATTGGGCTGGCCCAAACTCGATGAAGTATCTAATATGATATATATGGGCTTTGTCCTTTACTATCTGCTGCAAATTCTCATTCTCACCCACTAAAGTGATAAATTATTCAAATGCTCCAGTTAAAAAAAAAAAAAGGGATAGATGAAGTCTAATCTACCTATACTATATATATATTAACAAATGTATTTAGTTTCCTTTTAGGCCTCCAAGTTTCCACTCTTAATTTTTTATAAAATCTAAAATTTAAAAAAATTATGTGGCACTTATTTTTAAGCTAAGTTTCACACTCACTCTTCTCCCGTCACTTCCATTTAAAATAAAAACTTTTTTCTTTAATAATTTAATAGTAATATATTGTTAGAATAATATATCAACAAGGAAAAAAAAAATTATTCGGAAATTCAATAATAATTGAATTGATAATGTATACCCCTCCAAATCTTCATTCCTTTTTTTTTTTTTTAAGTTTAAAAAAGAAAAAATACGTGGCACTTATTTCTAAGTCAAGTTGTCTCCAAAAATTCAAAATTATTTGAATTGAAAATCTATAGGCCTTCAAATTTTCATTCCTAATTTCTTATAAAATATAAAAAAAAATTAAAAATTATGTGGCCTTTATTTCTAAGTGAAGTTTTCAACTCATCACTCATCTTCCCTCACTTATTTTTAAGCTAAGTTTCCCACTAACTTCTCTCCCATCACTTCCATTCAAAATAAAAACCTTTTTCTTTAATAATTTAACTAGCATATCACCTATGCTACGTACGAGATTAAACAAAGATTGATAAAAAAAAATTTATATTAATTAAAAAATATAGATAATTTTAAGTAAGTTTTAACTTTTTTTAACAAAAATAGTTTTTAAAATTAGCTTTTCAAGTGACTTTTTGGATTTTTTAAGAGATTAAAAAAAAAAGTTTAATGTATTTAGGAATGAGTTGTTTAATTGTATTAGAAAATGCAAATATTTTTGTTTGTTACTTAAATTTTCAATTTTACCGTTCCAAATGTAAAAACACCTATGCACTCACCCACAAGAATTGTTCGATCCTTTCAAACTAGTACAAAGATTTTTGAATTTTTTTTTAGTACATGCCAAACACATTTAGCACTCTTTAGTTTCTTAACTTTTTAATAAAAAAGAGAACATCCCAAACATAGCATGAGTTACACAATTTTTATTTTAATTTAGTTTTTGTTGCTATTAATGTTTTGTCCTAAATATTATATAACAAATAGATATATAATAATTCAATTGATAAAATTAAAACAAATGAATTTTCTAAAATTACAAAAATTATACTTTCGGTCAAGTATAATTACATTATCAACAAAATTTGTGATTATATTTCATCATATGATAGTTTGACAAGTAATATAATAATCTTATCTTTCTTTCTTTTTTTTCTTTTTTTTGTTTTGTGTGTGTCTCTCTCTTCCTCTCTCTCCCTCTCTCACCATCTTCTCTCTCTTTATTTTAAAAGCGATGTGACAAAAAAATTGAAATGAAATATTTAAATTTTTATATTTATTTCAGTAAGCACATTAGGAAAAATATTTTTATATTAATAAAATTTAGTTTGTCAATTGATAGAGTATGATAAATTTAAATTGACCGTACAATATAAGGATATTTAAATTTTTTTTAAAAAAATTTATGAGATGATCGAGATATCTAAGCCATGTTAAATTTATGTCAATCAACATAAATTGAAGAATCACTTAACCAATTTGTTTATGTAAATATTTTTTAAATTGATAAACATACATCATTTGCATTTTTTTTTTCATAATAAAATGTATATATTTATACATATTTAATAGCTTTGAAAAAAAATAGATTATATGTAATATTTTTTTATAGTGTTGTAATAACTTCACTTTGTTCTAGACAAATGTATATATTTTTATAATATTTTTAAACAAGATTAAAAAAAAAATCAATTCAAACAAAATACCACTTCATTTCAAACAAAATTAAACAAATATTTGTTTATGTAAATATTTTTTGAATTGATATTTTTAAACAAAATCAACTGTAGATTAAAAAAAAATATTAAAGTGAAGTTATAAAAATATTAAAGAAAAATTATTAGGTACTTTTGAAGTAATGCTCTACACCATTTGTCATTAACACATATCATAATGTCACAAAATATTAAAAGTAAAAAATAAAATAATAGTAGTGTTATACAAACATAAAATCAATACAAAAAAAATATATTAATAATGATTTGGTTAGATTTTGATCTATCACTTTATAATAAAGAATCCGTTGACATTTTTTTATTGTACAAATGATACTATCACATCATTTTAGAGTAAACTTTTGCATAAAAATTCTACAGAAATAATATTTTCCAACAACAAAAAAAATGGTTTAAGTAAAAAAATAAATAATGATCATTAGAGAGTAGAGGGACAAATGATACATAAAATATGAAATGTAAAACAAAAAATGGTCAAAAGCAAAAAATAAAAAATAAAAAAATAAAGTGTGCACTCAAAGGATGAAAGAGTGTGTCCAAAGAATACAAGTGACTAAATATTAACTAACTTCCAATTGTCTTATAAAGATAGAAAAAAAAAATAATAAGTTGTATCATTTCATGAATATAATATTTTATAGGATGAGGATGATGTGAACGACTTAGAAAATGTGTAATGTATGATGGCTAGGGTTTTGGTATAAGATAAAAAAAAATTGGTTATAAAAAGAGTGCACAAAAAGGATCTTCTTCATCTTTCCTTTTCTAAATTATAAATCATGAAATTTGTTTTTAAATTATTTTTTAAACTTAAAAATTCACAAATTTAGTATAGGAAACAACCAAATCGGTTTATTTAATTTATTTATAGGGAAACAACCAAATCAGTTTTCTAAACTAATTATAAGGAAACAAAATCAATCAAACAAAACAATTTAAATAGATTTGAATTGATTTTTGTTTAATTTATTTTAAGGAACGAAGGATTTTAGGTAAAGATTTTAGAAGATGGACAAATAAATTGGAAGGTCAACAAATCATGTTTCTATATTTGATTTTAGAACATGATTATTTTTCAGGTAATGATCTTAGGAGACGGGTTTGAAGAATTTTTATTTATTTATTTTTTAATTCAAAAATTATGTGAGACATATGAATAGTTTATTATTTATTTAAATTGAAAAAAATAAGAAATTGAGATTGAGTATGTGGAGGCCTTAAAGGCTTTCCCGCTAAAAATTCCCTTTTACTTATATTGTATAGATAGATAGATAGATAGATAGATAGATAATATACCATTAGAATAATAGTTATCCAATCACAAACTTATCAACAAGAAAGAAAAAAAAAAAACAGTTATCCGGAAATTGCATAAGATTTGAATTGATAATCTATAGGCCTCCAAATCTTCATTCCTATTCTTTTATAGTTTTTTTAAAATAAAAAAAATATATATATATCTATACTATATATATATGTGGCACTTATTTCTAAGCCAAGTTTTCTCCAAAAATTCAAAAGGAATTGAAAATCTGTAAGCCTTCAAATCTTCATTCCTAATTCCTTATAAAATCTAAAACTTTAAAAAATTATGTTGCATTTATTTGTAAGTCAAGTTTTCAACTAATCACTCATCTTCCCTCACTTTCATTTAAGATAAAATTATTTTCTTTAATAATTTAATAATAATAATATGCTCTTAGAATAATAATTATCCGAATATAAACTTATCAACAAGAAAGAAAAGTAGTTATTGAAAAATTAAAAAAGTGTTTGAATTGAAAATCTATATAAAGATAATCTATATCTATCACGAAAATATAAAATAAAGATGATTAAATTTAGATTTGAATATATAAAGACAATCTATATTATCCAATCTCACATCTCTCTTATTTTATATAAACAGTTATATTTCAATTGATTGTAAACACGTGCAAAACTATTGACGAAATCAAATAAGGTCATTTATATCCAAGTTTAGAGATTTGGCTACCAACATGAATACTAAATTATTAATTCTTAATTACCTTTTGAGCTCGAATCCAATGATCTTGGTCTCCTACAATTAACCATGTTGCTCTCTCTCTCTCTCTCTATATATATATATATAGACTTGTATATTATTTTAGACATGAGTGAAATGCTTCACACATTTGTAATTTTTGTCTCTTTTTTTTTTTTTTTGGCAAGTGACATCATAACTTTTTTTTAAATATAATATCCAAGTTTCACGGCTAGAAAGATTTGAATTTTATAATTTCTTTTTATTGCATCAATGTTAAATACTATGTATCAAAATTGCAAAAAATAAAAAAATAAAAAAAGTGTATGGAAATTATCTGTGTATCATTTTCATAAAGAATTTCCCACCAAACTAAAAAATTCTCTCTTATTTGAGAATTTCTTAATAATTTAACTTGACCATTGAGTATTCACTATATTTATTGACTTCAAATTTTGTCTTTTGAGGATTTTAGTGATAGATTCACATAGTTTTGGGATTTTTATGTTTTTATGAAACATTTAATTTTGTGTTTCTCTATGCAATTCTAATGCATTTTTATCTTCTACATTTGGTATTGATTTTTTTTTTTTTTTTTTTGGATAAGAAACTTTAGTAATTGAGTCTTTTGTTTTGTTTGTGGGTTGGCAACATAATTTTTTATTCAAATTTTTTTTTCTTCATAGAAAAACATAATTCTCAATTATATGTATTTATTGATATTTAACTATAACTTTTTTCCCCATCTAAAAATAAATAAATAAAAAATTGTAACTGTTTTTATTTTATTTTATTTTATTTTATTGGGTTTATTTGTTTGTTTAATTGAATTACTTAATTTTGTTTTTTTTTTTTTTTTTTTTGGTGGTCATTATCGAAAGCCCATCGAAAATAAATGAAAAAAGATAACTAATGCAGATGATATTAAATCTAAAATTATAACACATCATATGTTTATAATCCTATTTTTAAATTATTCATTTAAAACCATATGAGCCTGTGCATTGTACCAGTTACCACTGGTTATATAGTTTAGGATTCCTTAAAGGATTAGGCTTCTTTAAAGTTGGGAATCAAATTTGAGAGAGTATTTGTACTTAGTGGGCTCATTGTGAGCCTAATTTTAGTGATCTAAATCGTTCATTTTTTAGAATTTATTGGGAAGAATAAACATTTAAAAAATCAGCTATATAGTTGAATTACATTTGCCTTAAAAAAAATAGTCAGCAAATACTATTTCATAAAAAAATATCATGAAATGTTTCATAAAGAGTTTTCATCCTTTGATTAGTGTGTGGTTTTTTTTTTTTTTTTTTTTTGTATGTGCAATCTAACAATAGAGAATTTTTTATGATATTTTTTTCTTGATACCTAACATTACTCTTTCAAGAATAGCCGTTCATTTTTTTTAAAACAAATGTGATTCAAACATATAGTCACCGAAATTCAATCATCTTGATTTTTTTTATTGTTCTCAATGAATTTTAAAACATAAACGGTTTGAATTACTGAGATTGGGCTCACAATAGGTCCACTAAACTTAAAAACTCTCTTAAGTTAGATTTCTAACTTGAGAGCAGCCAAACCCATCCTGAAATGCTATAATGTTTCATTATATTGGATTTAAATTGGGTTTAATAACGATTTCGTATGGTATTAACAAACAATAAATTAACTTTAAATGAGGCCCATTGGGTGAAGACTGTTTGGTTGGTTAAGTGACAAACAAGATCAGTCTCTCCTCACCCATTTGGTTAATGCTAGAAGAATGAGTGGCGGGATTATGATTTTGTTCACTCATTTTCAAAATATGTGAACAAAACACATATTCTGATTAGTTTAAAATAATTCACACTTTGGAGTGACATCAATTCACTTTTTGAATAAATGATCAGTAAGCAAAATGTATCATTTGTTATGACTTTGAACGATGATGAACAACATTGACCCTACCATAACAATCCAAAATTAACTTGTCATAACTTTTCTTACACAGCTTGGTTGTTAAATGGAAAATGAGGAGTACGTAAGAGAATTTTTATATACTCGCATTGATGTAGAATGTATGGCCATCCAATTTCTAGATTAAAGGGATAGGCATTGCAAAGGCAAAAAAAAGTTGGATTCGGAATCACGCAAAATTTGGTGAGTCAATGAAAACGTTTTCCGTAAATTTTGAGCAAATTCAATCATTGGGTAGTCAATTTCGCGAATTTGCAATTTTTGAAAAGATTTGAAATTTCAATTACTCCTAGGCTTCAGAATCCGATTTCGAAAAATCTGTCATAATTGTGGAAGCATATATTAGTAGGTTTAGGGTGGCTACTATGCGAGTGCACAACAACCACTGCTGTGCAGCGAAATTGGCCCGTTTCAGGGCCCATTTCGATAATCTAAACCGTTCACATTTTAGAATACATAAATTAGAACACACCTGCAAAAAATCAAGTTAATCAGATATCGTTTACCCTTTTATCCACTCACATTTATATCTACAAAAATAAATAATAATTGTGATTTAAAGTATTAAAATGAATATAAATGTGAGTGGATGAATAGGTAAACGATATCCGATTAACTTGATGTTTTGCAGACATGTTCTATTTGATATATTCTAAATGTGAATGGTTCGAATTATTAAAATAAGTCCCAAAAAGGGCTCATTTCGCTGCACAATGATGATTGTTGTGCCCCCGGCACAACAGCCACCCCAAACCCTATATTAGTACTTTCTTTATTTTATTGTAATATTTCTATTTTTGGTCATTTTCATCATATTTTCTTATTTCCGTATTGCATTATGATTTTTGTCAATTCTAGTTGTTTCCTAGTTAAATTAGGTCTGTCTTTGCTTATAAATAATGGATGTAAGCCTTGGAACTCTTTAATTTTTTAGAATTAATATATTTTGAGTTTTATGCTCTTTTGTTCCAACTTTGGATAATATTTGTGAATCAACCATTATTGAACATTTATTATCGGTATTCTTTGTAAATCAACGAGTTTAAAGAATAATCTTATTTCTGGTATTCTTGTTGAATCAACGGATTTTAAGGTCATTACTATTTTACATTTCGCGCTGTATCACACATTCTCAAGAATAAAAATGTAGCATCAATGTACGTGTCATGTTATCATTTTATTATTTTTTATATTTTATGTTATATGTTACCAGGGGTGTAAATTTGGCCTGACTTGGCCCATGTAGGCTTGGGTTGACCCATGTCGGGCTGCTCGAGCTCCTGCTAAAATTCGGGCTAGGCCGGCCCATAGACTAGAAAATTAGGTTCAGGCTCAGGGGGTATTTGAGCCTTGGGCCGGTTAGCAGGCTTGGGCTTGGACTTGGGCTTAGGCTTGGGCGAGCTTGAACATTTTTTTAAATTTTTTTCTAATTTTTTATCAAATTTTTATTCTTTTCTACTAAAAATGACACTAGCCCTCGAGCGGGTCGGGTTTTGAGCGGGTTTTGAACGAGCTGATGGGCCAGGCCAGGCGGGCCTGGCCGAGTTTCAAAATGATGGCCTAAGTCCAGACATAGGCACAGAGTCCGGGACTAGGTTCGGACTTGGACCTAACTGATCGCCCATGAGTCGCGGACCAAATTTACACTTCTATATGTTATGACTACGTTAATAGCATAGTATACAAAATGTAATAAGATATATAAAATGGTCCCCATATCCAGCATATCTCGAATGATAGACAACCATTAAAATGTCTATAATTAATTATTGATCCTAATGCATCACATGCACGCTTAGATTATCAAACAAAATTAAACATTTTCAATGTCCAACTTTTAATTTGATGTTGTATTTTGTCTACAAAATGAAACACTTCCAATGTTGTCCTTTTAAATTGATGTTATATTTTATTTGTAATAAGAATCCAACAATGTTGTTTTCAATCAAAAAAATATCCATAATACTCAAAATATATAGTTATTAACAAAGTAAAAAGAGACATGAAGCTGCATCTATCTGAAAATGCTACTGATCACTAAATGAGTAATTATTATACTCACCTACATGTAAAAGTATAAAAGAATGTATGAAAAATGTATAAAAATAATTAAGATTGTTTCCAAATATGTAAAAAAATACATTAAAATTCTAAATAAGTTCAAATTATCTAAATAATAATAATAATAATAATAATAAAAGAGTTTTTGATAGAAATGTAATGTCCAACAAATAGAAGATCAGCCAACAAATCTAGGATATGGGCACTAGCACCTAGAAATAACAGCCAAAGACCAAGCCAAAGGACTTCAAATGCATCTTGATCACAGCTCACAACTTACATGCAATGATGGATCTAGGGAGGGCTGGGAGGAGGCTGCACCTAAAATTTTGAAAAATGTTATATATTATATTAAAAATTTTAATCTAATTTAAAATTATAGGAGTTCGCACTTTCAAATATTTTTTAGATAATGTCAAAATTATATAGAGTAATCCTCTAAATTTTTTAAACTATAGAATAGTCTTCTTAAAATCATAATCTTATATCTGTCCCTGCTTACATGTGAGATATGTATATTTTTTTTTTTATTTTTGCATACTTTCCGAAACCGTTATATATATATATATATAGAGAGAGAGAGAGAGAGAGAGTTGTTTGGCATTGCCATAATGATGCAAAAAGCCGAAAGGGCATATAACATTAGAGAGTCTTGTAACCAGGTGAAACCTAGAGTTTGAGAATTATGTCAATGTCAAAAAATTCTTAGGATAAAGCATCTAAAAATAGGCCTATATGTAAATACATGTGACCTAGGGGAGGTTTCTTTGTGGATCCCCCAGCTTTCTTCTCTCTCAGAAAAAAAAACAAAATCTGTTGCCTGGCTTCAGCTTTGTGGGGGCCAGTCAGTGCCTTGGGCTAAACATCTTTGGGCCCGTCCGACGGATTGGTGAGGCTCTTGGGCCTGGGATGTTGAGCTGGCTTCCAACATCGGCAAGTTTGGGTGTGTGTGTTATAAGGACCATGGAGGGCCTTCCTAGTCAGCAATTGCCTAGGTAAGGTTTCTTTGTGGGCCCCTCTTATTAAAAAAGACAAAAAGAAAAAAAGTATGGGATTTAAATTGTGTTTTAAACTAATCGCTAACTTACCAGTTTAATGCAAAAGATATCAATTAATAAATAAAAGAATACTTATATTTGTAAGTAATGTAATATAAACTAAAAAAATAAAAAATAAAAAAATTTTAGTAACTGACATGGTATCTATAAATTCATTGAAATTGGTCCTATTTTAGTTTCTAAATTTCAATATCACATGATATATCTGATAGTAAAAACTATTTATAAAATTTGTTAATTTATATGGTATTTTTTGGGTTTGTAGGCCCATCATGGGTCTCATCCTGTTAATCTAAACCATTCATTTTTTAAATCATAATGTGTAGATTATTCATAAAAAAAATAAAATGAAATCGATTTGATAGCCGTAACAATGTTAATTTATTACATTTGTTTATCAAAAAATATATGATCTACTTTTCAAGGGTTTTTTTTTTAAGGTCCCTGGTATTAACATTTTCTAGTATAAAGGACACCAAATATTTTCATAATGTCTAAGGTCCCTCAGGTTGATCAATAGAAAATTGGTCCAAAGAAAATTAGTCCAGAGAAAATTGGTCCAGAGAAATTTCATCCAGAGAAATTCTCAATTTCTCTGGTTTCAACCCAGAGAAAATTCAAATTTCTCTGGGAATTGTAAATATATATATATATATATATATAACTATGACTGCCAATTAGGTGGAATGGGAGAAAAGGGAAGGAAAGGGAGAAGGTATGGAGGAAGCTGCTGTGAAGAGGGGGGGAAAGAAAAGGGATTCTGTTTCTCTAAACTCCCCAAACCCAAAGAAATTCTCAGACATACATTTTCAGAGATTCTCCCACCCAGAGAATTTCTCTGGACTCCACAATCCAGAGAAAATTCCCAGCCAGAGAAATTCTCTCAACCCAAAGAAAATTCACGTCACAGAGAAAATTGGTCCAGAGAAATTCTGGGAAGAATTTCTCTGGACCAACCCAGAGAAAATTCAGTTCAAAAATCAGAGAATTTCTCTGGTTTCAACCCAGAGAAAATTCAATTCAAATAAAAAAAAAATTCAGTTCACAATTTGAAACCTAGAATGCTTAATTTGGAACCTAGAGAATTTCCCCAACCCAGAGAAATTTCCAGACAAACCTTTCTACAGAAATTCTCTTAACCCAAAGAAATTCTGGGAAGAATTTCTCTGGACTCCACAACTCAGAGAAATTCCCAAAAAATACAGAAAAGACACACACAGAGAATTTCTGAAGGGTGCACCATATGAGGGTATATGCATACAGGCCTGTGTAGTTTTTTCTTTTTAAATATGGCCTTTAGTTCAGTGTCATATTCATTGACATTACCTAATGTCATACCACAGATAGGCACAGACAGGCTGGTGTACTTCAGAGAGAAAAGGGCTGGAATGTATCTTCCAATATTTTATCCAGTGTCATGGGCAGTGGGTGAAATTCCATATTTCTTAATTGCTACACTTGCAGTGATTGAAATATGAAATGGAATGGCAGGAATTGGAACAGATTCGGCTTCAGAATTCCTAATGTATTGGCTAGTGCTCTTTACCTTCACATTGTGCGTAACATATTTTGGGATGATGGTAACTTTTCTAGCACCAGTGCCAATACTTGCTGCATTTATAGTGTCAATTGTGACATCATTGTGGGTGTCCACTTCTGGGGTAGTTGTTTTGCTATCAAACATAAAGTTCTATCGATGGATGTATTGGAGCAACCCATTCCAATTTGCTCTGAATGCAATGACATCAATTAGTTTCTACTGTGACACAAGAGAGTACAGATCAAAATGCGACTGCCCACAGCTTCCAGACGGCTCTTATGTATGGGATAGATTGGCAATAGTTAGAGCCTTAAATCAAGCAAGGATACAAATGGACATACTCACCTTGTCTGCAATGTGTTTGCTGTTTTCCGGTATTGCCTTTCTCTTCTTTGTTGTGCTGAAGCACAATTCAACTGCCCATGCATAGAATGTGAAATGACGGAAGATACTGATAAAGCAAAGCGCAGAAACAAATATGTGTATAATTGTTGAGAATGAATTGATCTTAAAGTCTGTGTATAATGTTGGGGCGGTGGTGAAGCTCCGAAGAATGTTGAGGACGAAAAGGAGAGAGAGAGGGGTTGTTTGGTGCAAAAAGAGAGAGGAGAGAGAATGAGAGAGTGAGTGTTATATATGGGTATGGGTGAGGGAGGACCTTAGACTACAAAAGAATAGATTGTGGACCTAATCTATTACTAAAAGTTGAATAGGGACCTTAGACCGATTTTCCCACTTTTCAAATAATGTTTGTTTTTTGTTTTTGTTTTTGTTTTTGTTTTTGTTTATTTTTTTGTAAATAAATGTCATGAACTAATGTAACTATGGTTATTGGGATCCATATGATTTCCAAAATTGTTTTAAGATGGTTTGACAATTGTGTTTTTAATATAAACTTGTTGATACAAAAATTGATGCATTTAGTAAACTAGTGAAAACCTTTACTATGCACGGAATGTGAAAAAATTAATAAAATATTTTATCTAAATTAATATAAATAGTTAGATTTTTATAAGTAAATTATGAAAATAAAAAAATATTGAAACTTACTATTTAAATTTTACAATTCTATCAGAATTTATGTATCAATTTTTCATTTGTCATAACTTCAATCATTTTCAATCCCCTTGTTAGAGTTGTAAATTTGGGGGAGTTCAACCCATGCAACTTGAGTCAAGATTTGAATTTTTAAAAAATTGAGCGACATAATTTTTAATTCGGTGAAAACCTATGTAAAATTTAAAGATTTGAATAAATTTGAGTGAACCTAGGTAGACATACCAAATATCCTGAGCAATCAAAACAAAAATGTATATATAAATATATAAAATTATTTTCTAATATCTTTTTGAAATAATAAATCAGATTAATTGAAAATTTAATATTAATAAACAAAAGCAAATACACCTTTTAGAAAGGGATCATTGAATAAGCTGATATTAAAAAAAAATCATTTTCTAATGACATAAAATAATTTAAATATGATTTTAAAAAATTATTTTTAATTTAAAAACTACAAGAAAATATTTAAATATAATAAAATTAAACTTCTTACAAAATAAAAAGTATCTGGATGAAAATCTGTATTTTAACAGTACCCATAACCTCTAGGCTAGTGTTGTCATATGCTCGGATCAACTGATTTGTCGGTGTAAAATTTGCTAGCTTTAACCCTATCGCGTAAGCAATACGCGAAGGACAGACATTTATATTGAAACCACAAGAACCCACTTTTTCTAGCATTATAGAGAGACATATAAAGGTTTGTTGTGCTATGATCCTTCTGGGGGGGAGTTCTTTATCTAAGAAAGTCATAGGCAGAATTGGCCCAGTTGGTGTGATCAATGACATCAGCTGGTCTGGTGTTGTAACAATGAACAACTTAGCTTTACTTAATACTACAAGCATAGCCTATCGATATTCACGTGATGCCATGAGCAATCTCCAGATTGAGATGTTAGCTTGAATCTTTTTCAACTGTTTGAGGACTAGATCTTCCTCTTTTTCTTTCTCATTTTCTTTCCCTTTTTTCGCATCCTTTCCCGATGACTCATCTTGATCTAGGTGTGAGGGCTTAAAGAAACGCTCGCTCCTAGTTAGATGATCAATTTCTTCAAAGTACCAGGTGTCGTTTGGCGCATTGTTTCCCCAACCTTTATCGGTATGGGCAAAGTGCAAATCATTGTCTTCCCATCATTCTCCTTTCATTTATAGATAGGCAATCATCCAGCTCCACATGTATCATTCATACATTGCAATCATCTCTTTTTGGATGGTAGGGTGATGTAGACCGGATTTCCCCAAAGATCTCCTTTGTTCTCAAATGTGCCCATGTTCAGCTAGCTCTTTGCTTTTCTTTTTCTACAATTGAACCAGTTGGCCCAATGTTTTCGGATTTAGGGACTCCTCCCAACTTCTCCTCATGGCATTCTTTTTTTTTCAGTCTTCTCTATTTTGGACTCTTTTGGCTTATTACTTTCCCCGGTTTCACTACTTTTGCCTTCTTTTTTTCCCCATTCCCCTTTGCTTTTCTAGTGGCTTGTGTCATTTTCCTTGATTCCTCATCACTTCATTCTGCTTCTAAATCCTCCTTACTACTTTTCCATCTGTGGTCATTGGCCAAATTATTAGGGCTCCACCATTCGATTTGTACATCGTTCGGACTCTACTCCTTGAAGAAATGGAGTTTATCCAAGTCCTCTTCTAAATCAGCCAAGTCGTCCAGCTCTTGCTCAAGTACATCATTCCTAATACATTAATGCAGAATGTATCAGGTAATTGCAACCTTCGATTTTGGATGACCGACCAGTATTATATATCTACTGGGATCCGATAACTCCCCAGTTTCTATCACTGGCACCTCTGTTGCCACCATAGGATTTTTGAGTTCTAACTAAGATTGAGACTTATCCATCACGCATAGATTAGTACTCTCAAGAATGTGGACTTCAAGTTTGGGTAAGTGGGAATACGTGATGTATATACTAAGGTCAAATGGGGGAGATAGTGTATAGATAAGGTTAAGATGGGGAGGGGCGGAACTCGATCATGGATAGGCAACGGGTTGGTAGTGACATTCGGCCTTTGTGGTGAAGCTTATGGGGAAGCTATGATTTTACGGTCTATAAGGTCTTGGATCTCATGGTGGAGACGAATGAAACAGTCGGTTTCATGGCCTTATTATTGGTAGAAGGGACAATACTTGGATGCATCATGCATAGGTGGAAGTGGGTCAAGAAGAGGTCGAGGATCAAGAAGCTTAAGATGGCCTTTTTCTACCAATGTTTTCAGGGCTTGGATTAGAGTCATATAGAGTGGACGAAAATTACGGTTTCGGAATCGGTTTTGATTATAGGGCTGTGAGGTGACATCAGCAAAGGGGTTGGCTATTTTTGCTGAGGTGGTGCCAATATTGATTTTTGAAGGTTTTGCGGATGTGTTACTATTGCTAGTAATATTGGAATCGCGAACAAAAGTCTTTCTCACATGTTCTTTCTCATCTACAATGATCCCCTGTTTCATAGCATCTTCAATATGAACTTCTATCTCGTGCAAGTCTTTGAAGGTAAACAACGAGAGATCTATCATCTTTTGTAACATCTTACCATAAAGGTTCCTTACTACTATCCGAATCTGATCCTTTTCTGAGGGCCTGTTAGTCATCATGGCCGCGTTAGCTCTCCATCTTGCTATGAATTCTACGAAGCTTTCCTTTGGCTCTTGGTGTGTGGCTTCCAAGTCCCGAGTGGTTACCTTAATTTGTGTATTATAGAAGTACTGAGCAATAAATGTCTCAGCCAATTCTTCCCAATTTTGTTTTACCTTGTCCTCTAGTTTAGCATACCAAGTAGTGGCAATTCCCAACAAAGTTCTCCCCAATAGAGAAAGTTTCTAGGGATGAGTCAGACCCATGGGTTTCAGAATATCTGAGAATAAGTGAATATGTATCATAGGGTCTTCTAATTCATCAAATCGGTCAATATGTGACATTTTGAATATGTCTGGTAATTTGACAATTGCTTATGTATATCCATCCTCTATATCAGGAATGAAATTGATCCCTTGGGATTTTTTTGAATAACTTCTATAACTTGGCTATCTTCAGTATATCTAGATCAAATTCAGCGATATTGAGGGAAAAGAGTCCCTTAACTGGATGTATCGGGGCTCTAGAAGCAGGAGCCTGGGCCAGTTCTTCTGGTTCACCAAAAATTGGGAAATTCTTTAATTGGCAGGGGCAGGTCTGGACCGAGATGATTAACTGGCAGTGGATGGGCAACAGTTGCCCCGGCTGTTTGTTACATCCCAGCGATGACATTGCCCTGGGCAACTACTATGTGATTAACAACATCCATAGACCGCTAGAGATTAGCGATCATTTATGTGATATCGGGCAGATTCTGAGCCTTTGCAAAGATTGGGGAATGGTTTGCTGGAGTACTAAACAAAGGAGATCTAAGGGGTGACTGATGTAAAATCTGCAAAGGAGATCTAAGAGATGACGAACTCTGAATCAACTATGCTTGTCTGACCCTTCTTCTGGATACTAGTGGAGGTGACACTAACACTGGTTGACCTTGAACAAGATCTATAATTTTGCAAAGTCTACCAACACGAGTCCATAGGGTTGTAGGGGTGTCAAAACTTTCTAAAGATGTGATGAACGAACTACCTAGCAAAAGAAAAACAAACAAAGAGAACAAAACATACACCAAACGAAAATCTAGCAGCAATTCGGCTCACAACACATATATCAAACATGAATCTGGCAGCATTTCAGCTCAATCTGTACCATTGACCACTATATATTCCACCAAACTGTTCTCAACCCAACCACTGACATATCCGAACCACTAATATGAATAACGAGCCCCTGTATTGAGTCCCACACACAACATAAAGCAAATAAAGTGAACCAAAACACCCCTATGTAGTTTGGGAGACAAACTAGGAATTCGCAACTCAAACAAGTAGTATCACTGTTTCTTAGACACAGAAAAACATTACGTCCTATTTGTGGAAGTTGCTAGAGCTGAGTATATGAACTAGGTCAGTTTAATCAAAAGGGTACTCAACACCTATAAGTGAAGAGAGGATCAAGCAGCACGTTGGTGGTCCAGACTTAAAGCTTGTATTTCCACTATAATAGAGCCTACATCCAGTAAGCCGTCCGAGATGTTAAATGGAAAATACAGTGACTTAAGAGCACTGTGCATGAAATGCAATGAATATATATATGAAAATAAAATCCACATTATGAAGTTTGAGTTAAGTTCTTTTAATGTCCCCAACAGAGTCGTCAGAAACTGTGGGATGCCTTTGGGGGTTACCAGGCACGTCCCGACAATTCAGATTCCTGATTTCTGATCTGATATCACCAATACAATGTGACACAGAAAATGAGAGTCCAAATACAGCAACTTTTATAGAAAATCCATTTTTATTACAAAATATTGCCAGAAATGAACTTCATCACAAGATTTCAGAGTCATCACCTAATCTTTTAGAAAATTAAGAAACTCGTGACTCGTGTCAAAGGCCACCGTTCGTCATAACCAAATTGTTTCGGTTCGGAAACTTAGGTATGAGAGGGGAAGATCATTAATTAAGCACCCCACTCACACGATCAAAGATCGGCCTCACCTAAGTCATAATGTGATTTTTTATAATCAATGTATATCCATATTCTAATTATTAATAGTGCTGCCATTACTATCTGAGGCATACAAGTATAGATTGTGCCATTAATTTTGATTATGCTTTGACTTCATACGTTTTGAAAAGGTTTTCTTGGACAAAATTCACAGCATAGAAATCATTTGCATTCCAAAATAAATAACACAATCTCCATCCACTAGCATTCAAACAGATATCTCACTTAAGCTATTAGCCTCATGATGTAACAACAGATATGATAAGGAACATGCACATGCAATATGCTAAAACTCAAAAATTCTCACATAGTACTCCAAGGCAAGTCCCAAGGCACATGTAGAAATATATAGATATGTATGATCCTATATACAAATTACTAATACAGTACATACATAGCATGCATCTAGGAGTCCGGGTGTTAGGACGTGATATGAGTATCATCGCCAGACATGGGTTTGTGCATGTATTCATCTTTGAAGATAACAAATCCCAAAAATGCGGATGATCCTAACTCAAATGCATAAAAAATAGATGCAATATACAAGCATGATAAAGAAAATGTAATGCGGTATTGAAAACAAGTAAATAAAAAGGTTAGAAAGACGTGGAGTTTGAAGATTATTACAATAATTTGAATAAGAAAGGAGGGGAGAGGAAGAGATTATTACAATAATGAATTGATTCAGTCCAACTAATGCTAAATCTAATAAATCATAATAAATAAATAAACAATCCATAAGCTCTAGAACGGCGTAGGGGCGCATTCTCCAGAACCTGTCTGTTCTATTCTTGGGAGGGAATGATAAGCTAGACACAAAGTGAATCGGCTTCACGAGGAAGTGGTAGGCCAAATTTCTCCTCTGGTTAGGGAATAGGTCAGTGTAGAATTCTAAGATAGAAGCTAAAAGGGTACTTTTGGGGAGATGCTCAACCCTTTTACCTTTTCGTTGACAAGGATCACTTGGGAAAATAGGCGGATAGGCCAAAGCCTTCAACAATGATAAAACAAGTATATACAATAGATATTTTGCAAATAAATCAATGATTAAATGAATCAAAATCAAGAACAAATTCAAACCCAAGAAAGGAATATGAACCTACATATTCTCTTTCTGAATGAGGACAAATTAATACCCAAATCTATGCTATTAAATGGAAAGCGTAGATTAATGCAAATCATTTCTTGGTAGAAGTTTTGCTTTTTAAAACAAGAGATTCATCAAACTCATTGAAAACTCCTCATCTCGTCATAGAACAAGGATGGTTACACCCCCTTTCTGTGTTCACAAATGATTAAGAATGAAGGTTTCAACATTCTTTGATCCAAAATTTCTTATTTTATTCCCAAAATTCTCAATGAAAAGGGAAATGCACCACTCATCAACATCAAATCCCATGGATCACCCAGTCAACCCCATGGGATAACCCCTAACACTCATTGTCATTGAGTAAGGAGTTAAAACACATAGATTAACACGTTTGACACTTGAGAGATATGATAGGTGAAGATAAGGGTTGCAATAACAAGAAAAGCTACTCTACTCATTGAACTTGTGAATAGATGACTAATACTACTCCCAATCACATCCATAAGGGTCCAAAATACGTATATACTAGATAGTTAGAGCCACGTAAAGCAAGAATGCAAAGGAAAGGCTATCAACTCAATAGATGGGTAGCTAAGGCTACTCCCTCCATATTCATGAGGACTTACAACAATTACATAATGAAAAAAAAGAGGTAGAACTGAAAAAAAGTATATATATATATATATAAATAAGATCAGAGATGCTAAGGATTCACCTCTTAAAGAGAATAAGCCTTTCTTATTCATAAACTCCCTTTAAGGTCCCTCAAGAGCTTTTAAGTGTGTTCTTTAATGTCCAAAGTCCTTTGTCCAAAACTTCAGATCAAGCTTCAATGGAGGGTTTAATGTTAAAAGGTGATAGTGGTAGGTAGGAAGCAAGATAGGAAAAAAGAGAAACTCCCAAGCTTGCTGTAGACACCCCATTTTTGACTGACCTTAAGACTCAGACGTCACCAGTTGAGCGCTCGGTGATGTTGCATTTTGTGCTCGTTCTGAGGTTTCAGAGTCTCGGCTGCGAGCCTTGCCTCCGGACTTCGAGGCTCTTTTGTGCCTTGCCTCAGTTTGCGAACCGAGTCCTGTTTTCTTCGTTTTCTCTTCCCAAAGGGAGGGAGAGGTCTCGTAGACCATCTCTCAGTGGCCGTAGGCTACATTTCGTGGTCATAGGCCATTTTTCCCGTTTGAAGCCCGGTTTCTAATTTTCGGAGCCGTCGGCCGTGTGCCTCGGTTCGGGACCGCTTAACTACCTCCGTTTGCTCCGGTTTTTGGTACACACCTTATTTCCTCCCTTAGAGGGACACTGTGGCCCGGGAGACCACCTTTGTGGTCATACGCCACATCCGGTGCCTAACAGCTTGTTTTCGGGGCCCCGAACCGCGCGTTTTGGCCCCCGAACCTTCGTTTTGCATCCGTTTTGGTCCATTTTTGGTAGAGACCCTATTTTCACTGTTAAGGAGGGGGTAGCATGGTGGCCGGCCACCTTTTCCCCTGAAAAGCCAGTTTTCTCATTTTCTCTCTCCAAAAGCCGATTTTTCTGACTGAAAGCTAGTTTTTCCCACTTTCGAGCCACATTTTCTGGCTTTTCATACCACCATTGTGTTGTGCTCATCTGGGAGGCCACCAATATGGGTAGGCCGGCCAGAAATTCATCTTGATCCTTTTGAACCCCCTCTAAAAGCTAGCTTTTCTCTCTCCTAGGTCACATTTTCTGGCTTTTCTCCACAGGGCTGTGTTCTACTCATCTGAGAGGCCACCTTTCTGGGTAGGCCGACCAGCAATTTTGCTTAAACCTTTTGACCCCTGGTCGGCTGACCAGGGGGAGTGGCCGGCCGGTCACTTTAACTGGCCGGCCTGCTTCTTGCTTTTTGCCCTCTCTGAATGCTTTACAGCTGTGCCAGCTGGGGGGCATTTGGTGCATCCTCCATACACATGTATGGAGGATCTTTGAAGCTTCCAAGAGAAGCTTTGGCCTCTCTTCTCAATAAGAGAGGCCCTCCTCTTCATATCTAAGGGTTAGACATTTTTGCTTAAGGCTCATAACCTCCCTCTCCATTGTCACTTTTCCAAGCTCCAAAACCCTAAATTTCTTGGTCCATTTACACTACAACCCTTAGCACCACACCTCCATCATCCATTCCAGCACCTTGGAAGTCATTTTCAGTGGTTGAAAGCTCACCAACTTGGTCCAAAAGCTGCTGGAGGTCGGCTCTTCAAGGGTAAGTGTCCATTTCCCTTAAACTTGTATTTTTTTTGCTTCATTACTTAGCTTCATTTGTAAGTATTTATTGGCTTTGTCATAAACTAAAAAGTGTCATATTTTGAGCTCCTATTCAACTTTGTTTAAGGGAACTTTGCTGTTTGAGGTCATCTACTTCCCCTTACCCTCTATCTCTCTTTTAGGGCTGTTTTTGCATCATACTTTAGCCTTACTTGTGAACTTTTTTGAGATTTTCTATAAACTAGAAAAAGCCTTGTTTTGACCTCCTCTTTAAGTTTTCTTGAGGTCACTTTTCTGTTTGGAGTCATCTCTTTCCTTGCATGCTTCATTCGTTCATATCTAGGACTATGCATTAGAGCATTTGCATTGGACTTGTTTTGACCTCTTAGCCACTAAAATCCAAGGGATTTTCAGTGGCTTTGATGAGGTTTTGAGCTTTGAAATCATAGATGGGTGACCCTCTCACCCCTCATTTTCTTTACTAGCATCATTGGCTTTCCAAAGGGGCTCTATTTTGCATGCGTTGAAGTCACTTTTTGGGCCCAATTTTGTGGGTTTTGAGGTCTTCCTTAGGTCTGTCCGAGGCCCCTTTGATCATATTTCATGTCTACAATGCATGTGTAGAGCAATCCCATCCAAGGCTCTTCAAAGGAGCCTTTCTTTGCATACTTCCTTGACTGATTTTAGAGCCAATTTTGTGAGTTTTAGGGCTGTCATAACTCATTTCTAGAGTTGGTTTGGTCATGCTAAGTGTCTATCTTATATGTGCTTAACAACCCCTTGAATGGCCTTCCAAAGAAGCCCCTCATTTTTGCATGCATTGGCTGCATTTCAGTGATTATTTGGGCATATTTTGGCATATTTTATTCACTTTTTTTGGATGGTTTGTTGAGTTCTCATTTGCTTCATATACATGCCATGTAAACCATGCTTGCTAGCCAATGTTGCATGCTATTCTAGCCCATCATGTTAGCATCTTTTGGCCATGTTCTAAACTAGAAATATGCATGTTTTGGGACTGCCTTGGCTCTGTCTTTTGACTTCATGATCAAATAATGCTTGCTTTGTATACTTGTGGTTCAATACATGTGCCTAGTTTTGAGTTTCGGGGCTTATTCCATGCACCGGGTGCCATATTTCCATGTTTCGGGACCATTTAGCATCATGTTTCAGTGCTGAAAATTACATGTTTGTATGCCATCTTTCATCCCTTGCCATGCTTTGGTAGAGTGGCATTTGATGCCTTAGGTTCGGTCCTCGGTATGCGTGCATGTGTGCACGCATTTAGGTTGTCTCTTTTCCATCTCATGGCCACTGATGTGTGTGAGGCTGAGGTCTACTCATGTTGGTGTAAGTCCATCATGTATTGTGTATACTATTTCATAGCATTGCGTATGCTAGGTTGTATGTCAGAGCATTGCGTATGTCATGTTACGTCGTGCATTGTGTATGCCATTTCATAGCATTGCATATGCTAGGTTATATGTTAGTCGCATTGTGTATGCCATCTCATTTGCATTGTGTTTGGGATAGGAGTTAGCCCAAGCACGGGAAACGAGGGACGTTTCGTACTCCGAGTGACGGAACGTGTCTCAATTCCTGGTCGCCGACATTTCGGATTACCCATGATGGAGTTTAGGTCGTGTTGTGTTTTCATGTGCATTCATTTCACACCAAGTCCTGCAATTTGACTCCTCGGCCATCATGCATCGATATGCGTGATTGTTGGCATGAGGATCGAGGACTACACTCCCCGAAAAGTAGTCATGCATACATATGTGAAAATACTTTGCCATGCCCCTTTGTTGCTCTCTATTGCAGTAAATCAGAAATCAGCGGCCTTCTGGAGCTTTGCACAATATTCCGAGAAAAATTGCAAACAGTGGCAAACCTGGGCATCACAATGGATTTCCGCGCCAAGCAATTCAAGCATGCATCATTCCATCATTCGGAACAGAGCTGAGGCAGTCCATAGGCTTACATGCTAGTTTATCGCTTTTCTAGTTAATTTGTTAATTAATTAGGGTTTTTTAATATTTAATTATTCATTCCGAACTATAATTATTTATTCGGACTGTATTATTCTTTTGGACCCTCCGAGCGAGGGCACAACTGTAATAAGTGAGCGTGCGTGCGTGTGATGTATGTCTTCCAACCCCACGTCTTTCTCCCTTTTATTTACCAGCTTATGATGGCTAGATTAGGGCATGTTTCAATTAGCATACAGTATGATAGCATATTTGCATTCATTCATCTATCTTGCATGCACCGGGCTCGGCGCATCATACTAACTACATTTGTATTTCAATTCCGAGTTGAATACTTGTTAGTTGTAGCATTTCACATGTCATTTTAGAATAGCCGAGCCTATTGTAGTTGCATTTTGCATGTGTTGCATTAGGCATTTCTGTATAGTTAGGATCATGCATGGATTTCTAACATAACTTCTGTTTTGGCTTGGAGTACTCGGTAAGTGTTTATGCTTTAGCATCCTTGCATGTTTGTGAGTGACTGCCATGATAGCATGCTTACTATGAGGCTAAGTGCTTATGTGATATAACTGCTTGAATGCCTGTGGGTGAAGGTTGGGTTATCTGGATTGGAACAATTCATTAAATGCGAGTTTTAAGCCCACTAGATAGTGGCAAAATCATGTTTTTCTAAGCCCACCCGAGGGTGGGAAATCCACGTCTTAGCCTACTTGCGGGTAGCACCATCAAACCATTTTCAAATAAACAAACATGAAATGTTTTGTTCCAATTCCGGCGACCCAGTCTATACTTGTATGTTGTGCGCATCACATAGTAAATCTAGGCTAATAACCGGAATAAGAACGCATAATGTTTTCAAAACTAGATATCATGGTTAGTAGAGGCCGATATTTGATCGGGCGAGCAGGGGTGCTCACGAAGTGACCTTCCCCAATCGTACCCAAGTTCCTGAGCCGAGACAACTTTGGTGATGACGGACACGTGGCCTTAGGCAACGAGTCAGGGTTTCCTAAATTTCCCCAAAAATAAAATATTTAGGTGGCGACTCTGTATCTGGCAAAGCAGTCCGTGTTTGGCACTTCTTTTAAAAAAATCTGTTTTTAAAAATGATTTGCCGGATTTGGACTCTTTTATGATTCATAGGTCTTGCATCGCACTCTGCGAGATTAGATACAGGACCGTGACTTTGAGTCCTGAACTGTAGTGAGCCCAATGAACAAAACGGGGGGGATTTCCCTCCCGGGATGTTCGGGGACGTCTATAGTTTCTGGCGACTCTGCTGGGGAATTAGAGAACTTGACTCAAACTCATGATATCTGGTTTTGACTACACTTGTGTGTTTTTTTGCATCGCATGTACATTGGTATGCTTAGGACACTGTGTTTTCCGTATGCTATTCCTGAATGGTTTGCCGGGGGCTCGCTTCGAGAAGCGTGCCATAAGGCTGACCGGTTACGGGCTCTGCCACAACAGGAACACAAACCCCGATTTTACCAGGGCACCCCTGTTGACCATTCGACCTAGTGCATATTCGGAATCCATAGTGACCATTCCAAGGTAGGACAGGTTGCTTACCAGATCATAGGTTGTTTGAAACCGCTGCGTGTGTAGTGAAACCCTAGCTCCTGACAAAATAGGACAGGGAAACCCTACCCCTCCATAGGGGTGTTTTGGCTCTCATTTGCTTGCTATGTGTTTTTAGAGTATGCCTCTACAGGAATGCATGCATCAATTTGCAAATTTGGGTATCAGGCCTGCGGGCACCAGTTCAGTATTTTGGGAATCAGTTTTACCTGAGGGTATCAGTTCACAAGTAGAATTTTGGGGCAGAATTCAGCAAAGAGTGCAGTCATTCAGTTGTGCTCGTATCTGTTCTAGTGAAGTCAGGTTGAGATGCTCTCTATTTTCTCTTTTGCTAGGATGTCCTGGAACCATAGCTTCAGAAGGCTCCGATATCCCTCGGGTACATTAGACTAGTGCTGATAGACTTTGCTAGGTCAGAAATTCAGTTCAAGGGCAACTAGTTTTCCTTCGCCAGTGGTAAGGCAAAGGAAGGCCAGACAGGGTTCATTTGTTCATCTGATCCGACAGTCACCAATCACATCATCAGCAGACCCGTGATGGCACAGGGTTCGGAAGAATTTGTGGCTATGATAGCAACGTTAAATTAGGGAACTGCAATGCAGGACGAGACCAGTGCTGAAACGCAACGCCCATCTGGGGCATCTGCCTCGCATCCAGCTTCGGGACCCCAGCCGAACTTTGACCCACTTCTGCCAGCTGAAGATTTGCAGGGTCCAGATCTCCGAGAAAGGTTGACTCAAGCTCGAGTTTCTACACCCCTGGTGCAGCCTACTGAGAGGCTTCATCCCTCTGATGTCAATGAATTCAATCCGACTGCAGTGAAAATTGCGAACCTTGTGAAGCAATTCAAAAGGGCACAGGGCCTCAACTCCATTTACGACATTGAGGATGGGTCCACCGAGGTTGCCGTAAGGCTCCCAGTTGGGAGTACCAATGCTGGTGGTAGCACTGTTTCCAAACCCGCTAAAGTCAACACAGTTGCCATAGCCGACCCTTTTGCCAAGGCCAGCCTACAAATAGCCAACCCAGCCCGAGCTCAGGGTAGATTTTTCACCCCCCTCCATATGAGCCTAACCAGCGCATTAAAAGTCCTGATGGAAAGAGGGCATCTCTAACCCCTTAATCCTCAACCTTTGCCAAACCCACTCCCTGCCAGAAATAACCCCAGCAAATACTGTGTATATCATTAGCAGCGCGGCCATGGCACCGATGGTTGCTACCGCCTTTGTCATGAGATCCAGAATCTCATTGACAACCGAACAATAGTTCCACCTCAAAACCCCAAGGACCAAGTACCTCATCCACATCTCAACCTCAGCCATACACTGCCACCCACCTCCAACCCCAGTATATACACCCCAACCCATATACTCAAGCCTGAGATGTTTATCCCGAAAAACATGGGCTTAAGCACGATGGATGCACTTGAATCCCAATCATCTCAAACCCGTGAACCCACTACTTCTGAGCTGGGGAGCATGATTGAAGATCTTCAGGGAACAGTGGCAGATTTAACCTTTGGAGTTTTGGCTCCATCATCAACCACATCGCCTACCAGGGAGTTCATGTCAAAACGCTCCCTAATCTTGGGGCGAGCTGTATTGGGAGAAGGCAAATCTCTTAGCAAAGTGGGGGCAAGTGGTAAGAACAGGGTAGGGGCAGGAATTGGTCCCCATGAACACCTTTAGTGGGTTATCGAGGCTTTGAAAGCTGATGGACTGAACAAACAGCAAGTGCTCGCAGTGATTGCAAAAACTGTGGATGATACTTTTGCCACTCGAGCTGGGGGCAGTATGAATCAAGGGGCAAGCCGAGACAAGGGATGTTGTACCAGAAACGATCCTATCAGCTCCAATCCTACACTTGAAAGAGATCATCAAAAGTCAGCACCTACTGACCCTTTCGCCGGTACATCCAACACAACCAGCTCGCCACCTGCCAAATACCCACCTCGGGGCCAGAGGGTGTTCACCCCATTGGACATGTCTCTATCAACGGCCCTGAGGGTGTTAATCGAAAAGGGGCATCTGAAGCCCCTGGAGCCGCGACCATTACTGAATAAACTTCCTCTCTTCCACAACTCGACGAAGTATTGTGTCTTTCATCAACAAGCTGGTCATGACACTGACATGTGTTTTCGCCTTCACCATGAAATACAAGATCTGATTGATAAGAAAGTCATCGTCGCATCAGGTCCTGCAAAGTCTATCGGCGCTGGATCGGTGAACTTGGGGGATAATGTGACCATGTGATCAGGGGATAAACCAGCTGCGGGTGGCACTTGATTTACTCCAGACGTGGGAATGGCACGCACCGTTTTGAGCATTTGCGAATGCTAGTTTTGTAGTTTCTGACTTGGGTGTTGAGTCAATTCTGTGGTTTTGTTTTAAGTCTGTCTCTTTGTTTTGAGTCAGTCTTTTTGTTAAGGTCTGTCTTGTCGTATCAAGTCAAGTCCTGTTGTGCAGAGGTCGGGTGATTCCGAGGTTGTTGTCTCGGATATCACTATTTTGTTTTGTGTTTGTCTTTTTACTTTCTTTTTTAGTCTGTTTCTGCCGTGGAGCCAGTTACACCATCAGATTTGAATGGAACAACAATTGTCTTTTCACACTCTTGTACTCGGTTCTGCCTTGCGCCAGTTATGCCAAAAGTTTGAATGAAACAGCAATGCTTTTCGCCTACTTTTCTGTGCCTCGAACTCATTGCATTGACCTAAGTTTTTCAAAAAATTTTGAACATTGTGATGAAAACAAAGAAAAAGGAATTCCTCGGGATTTGTAAAAAATTTTGATCAACTGAGAGAAAGAGAGGCGTGCTAAGCCCTTAATGATTGAGATCATGCTTGTTAATATGAGTACTGAGAAGGACACTGGCTTTGATCCAGATTGGTTCTACACTGTCTTTGAGCGATTTGTCGCTTTTTTAAAAACTTTCAAAAAAAATGTTTTGCGTCGTCCTGCGAAGACCTGTGTGGAATCACTCTTGAGATTGTGAAGCCTAGGATCGCTCTCAGCCTCGAGACTCGACCCCTTGCTTTCGAACCTCGAACTTAGATTCAGAATGTTCAATGGTCAGCCACGATGTGAGGCCTGTGTGGCCAGATTTGAAGCAGCTCGCGAACTAGGGGCAAGAAAAGTCAGACCAAGAAACTTGTGAAGCTAGATCAGGAGCACCCTCGAACTAGGGGCAAAAATGTCAGATGTGCTCGAAGAGTCAAAGACGAAGACTGGCAAGAATGCCAAATCCCAGAAGGGAGGAAAGAAGAAAATATTGTTGAAGAACAATTGAGCTCCTATCCACAACACTAGGGGGAATTCAGCCCCCCATTGGATGGATTCCTACATCATCAACGAACAATAGCCACTCTCCTGGATTCAAATGACTTCAAGGTCTCAAAACCATTTGACATGGACAAAGCTACACTTTTACCCTTGAGGGGCTCGCTGGGCCGAAAACCCGGAAAGGAGACCCAGGCAAAAGTTAGAGCTAGAAAAAGAACAAAAAGAAAAAAAAATGAAATGAAGAAAATGAAAAGAAGAAAAAAGAAAAAAAGAAATGAAAAGAATTGAAAAGAAAAGAAGAACAAAGCTCGCAAGGTTGAAAACCCAGAAAGGGCGGCCTTGGCAAAAATTAGAGCGCAAAAGGAGAGCAAAAATATCCGAGTGTACCTTACACCCCGAACTACGTAAGGCTTGATTCCCATCTTTGGGATACGTAGGCAACTTCATTCTGAAGTCCAGCCATAACACTTCTAAATCGATTGTGCCCATGTAACGGTTTTGATCATCTTTACCTTCTCTGTATCCGAGAGTCTGGTTGTGTTCGTCGTTCTGAGGACTGACTATAATGCGCTGCGGTGCCGTTCAAACAAGGGGCAACTTTCCGTTGCCATTCAATGCGCTGCAGTGCCATTCAAACAAGGGGCAACTTTTCGTTGCCATGCTGCTCCCCTTAAGCAAGGGGCAATTTTCCTTCGAATCTGAGGTTGTGCATCTCGAGAGTGGATTCTATGCTCGTTGAGCAGTGGTCGTTTGCAAAAATAGTTTTTGAGAATTTTTACTAAGGTTGATTGATTTTCTCTCGAAAACTATTCCATTTTTCCAAAACTGGACCTTTTTCTTGGACCCAAAAAAAGAAAATTTTCAGTGCTCATAACCTAACTTGCATGATTTTGAATTAGAAAATCGAACAAGCGTGTTAATCTAACTCTCATTTTGGTTAAAATTGTTTTAGTAGAAAACCAAAATAAAAAAAAAATGGTCAAAACGATGAACTAGGGGCATAGTTGAGTCAGGTGTTCTGTCTTTTCCCCTTTATCAACGCATTTGCCTGAAAGGGCACCATACTTGCCAGAAAGGGGGCACAACGGAAGCTAACCGCAAAAAGGGCAGAAAGCTCTCACATCCTCCAAGCAACGAGGTTTCAAGCTAAGTGCAATGCACAAACGGGAATGGATCAAGATATTCCACTCCTTTGTTTGGACACATCTGATTACATCCAAACTCCCCCACGGAGCATCGTCAACCGATGTCAACTGCAGATGTGCTACACACCCAGTTGTAGCGCAACCCCTCTGTGGGAAAGTTCACTGTTGTAAGCAGAAGGAAGAATCTAGCAGAATGCTAGGGGCATGAGCCCGCAATTTCTTATTTATCTATCAACCAGCCAGGAGAGGGATAAAAAATGAGAGATTAAAGAATAGAGAGATGTGCGCTGAGAGAAAAAGTGAGGAAAAAGGTTTTGTGAGAAAAACAGAGCCTGAGGGCCGAGTGATGTGAGAATCACAAATGAAAAAGGGTGGGAAACAATATCCGGAGAAACTGGCTCCTCGTGCACCGAAAGGTCTCTTACCTTTGTAACACAGCTGAGTGTTGTATTTGTGTGTTTTCGTTTGTCTCAATTCTTGTTTTGAGTCGTTTGAGTGTCAATAGATGTGTTTAGATTGTTTTATCTTGTTTTTCCTTTGATGAGTTGAGTTTAGGTTGTTCTACCTTTGTTTTCCGTTTTTGAGTCGTTTTGGCTGTGGTCAGTTGTAGGCTCAATACTCAGTCAAAAACTCATCTCTCAATTTCAAAAACGAATCATTTTGTGCTCAGAGTGCCATGTCATTCTCCAGATTTGTGCAAAACAGAATTTGTTCTTTCATAAAACTACAGGGTTCAACCCAGGTCATGTGAGAACAGTAAAACCGGGACCTATCTGAAGCTATGTGGGTTCCAGACTGCAAAGCCAAAGAAAAGAGGGAAAATTTGGAGCATCTGGGTTTGTTCCAACTTCTACAGGTTCCGTTTTGCATCCTGTCTTTTCAGATCAGATTGTCTGTTCAAAATGAGCTGTGTGCCGAATAAACCGAATACTGTGTTACGAGCTGCGTGTTCAGAATGAGCAGTGTGCTGATATGAGCTGTGTGTTTAAAGTGAACAGAATACTGTGTTGACTGTTTCACTATCTCAAGCCAAAATGGCGATCAAAAGTGCTCTCCCTGAGTACCATTCCCCGTCAGAGTTATCTTGGCTTTTGTTTGCAATGAGGGAAAATTTGTAAATAAGATCAGAAAGAAAAGTGACATCCGTGGCTTTTACATGTAGAGATTACCCCTTGTCAGCAAGAAATCATTCTACCATTCTTCCACTCGCGTGGGACGCATTTGGATTTCGAATCCACCTTTTCTCCTTTCACGTGAAATGTGTTAGGATGTGACGTTTACCTGGTTAAAACCTTCCCTCTCTCCGTATGAAATACGTTGGGATGCGCCTGTTGGTTAAACCATTGTATTTCTTCCTGGTTAAAACCTTCCCTCTCTCCCATATGAAATACGTTGAGATACGCCTGTTGGTTACACCATTGTATTTCTCCCCGGTTAAAACCTTCCCTCTCTCCGTATGAAATACATTGAGATACGCCTGTTGGTTACACCATTGTATTTCTCCCTGGTTAAAACCTTCCCTCTCTCCGTATGAAATACGTTGAGATACGCCTGTTGGTTACACCATCGTTATTCTCCCCAGTTAAAACCTTCCCTCTCTCCGTATGAAATACGTTGAGATACGCCTGTTGGTTACACCATTGTATTTCTCCCTGGTTAAAACCTTCCCTCTCTCCGTATGAAATACGTTGAGATACGCCTGTTGGTTACACCATTGTATTTCTCCCCGGTTAAAACCTTCCCTCTCTCCGTATGAAATACGTTGAGATACGCCTGTTGGTTATACCATTGTTATTCTTCCCGGTTAAAACCTTCCCTCTCTCCGTATGAAATACGTTGAGATACGCCTGTTGGTTACACCATTGTATTTCTCCCCGGTTAAAACCTTCCCTCTCTCCGTATGAAATACGTTGAGATACGCCTGTTGGTTACACCATTGTATTTCTCCCTGGTTAAAACCTTCCCTCTCTCTGTATGAAATACGTTGAGATACGCCTGTTGGTTATACCATTGTTATTCTCCCCGGTTAAAACCTTCTCCCTCTCCGTATGAGATACGGTTAGGTATGCCTGTTGGTTACGCCACCTTCGCACCTTTCACATGAAACGCGTTTGGATCTCATAGTTCACCCTTTCCTTCTTTCGCGTAAGACGTGTTAGGTTGTTGATTCACTCGGTTAAAGACATCAGGTGCGCCTGGTGTTCACACCATCTTTCCTTATTCATTTTGTGTATCTATCGCACTCATTCACTTTGTACATCTAGCGCACACTTTCATTACAATTGTGGTACAGTCTCATACCTTTCTCTTGTATCTCAGGATGCGTGAAGTGCGGCCCTAGGCATGTTTTATCTCGGGACGCGTGAAGCGCGAGCCCAAGCGGTTTTGGACCTCTTCTCACGATTTCAGCGTGGTTTGAGTGTTCCTTTCCTTACACGATTTCAGCGTGTTTGGAATTTATCTCAGGTTGCGTTGTAGATGCACTGGACGGGTTATTGGACTTCTTCTCACGATTTCAGCGTGGTTTGAGTGTCCCGTTCTTCACACGATTTCAGCGTGTTTGGATCTTACCTCAGGTTGCGTTGTGTACGCACTTGAGCAGTTGTTTTCAGACCTCTTCTCACGATTTTAGCGTGGTTAGAGTGTTCTTTTCCTCACACGATTTCAGCATGTTTGGAATTTATCCCAGGTTGTGTTGTAGATGCGCTGGGCGGGTTGTTTTTGGACCTCCTTTCACGATTTCAGCGTGATTGGAGCCTCCCCTTCCTCACACGATTTCAGCGTGTTTGAAATTTATCTTAGGTTGCGTGGAACGCGCTCCTGATTGATTTTCTTTGTTCTTCCTCCACTCACGAGTCCAGCGTGGTTGGAGTGTGTTCACACTTTGCCTCTATTGTACTCTCTGTTGCATCACATCTATTATCTATTGCATCACATCTGTTACATCCATTGCATCATATCTATTTTATCGTCTGGTCTAGGAGACCTTAAATCCTCTAAAGGTGCAATTCCTTTGGTGTTTGTCATGCCCGAACGACTTCTAGTGGTCTGGTATAGCCACCTGCCTGTGCTTGCGATGAGTTCCTAGGAGACCAACTGCGACGGTAGAAACTAGAGTTCGAATGGCTTATGCCTAGAACGCAAAGGTTCGGGATTTCCGAGACTAAAGTCTGGTTTAAATACCCAGGGGTATATCCTCGGCTTGAAATCTGTATGGCAGCCCCATAGGTTGAGATAGCATGTGTATGCGCCTCAATTCTGGATATTGAACCAACCTAGTCTGTCACCCTGTTGGAGAATAGGGAAATCTGTGACCATAGTCAGGGAGAAAAGTAGTACCTGTGGTTCAACCAAGAAGAAGCGGAAGATTCCCATATCAGCATGAGGTAGGACATTGCCAAGGTAAGTCATTGCCAATTGCCCCTGTAAGGTACCTTCCCTTCCTAGCTATTACATTGCATTTTAGCTACTACATTGCATTGCATATAGTATCTATTGCATGCATCTACTGCATAGCCGTTGTACCGCCTGCATCCTTCCCATGTTGAGCTTGGTCTAGTATGTGCTCATACTTTTGATGTCAAAGCATGGTTATGAGATTTTTTGTACACACCTATTCCACTAATGGGATTGTGGTTTGAGGGTGACGGCACCATTTCCGTGCTAGACATGGTTTGTTTGTGTCCATGCATTTCCTAGGCAAAATTTGGTTTGGCCGCGTGCCTTATCCGTTGTATCCATTGCATTGTAGTGTAGTGTGTTGTATCTAGCATTTAGGATCACGATCTTTCCTGAACAGATCATGCCTCACTTATATCATGCCACCCAATTACTTCTATTTGTGTTCCGTCTACGCACACATAGTTCTGCATGTGTGTGCGCCTATTCCACTGATGGGATTGTGGTTTGAGGGTGTCGGCACCTTTTCTATGGTAGACGAAGTTTGATTTTGCATCTCCATCCTTTTATGATATTTGTGTGATTTTGCACTACTTGTGGTTTGATTATTTCGATACATTGCATATCATTTGCACTGTTTCATTCCATTGCATTACATAAGTCCAATTTTCAAACCGGCTTCGCATAGCGCATAAGTCGAATTTTCAAACCGGTTTCGCGTAGCGTATAAGTCCAATTTTCAAACCGACTTCGCGTAACGTGTAAGTCCAATTATCAGACCGGCTTCGCGTAACGTATAAGTCCAATTTTCAAACCGGCTTTGCGTAGCGTATAAGTCCAATTATCAAAATCTTTCTGCATATCATTTTGCATTTTGCCCCTGCCTGCGGGCATTTTGTTATCTTGTATGTTTGTCTAAGTCTTCGGCCTTGTCAAAAATGAGTCGTCTCTGGGCTTTGACATTCACTCCCGTCACGAATGACTTCCGAGTTCTGTCAAAGAGGGGCAACTGTAAACACCCCATTTTTGACCGACCTTAAGACTCAGACGTCACCAGTTGAGCGCTCGGTGATGTTGCATTTTGTGCTCGTTCTGAGGTTTCAGAGTCTCGGCTGCGAGCCTTGCCTCCGGACTTCGGGGCTCTTTTGTGCCATGCCTCGGTTTGCGAACCGAGTCCTGTTTTCTTCATTTTCTCTTCCCAAAGGGAGGGAGAGGTCTCGTAGATCATCTCTCAGTGGCCGTAGGCTACGTTTCGTGGTCGTAGGCCATTTTTCCCGTTTGGAGCCCGGTTTCTAATTTTCGGAGCTGTCGGCCGTGTGCCTCGGTTCGAGACCGCTTAACTACCTCCGTTTGCTCCGGTTTTTGGCACACACCTTATTTCCTCCCTTTAGAGGGACACTGTGGCCCGGGAGACCATCTTCGTAGTCATACGCCACTTTCGGTGCCTAACAGCCTATTTTCGGGGCCCCGAACCGCGCGTTTTGGCCCCCGAACCTTCGTTTTGCATCCGTTTTGGTTCATTTTTGGTGGAGACCCTATTTTCATTGTTAGGGAGGGGGTAGCATGGTGGCCGGCCACCTTTTCCCCTGAAAAGCCAATTTTCTCATTTTCTCTCTCCAAAAGCCGATTTTTCTTACTGAAAGCTGGTTTTTCCCACTTTTGAGCCACATTTTCTGGCTTTTCATACCACCATTGTGTTGTGCTCATCTGGGAGGCCACCAATATGGGTAGCCGAATAGAAATTCATCTTGACCCTTTTGAACCCCCTCTAAAAGCTAGCTTTTCTCTCTCTTGGGTCACATTTTCTGGCTTTTCTCTACAGGGCTGTGTTCTACTCATCTGGGAGGCCACCTTTCCGGGTAGGCCGACCAGCAATTTTGCTTGAACCTTTTGACCCCTGGCCGGCTGACCAGGGGGAGTGGCCGGCCGGCCACTTTAACTGGTCGGCCTGCTTCTTGCTTTTTGCCCTCTCTGAATGCTTTACAGCTGTGCCAGCTGGGGGGCATTTGGTGCATCCTCCATACACTTTGAAGCTTCCAAGAGAAGCTTTGGCCTCTCCTCTCTATAAGAGAGGCCCTCCTCTTCATATCTAAGGGTTAGACATTTTTTCTTAAAGCTCATAACCTCCCTCCTCCATTGTCACTATTCCAAGCTCCAAAACCCTAAATTTCTTGGTCCATTTACACTACAACCCTTAGCACCACACCTCCATCATCCATTCCAACACATTGGAAGTCATTTGCAGAGGTTGAAAGCTCACCAACTTGGTCCAAAAGCTGCTGGAGGTCGGCTCCTCAAGGGTAAGTGTCCATTTCCCTTAAACTTGTATTTTTTTGCTTCATTACTTAGATTCATTTGCAAGTATTTCTGGGCTTTGTCATAAACTAGAAAGTATCATATTTTGAGTTCCTCTTCAACTTTGTTTAAGGGCACTTTTCTGTTTGAGGTCATCTACTTTCCCTTACCCTCTATCTCTCTTTTAGGGCTGTTTTTCAATCATACTTTAGCCTTACTTGTGAACTTTTTCAAGATTTTCTATAAACTAGAAAAAGCCTTGTTTTGAACTCCTCTTTAAGTTTTCTTGAGGTCACTTTTCTTTTTGGAGTCATCTCTTTCCTTGCATGCTTCATTCCTTCATATCTAGGACTATGCATTAGAGCATTTGCATTGGACTTGTTGTGACCTCTTAGCCACTGAAATCCAGGAGATTTTCAGTGGCTTTGATAAGGTTTTGAGCTTTGAAATCATAGAGGGGTGACCCTCTCACCCCTCATTTTCTTTACTAGCATCATTAGCTTTCCAAAGGGGCTCTATTTTGCATGCATTGATGTCACTTTTTGGGCCCAATTTTGTGGGTTTTGAGGTCTGCCTTAGGTGTGTCTGGGGCCCCTTTGATCATATTTCATGTCTACAATGCATGTGTAGAGCAATCCCATCCAAGGCTCTTCAAAGGAGCCTTTCTTTGCATACTTCCTTGACTGATTTTAGAGCCAATTTTGTGAGTTTTAGGGCTGTCATAACTCATTTCTAGAGTTGGTTTGGTCATGCTAAGTGTCTATCTTATATGTGCTTAATAACCCCTTGAATGGCCTTCCAAAGAAGCCCCTCATTTTTGCATGAATTGGCTACATTTCAGTGATTATTTGGGCATATTTTGACATATTTTATTCACTGTTTTTGGCTGGTTTGATGAGTTCTCATTTGCTTCATATACATGCCATGTAAACCATGCTTGCTAGCCAATGTTGCATGCTATTCTAGCCCATCATGTTAGTATCTTTTGGCCATGTTCTAAACTAGAAATGTGCATGTTTTGGGACTGCCTTAGCTCTATCTTTTGACTTCATGATCAAATAATGCTTGCTTTGTATACTTGTGGTTCAATACATGTGCCTAGTTTTGAGTTTCGGGGCTTATTCCATGCACCGGGTGCCATATTTCCATGTTTCAGGACCATTTAGCATCATGTTTCAGTGCTGAAAATTACATGCTTGTATGCCATCTTTCATCCCTTGCCATGCTTTGGTAGAGTGGCATTTAATGCCTTAGGTTCGGTCCTCGGTATGCGTGCATGTGTGCACGCATTTAGGTTGTCTCTTTTCCATCTCATGGCCACTGATGTGTATGAGGCTGAGGTCCACTCATGTTGGTGTAAGTCCATCATGCATTGTGTATGCCATTTCATAGCATTGCGTATGCTAGGTTGTATGTTAGAGCATTGTGTATGTCATGTTGCGTCGTGCATTGTGTATGCCATTTCATAGCATTGCGTAAGCTAAGTTGTATGTTAGTCGCATTGTGTAGGCCATCTCATTTGCATTGTGTTTGGGATAGAGTTAGCCCAAGCACGGGAAACGAGGGACGTTTCGTACTCTGAGTGACGGAACGTGTCTCAATTCCTAGTCGCCGACATTCCGGATTACCCATGATGGAGTTTAGGTCTTGTTGTGTTTTCATGTGCATTCATTTCATATCAAGTCGTACAATTCGACTCCTCGGCCATCATGCATTGATATGCGTAATTGGTGGCACGAGGATCGAGGACTACACTCCCCGAAGAGTAGTCATGCATACATATGTGAAAATACTTTGCCATGCCCCTTTGTTGCTCTCTGTTATAGTAAATCAGAAATCAACGGCCTTCTGGAGCTTTGCACAATATTCCGAGAAAAATTGCAAACAGAGGCAAACCGGGGCATCGCAATGGATTTCTGCGCCATGCAATTCAAGCATGCATCATTCCATCATTCGGAACAGAGCTGAGGTAGTTTATAGGCTTACATGCTAGTTTATCACTTTCCTAGTTAATTTGTTAATTAATTAGGGTTTTGTAATATTTAGTTATTCATTCCGGACTGTAATTATTTATTCGGACTGTATTATTCTTTTGGACCCTCCGAGCGAGGGCACAACTGTAATAAGTGTGCGTGCGTGTGATGTATGTCTTCCAACCCCACGTCTTTCTTCCTTTTATTTACCAGCTTATGATGGCTAGATTAGGGCATGTTTCAATTAGCATACAATATGATAGCATGTTTGCATTCATTCATCTGTCTTGCATGCACCGGGCTCGGTGCATCATACTAACTGCATTTGTATTTCAATTCTGAGTTGAATACTTGTTAGTTGTAGCATTCCACATGTCATTTTAGAATAGCCGAGCCTATTGTAGTTGCATTTTGCATGTGTTGCATTAGGCATTTCTGTATAGTTAGGATCATGCATGGATTTCTAACATAGCTTCTGTTTTGGCTTGCAGTACTCGGTAAGTGTTTATGCTTTAGCATCCTTGCATGTGTGTGAGTGACTGCCATGATAGCATGCTTACTATGAGGCTAAGTGCTTATGTGATATAACTGCCTGAATGCCTGTGGGTGAAGGTTGGGTTATCTGGATTGGAACAATTCATTAAATGCGAGTTTTAAGCCCACTAGATAGTGGCAAAATCATGTTTTTCTAAGCCCACCCGAGGGTGGCAAATACACATCTTAGCCTACTTGCGGGTAGCACCATCAAATCATTTTCAAATAAACAAACATGAAATGTTTTGTTCCAATTCAGGCGACCCAGTCTATACTTGTATGCTGTGCGCATCACATAGTAAATCTAGGCTAATAACCGGAATAAGAACGCATAATGTTTTCAAAACTAGATATCATGGTTAGTAGAGGCCGATATTTGATCGGGCGAGCGGGGGTGCTCACGAAGTGACCTTCCCCAATCGTACCCAAGTTCCCGAGCCGAGGCAACTTTGGTGATGACAGATACGTAGCCTTAGGCAACGAGTTAGGGTTTCCTAAATTTCCCCAAAAATAAAATATTTAGGTGGCGACTCTGTATCTGGCAAAGCAGTCCATGTTTGGCACTTCTTTCAAAAAAATCTATTTTCAAAAACTTTTTGCCGGATTTGGACTCTTTGATGATTCATAGGTCTTGCATCGCACTCTGCGAGATTAGATACAAGACTGTGACTTTGAGTCCTGAACTATAGTGAGCCCAATGAACAAAACGGGGGAGATTTTCCTCCCGGGACGTTCGGGGACGTCTACACTTGCATATGCCTTGGGCAAGTTTTTCAACCATTTGAAATAAGCTACCGAGCTCTATGTATAGAGCTCAGGTCATAGATATCTGAGATATTTGTGGTAGGTAAGAAAAATAAGCTGAAATTCCCAAAAATACTCTTTACCTGGATATTCAGCCTGGCAAACTTCCTGGTAATCGGTCGAGTGCTTTTGTAGCCGGCCATCATATGGTGTCCAGCTAACCAGTGGGAAAATCATCAGATCAACAAAAACAGGTTAGCCTTAATTAAAGGGAGAAACAGGTATTTCAGAGGATTTCACCATTCTCATTCATTTTCACTATATTCTTTGCTGAGTTTGTTTGAAAGAATGCAACATTTTGATTTTGAACCTATGAGCCTTAGAACATTTCGGTAAAGTTTGGAGTCGCACCACCAAAACTCATTTTGAACGAGGTTTATATTTTGGTCAAAAAACATTTTGTCCAAAATAAGTCGTCGGATGGGTTAAAATAGGTTATTCCTTGGGCTTCTTGCCACAGAACTTGTAGGATTAACATATCTCATCTTCATTATCAGAAGCTTAAAAGGGATTGCCTAAGTCTTAAAGATAGTCAAAAATAGGGTATCTATAGCTATGGCCAGGTCAACCCCCAAATCTTTTATTGAGGCCCAATCGGCAAGAGGGCACCCTTTACCTTTCATTGAATGATAAATGGGGCTAAGATGTCCAAGAATGGGAGGTTCGGGCCGTCTTCTCGGTAGGCTCAGCTCACTTAGTAGGGTGCTTGGAACCCCTCTGGTCAGCCTCTTCCCTCGTCGCTTCGGCGGGGGTAGTTTCTATCACTGACTCCTGAGCGACCTCAACAATCTTCTTTGCCATAAACCCTTCGGGTAAGGGTTTAGAAGCCTGTAACAAGCCCGCGGGGGACCTCGCTACAGCTCGAACTCGATTTGTAGTCACGGTTCTAAGTCTGAACCAAAGAGTCCAAATCCGGCAAATCGTTTTGAGAAAAACAGATTTTTGAAAGAAGTGCCAAACATGGACTGCTTTGCCAGATACAGAGTCGCCACCTAAATATTTTATTTTGGGAAATTTAGGAAACCCTGACTCGTTTGCCTAAGGCCACGTGTCCGTCATCACCAAAGTTGCCTCGGCTCGGGAACTTGGGTACGATTGGGGAAGGTCACTTCGTGAGCACCCCCGCTCGCCCGATCAAAGATCGGCCTCTACTAACCATGATATCTATTTTTAAAAACTTTGTGTGTCCTTATTCCGGTTATTAGCCTAGGTTACTATGTGATGCGCACAGCATATAAGTATAGACTGGGTCGCCTGAATTGGAATTAAAACATTTCATGCTTGTTTATTTGAAAGATGGTTTGCTACTCGCAAGTAGGCTTAAAATGCAGATTTTGCCACCCTCGGGTGGGCTTAAGAAAAGATGGTTTTGCCACTATCTAGTGGGCTTAAAACTCACAGTCAATGATTTGTTACAATTTAAGTAACCCAACCTCCACCCACAGGCATTCAGGCAGATATATCACATAAGCAATTAGCCTCATGGTAAGCATGCTATTCATGGCAGTCACTCACACGCATGCAAGGATGCTAAAGCATAAAGCTTACCGAGTACTCCAAGTCAAAATAGAAATTACATTAGAAATCATGCATGATCCTAAATATACAAAAATGCCTAATGCAACACATGCAAAAATGCAACTATAGCAGGCTCGGCTATTCTAAACATGGCATATGAAATGCTACAACTAACATGTATTCAATTTGGAATTGAAAGTACAATGCAGTTAGTATGGTGCGCCGAGCCCGGTGCATGCAAAACAGATGAATGAATGCAAACATGCTATCATACTGTATGCTAATTGAAATATGCCCTAATCTAACCATCATAAGCAGGTAAATAAAAGGGTAGAAAGACGTGGGGTTGGAAGACATACATCACACTCACGCACACTTATTACAATTATGCCCTCGCGCAGAGGGTCTAAATAAATATACAGTCCCAAATAAAAGAATATTACAGTCCAAATGTTACAGTTCAAATAATATACAAATTCCTAATTAATTAACAAATTAACTAAGAAAATAAATAAAACTGGCATGCAAGCCAGGGACTGCCTTGCTTCTGATGGATGATGCATGTCCGGGTTGTCTTGCGCGGAAATCCACCGGGATGCCCCAATTAGCCTCTGATTAGCAGTTATTCTTGGAAAGCGTGCCAATCTCCGAAAAGTTGCTGATTCTTTATTTTGCTGCAACGGAGAGCAGGAAAGGGGCATAGCAATGTATTTTCACAAATATATGCATGCCTCGATCCTCGTGCCACCAATCACGCATACCGAGGCATGATGGCCGAGGAGTCGAATTGCACAATTCAATGTAGGATGAATGCACGTATAAACACAACAAAACCTAACCCCATCATGGATAATCCGGAGTGTCGGTGACTGGGGAATTGAGACACGTTCCGTCACTCGGAGTACGAAATGCACCTCGTTTCCCGTGTCCGAGCTAACTCCTATCCCGAACACGATGCAATATGCATGACATGCATGAAATGCGACTAAGATACAATCCTAACATACACAATGCTATGAAAATGAGATGCCTCGAAATGCGTGCACACGGGCATGCAAACTGAGGAAATGCATGAATGCGATCTAAGATACAACCTAGTATGCACTATGTTGTGAAAATAAGATGCCTCGAAATGCGTGCACACGGGCACGCAAACCGAGAAAATGACATACGCAATGCAAATGACATGGAAATATGATATGGGCTTACACTAACATGAGAGAGCCTCAGCCACACTCACATAAGAGGCCGATAGATGAAAATGAAGTGCCTCGAAATGCGTGCACACGGGCACGCAAACCGAGGCAATGGCATACGCAATGCAATGGCATGGAAATGGCATATAGAATGCAACATGGACTTATACTAACATGAGAGAGCCTCAGCCACACTCACATAAGAGGCCGATGGATGAAAATGAAGTGCCTCGAAATGCGTGCACACGGGCACGCAAACCGAGGCAATGGCATACGCAATGCAAATGACATGGAATCATGATATGGGCTTATACCAACATGAGAGAGCCTCAGCCACACTCACATAAGATGCCGGTGGGTGAAAATGAAGTGCCTCGAAATGCGTGCACACGGGCACGCAAACCGAGGCAATGACATATGCAATGCAATGGCATGGAAATGGCATATAGAATGCAACATGGACTTATACTAACATGAGAGAGCCTCAGCCACACTCACATAAGAGGCCGATGGATGAAAATGAAGTGCCTCGAAATGCGTGCACACGGGCACGCAAACCGAGGCAATGGCATACGCAATGCAAATGACATGGAATCATGATATGGGCTTATACCAACATGAGAGAGCCTCAGCCACACTCACATAGGATGCCGGTGGGTGAAAATGAAGTGCCTCGAAATGCGTGCACACGGGCACGCAAACCGAGGCAATGACATATGCAATGCAATGGCATGGAAATGGCATATATAATGCAACATGGACTTATACTAACATGAGAGAGCCTCAGCCACACTCACATAAGAGGCCGATAGATGAAAATGAAGTGCCTCAAAATGCGTACACACGGGCACACAAACCGAGGCAATGGCATACGCAATGCAAATGACATGAAAATGGCATATAGAATGCAACATGGACTTATACTAACATGAGAGAGCCTCAGCCACACTCACATAAGAGGCCGATGGATGAAAATGAAGTGCCTCGAAATGCGTGCACACGGGCACGCAAACCGAGGCAATGGCATACGCAATGCAAATGACATGGAATCATGATATGGGCTTATACCAACATGAGAGAGCCTCAGCCACACTCACATAGGATGCCGGTGGGTGAAAATGAAGTGCCTCGAAATGCGTGCACACGGGCACGCAAACCGAGGCAATGACATATGCAATGCAGTGGCATGGAAATGGCATATAAACATGCTAATGAAATTTCAGCACTGAAATGTGGGGGAAAACAGCCCCGAAACGAGGCGAAAACACACCCGATGCATGGAATCTCTCCCGAAATGCAAATTAGGCGCATAGAATGAACTACAGCTATACAAAGCATGCATAATTGGTACATGGAATGAAAAGACAGAAGCAAGGAAGCCCCAAAATAAGCATTTTTACAGTACAAATCATGGCCAAACAGCAAGCAAAGATAGGGCAATAATGGCATGCAAAAATGGCCCTAAACATGAGATTATGAAGCAACTCGCAGCTGCTAACTCCAAATAGGTTAGGGCCCTGCAACAACATTGAAGAGGGGCCAAAAATAAGCCACTTTACAGAACTGTAAAAACCCTAAAAACAAACATAGATATGGTTGCACTCCTATGCAAGAAAAAGGGACAAAAGGTGGCCAAAGAGGCAAGTGGTATATGCAAAGCCCAAACTGAAAATTTTCCTTCTACAACATTGATGAGGGACCAAAAATAAGCATATTTACAGAACTATAAAAAACCCAAAACAGTATACAAGCATGCTAGAAATGCAATGCAAAATGGGGCTCAAAAGAGGCTATAACATGAGGTATATAAAACATTCACCAAACAAGAAAAGACCCTTAATAAAACATGTTAAGAAGGTCAAAATAAGACTATTTATAGGCCTGTAAAAAGACCAAAAACAGAAGCATGATAGGCTGCCAAAGCATGCAAGAAAATGGCATTCAAGGAGGATATTGAAGCAAGTGCAATATGGAGGGCTCAAACCAGGCTGAGCCCTTAATGAAACAAGAAAATGAGCTCAAAAAAATGACCTTTTCAGTTTTGGTCGGAGCTCAAATCAATAAGCATGTATGGCTTACAAAAGGTGCAAGAAATGGACCAAAAATGAGGAAATCCTACTCACCCCTTGAAGACCAATGCTTTTGTTGCTTCTTGGACCAACTTTGATGATTCTAAGCTGCTGGAATTCCTCCCCTTGCTTCTGGAATGGAGGGGTGGTGGTAGAGCTTGATAATGATGAAGAAATGAGGTGTAGAACTTGGATATTTTTGAGAAAATGAGAGAGATAGAGGGAGAGTTGTATGTAAAGCTTCAAAGCAATTTTGTTCCAACCTCTCATACAAGTGTTGGCAGCTGGCTATAAGGAACCAAAAGAGGGTGTAAAGGTGGGGGGAAAAGGAGGCAAGCTTTCCTCCACAAAATATCCCCCGGATTGAGATATTTTCTGGGGGAAATAGCTATACAGCTGTAAAGTGTGCAGAGAGAGGAACATGGCCGGCCCATTATTGGACTTGGATGTGGCCGGCCGGCCACCCCCCCTAGCCGGCCGGCCAAGGGTCAAAAAGGCCAAGTGGCTTTAGTGGCCGGCCACCACATATTGGTGGCCTCCCAGGTCTCCTCTTCACAACCCTGTGGTTCGAATTTGGAAACTCTAAAACAAGAGAGAGAACAAGCCATTTTGAGGAGGGGTTCAAAAGGTTCAAATGGAATTAATGGCCGGCCATAAACTTTTAGGGTCCTCCCATGTGTGTACAACACAAATATGTGGTTCAAAGTTCAAGAAAGTGGCCCAAGGGTGTTCAACATTGGCTCGGAAGGAGGGGTTCAAAAGGGTCAAGAAACATTAGTGGCCGGCCATGAACTTTTAGGGTCCTCCCATGTGTGTACATTACAAATATGTGGTTTGGGTTTGAAGAAAATGGCTCCAAGGTGTTCAACATTAGCCCGGAAGTGTGAAAAACGGGCATCGGAGGGCGTCGGAGAAGTAAAAACTGGTTGTTGAGACAATTGCTGGCCTCCCACCCTTCTACGGTCTTCCTGGTGATAAAACAGAGGTTCCTTCCAAAAATGAACAAAAACCGATGCAAAACAAATGCTCGGGGGCCAAAACACGCAGTTCGGGGTCCCGAAAATGGGCTGCTAAGCACCGAAAGTGGCATTCGGCCACGAAGTGGGTTTCTCCGACCCCAGTGTCCCTTGAAAGGGAGAAAATAAGATGTACGCCAAAAATCAGAGCAAACGGAGATGGTTAGGCGGTCCCGAACCGAGGCACACGGCCAACGGTCCCCAAAAAAAACCGGAAACCGGACTCCGAAATGGGCAAAATGGCCTGCGGCCACAAAATGTAGCCCACGGCCACTGAGAGATGGTCTACTGGATCTCTCCCTCCCCTCAGGAAAAGAAATAGAGAAAACCGAGTCTGGTTCGCAAACCGAGGCAAGGCACAGAAGAGGGTTCGGAAGTCCGGAGGCAGGACTCACGGCCGCGACTCTGAAACTTCTGAACGAGCACAATATGAAAAATCATCGAGTGCTCAACGGGTGACGTCTGAGTCTTAAGGCCGGTCAAAAATGGGGTGTCTACAAAGCCCCGCCTTTTTCGGCAGCCACTGCATTGTTCTTCACTGGCATTTTCTTGTCATTTTGTCATTTGGCAATTTGGGAAATGATCATCTTTTCGGTGTTCATTTCTTCTGTGGAACCTGGAAAATCTCCTAAGTCTTGGAAGATGTCACTGTCTTCTTGAGTAGATGCCTCAAGATCTGTTCGGTCAAAGAAGATCTCCAATTTAGGGGGATAAACTACGCCCCGACGTGTTGACCTCCTCTTAAAAAGGATTTACCAAATCCCTATTCTCGGCATTCACCACTTCAACGCTCTCATCACTATCTGAATTGACTCCTAAGTCTCTGAAGCTGATAGCGTCATCGTAACTAAGGGCAACCAGATGCCTCTCTTCTTTAGGTATTATATTGTTGGCAACGGTAAATGTCGTGTAAGTAGGGTCGTAGTTCAGAAAAATGTGAGCAGAACGACCTTTACCCTGGCAATCTTCTCGACTGGTATAATCCAAAGCCTTCCTAACTTGGGCAAGCAACTCGGCATCCCTTGACGAAGTGGCCTTTTTGATACCGGTACATGTGAAATTAATTAAAGCCGATTAGAAATAATTTACAAGTCACTTTTGAAAATGTGAAGTATAAATAAGCTACTCGGCCACCTGGGTCACCCCTGAACCTAGGTATGGGATTTGATTAGTCTTCATCAACGCTGAACTCCCAATTGTCGCGGACCAAGACCATTACGTCATTAACATTTTTGCCCAAACTAGATAACATGGTTACTAGTTGGTGATCTGTGTCATTAGCTTTCAGGAAAAATCTTTCGAGCCGACCAGAAGATTTTCCCAAAGAGTAGTAGTGTCGAATAGCGTAAATGCCTAGATTGATGCCTAGAAGTCCATTTAGTTTGACAATTTCCATTATTACTCAAAAAAAGTTAACATTTGGATATGAATGGATTAGACTCTAGTAACGAAGGGCATTTCGAAGTAAAAGGTGAAAGGGAAATTGAACTCCCTCCTCAGCAATGCCCAGTATTGGCAAAGCAATGGTGCTTGTGTCCGCCATTTCTAGGTTGAGAATCCCATTCCCGATGAGTTCTAACTGAACATCATCTGGGATTTCAAAGTGAAGACGGAAGGCAAAGACCTTCGATTTAGAAAGCAGGCCTTTCAAAAAGTTCACCATGAACTCGAGGGTAAAAATCGAGAATAAGGGTTGAAGGGCAGAAGGGACAAAAAAAGAGGGAAATAGAAGACTTATAGAGAATGTTTGAATGCTCAAAGAAGAAGAAAATGAGATATAATCCAAGTGAAGAGGCTAGAAGTGAAGAGTTGCAAAAAAGGGAAGGACTTTTCGAAAGCGAAAGGGCGCTGAGAGGTTTGGGTTTGAAAAAACAATAAATGAGGCATATGTGGGAAGGCTTAAGAGGCGGGAGTTGTACATATCTTCTTGTCAGATCCCATCAGTCATGTTAGCATTGAAGCAACATACTAATCATACGTCCAAATTTCAAGGCAAATGGTCCCGCGTAAGTGTAGACGTCCCCCGAATGCCCCGGGAGGGTTGAGCTCCCGTTCTGTTCATTTGGGGTCACTACAGCTCAAGACTCTCAAATTGTCACGGTTTTAAGTCTGAACCAAAGAGTCCAAATCCGGCAAATCGTTTTGAGAAAAACAGATTTTTTGAAAGAAGTGCCAAACATGGACTGCTTTTCCAGATAGAGAGTCGCCACCTAAATATTTTATTTTGGGGGAAATTTAGGAAACCCTGACTCGTTTGCCTAAGGCCACGTGTCCGTCATCACCAAAGTTGCCTCGGCTCGGGAACTTGGGTATGATTGGGGAAGGTCACTTCGTGAGCACCCCCGCTCGCCCGATCAAAGATCGGCCTCTACTAACCATGATATCTATTTTTGAAAACATTATGTGTTCTTATTCCGGTTATTAGCTTAGATTTACTATGTGATGCGCACAGCATACAAGTATAGACTGGATCGCCCGAATTAGAACAAAACATTTCATGTTTGTTTTTGAAAGATGGTTTTCTACTCGCAAGTAGGCTTAAAGATGCAGATTTTGCCACCCTCAGGTGGGCTTAAGAAAAGATGGTTTTGCCACTATCTAGTGGGCTTAAAACTCACAGTCAATGATTTGCTCCAATCCAAATAACCCAACCTTCACCCACAGGCATTCAGGCAGTTATATCACATAAGCATTTAGCCTCATGGTAAGCATGCTATTCATGGCAGTCACTCACACGCATGCAAGGATGCTAAAGAATAAAACTCACCGAGTACTCCAAGCCAAAACAGAAACTAATTAGAAATCCATGCATGATCCTAATTATACAGAAATGCCTAATGCAACACATGCAAAATGCAACTATAGCAGGCTCGGCTATTCTAAACATGGCATATGAGATGCAACAGCTAACAAGTATTCAACTTTGAAATTGAAATACAAATGCAGTTAGTATGATGTGCCGAGCCCGGTGCGTGCAAGACAGATGAATGAATGCAAACATGCTATCGTACTGTATGCTAATTGAAACATGCCCTAATCTAACCATCATAAGCTGGTAAATAAAAGGGAGAAAGACGTGGGGTTGGAAGACATACAACACACACACGCACACTTATTACAATTATGCCCTCGCACAGAGGGTCCGAATAAATAGTACAGTCCAAATAATACAGTCCCAATAATACAGTCCAAATAATACAGATTCCTAATTAATTAACAAATTTAACTAAGAAAGCTGTAAACTAGCATGCAAGCTAGGGACTGCCTCGACTTTGCTTCGGAGGATGGATGATGCATGTTTGGGCTGCCTTGCGCGGAAATCCACTGGGATGCCCCAATTAGCCTCTGTTTCACAATTACTCTTGGAAAGCGCGCCAAGCTCCGGAAGGTTGCTAATTCTTGATTTGCTGCAACAGAGAGCAGAAAATGGGCATAGCAATGTATTTTCACAAATGTATGCATGCCTCGATCCTCGTGCCACCAATCACGCATCTCGATGCATGATGGCCGAGGGGTCGAATTGTGAAACTCAATATAGAATGAATGCACATATAAACACAACAAGACCTAACTCCATCATAGATAATTCGGAGTGTCGGTGACTTGGAATTGAGACACGTTCCGTCACTCGGAGTACGAAACATACCTCGTTTCCCGTGCTCGGACTAACTCCTACCCCAAACACGATGCAATATGCATGACATGCATGAAATGCAACTAAGATACAACCTAGCATACACAATGCTATGAAATGGCATACACGATGCATGAGGTAACATGGCATACACAATGCGCTAATATACAACCTAGCATACACAATGCTATGAAATAAAATGGCATACACAATGCACAATGGGCTTACACCAACACAAGTGGACCTCAGCCACACTCACATAGGAGGCCATCAGATGAAAATGAGACAACTCGGAATGCGTGCACACATGCACGCAAACCGAGGACCGAACCGAAGGCACAAAATGCCACTCTAACAAGACATGGCAAGGTATGGAATATGGCATACAAGTATGCAAGTTTCAGCAGCAAAACATGACCCAAAACAGTCCCGAATCATGGCAAAATGACACCCGATGCATGAAATGGTCCCGAAATGCAAGATTAAGCACATGAAATGACTTGTAGCTACATCAAGCATGCATTATTTGCTCATGACATGTGAATACAGATTCAAGGCAGCCCCAAAGAAAGCATGTTTGCAGTTTTAAGAAAGGCCAAACAGTAAGCACAAATAGGGCAAAACTAGCATGCAAAAATGGCCCTAAATGTGAGATAAAGAAGCAAGCCACAACTGAAGGCCTCAAACAGGTGATGGCCCTTCAACAATGTTGAAGAGGGGCCTAAAATATGACCTTTTACAGTTTATGGAAAACCACAAAAACCAACACAGGTATGGCTAAGCTCTCATGCAAGAAATGGGTCGAAAGAGGGACAAAGAAGCAAGTGGTGGTTGCTGGCCTCAAACACAAGGGGCCCTCAACAATGTTGAAGAGGGGCCCAAAATATTGCACTTTACAGTTGATGGCCGGACCCAAAACAGTATGCAAGAATGCTCAAAATGCTATGCAAGATAGTGCCAAAAAGAGAGATATAACACAAAGTGTATAAAGGGTGCCTTAAACAGTGAAAGACCCTTAATGAAACATGAAGATGGGGTCATAATAAGTCCATTTTTAGTTCGAACCAGGGTCCAAAAACAGAAGCATAAGAGGCTAACAAACCATGCAAAAATGGAGCCAAAAGAGAGCTATAAAGGAAACTGATAAATGAAAGCCTCAAACAACAATGAGCCCTTCAACAATGTTGAAGAAGGGCTCAAAATAAGCTACTTTTCAGTTCATGACAGAGCTCAAAACAGTTTATACATAGGCCAAAAATACTACACAAGACAATGGCATACAAGAGGGGTAATGAAGTAAGTGCAACAAGGAGGCCTCAAACAGGTAAAGGCCCTTAAACAAACATGAAAAATGGCTCAAAATAAGCCTAGTTCTAGTTAGGATCGGAGCCCAAAACAGCAAGCAAATATGACTTAGAAAGGATACAAAAACAAGCTAAAAGGAGAGAAAATGGTGCTTACCCTTGAAGACCAACCTTTAGGCAACTCTTGGATTGAGTTTGGTGACTCTTAGGCTCTGAAGAACAACCTCCAGCTGCTGGAATGGAGGATGGAAGGGTGGGGCTATGGGTTGGTGAAGAAAAGGGTGTAGGACTTGAGAGGTTGGAGGGTTGAAGTGTATAGAGGGAGAGAGATACAACAAGAGGCTTGAGGGGGATTTTTTGTAACCCTAATAACAGAGCTAGACCCCCTATTATAAAGGCAAAAAGGGGGAGAAAAAGAGGGGAAAAAATGGAGGGAAAACCAACCAAGTTTCCCTCCAAAAAGTAGCCCTCCCGGATACAGAATCTGGGGGGAAAACAGATGCATATTTGCACTGTAGCTGATGTAAGGATTCTGGCCGGCCAGTTATCTAGGTTGCAGGTGGCCGGCCGACTACTTCCCATGGCCGGCCGGCCAAGGGTCAAAAGGGTCAAGTGTGATTAGTGGCCGGCCACCACAGAAAAAGGGCCTCTGATGTGTGCACAACACAACCCTGTGGTTAAACACTGGAAACAGTGAACCAGGAGAGAGAACAACCCACTTTTCAAAGGGGTTCAAAAGGTTCAACAAGAATTACTGGCCGGTCACCAAATATTGGTGGCCTCTCAGATGTGTACATCACAAATATGGGGTTTGGGGTGCAAGAAAATAGTCCAAGGGTGTTCAACATTGGCTTTGAAGTGAGGAAAATTGAGCGATGGAGGGCGATGAAGGGATAAAGTTGGCTGACAGAACAATTACTGGCCTCCCACCCTTCTACGGCCTTCTTACCAATGAAACAGAGGTCCCTGCCAAAAATGAACCAAAACCGATGCAGAATGAAGGTTCGGGGGCCGAAACGCGCAGTTTGAGGCCCCGAAAACTGGCTGTTAGGCATCGGGAGTGGTGTTCGACCACGAAGTTGGTCTCTCGGACCACAGTGTCCCTCAAAAGGGAGCAAATAAGAAGTATGCCAAAAACCGAAGCAAATGGAGGTGGTTAAGCGGTCCCGAACCGAGGCATACGGCCAACGGCTCTGAAAAATCGAAAACCGGACTCCAAACGGGCAAAATGGCCTACGACCACAAAACGTAGCCTACGGCCACTGAGAGATGATCTACGAGACCTCTCCCTCCCTTCGCGAAGAGAAAATAGAGAAAACCGAGCCTGGTTCGCAAACCGAGGCAAAGCATGAAAGAGTCCGAAAGTCCGAAGGTAAGGCTCGCAGCCGAGACTCCGCGACTTCCAAACGAGCACAATATGCAATATCACCGAGCGCTCAACTGGTGACGTCTGAGTCTCAAGGTCGGTCAAAAATGGGGTGTCTACAGTAAGTTGAGCACATAGACCACTCGGCGTACGAGGTGGACAAGAGCTTAGGGGGCAATTATGTTAGCCGTCTAAAATAATGCATTTGGGCCCATCCATTATAAGTGCAAACGCAATCAGACCTATTAGGTTGTCGAGAATTGAACACCAAACAATACGTTTACTAACCAAGCGGCATGCCAAATAAAAAACACTGGTAAAATCGGTTGGCACCTATGTCGAGAAATAAAGTAGGCCTAGGTTGTCCCTTTCCGAAGGTGTAGTAGGAGACTCGGCCATGACACTTAAATAATGATGACAAACTAGTCAAGTTACGTAAGAAATATCTATACCAAGTGGCTATTTAAAAAAGGTGAGTTGAAGAAGAAAGGTATGCACTATCAACCAACTGAACTTTGTCTCTAAAATATCAAACCCATTCCCTTCTATACACAATCTAATTAACTGTTTGAGTGCTAATTCTGGCACACCCGATCGGAATGTTTCCTGTTTCAGGTATTAGAGCGATGATTGAACAAAGGTCTATTTGGGACGAAGGAATATTGAAGAACCACTCCTCACAAGTATATAAATGCTCTCAAAGTTGACTTATTTATTTATTTTAATTCTACTTTATATAAAATATTAAACATCACGTGGGTTTGTTTGGGATGTCCATATAAGTGCACTTTTTGACTTTTTAGCTAAAAAATATGTATGTTTGGAATAAATTTTTTGACTTTTTACGAAAAAATGTGTAATAAAATATTGTAGTAAAATCAAAATGACTATCCTACCCTTGTTGACTTTTTGACTTTTGGGTAGTTGAATTCAAATGGCAAAATAATAATTTTGCCCTCTAGGCTTCCCCCACAAGCTTCCTTCAAATAGTATAGACTTTTTGATTTCTTTAGTAACTTTTTAATTTTTTTTGGCTTTTATAGGTTATCCCAATGGGCACATTAAAGCTATGATGATCAAAACTAAAGAAATCATAATAGGGATTTGTTATTAGGGCCCGTCAACAATTGTCCGCCGACCATTTGTTAAAAGTTAAATAATATCCACAAAAAAAAAAAAAATCTAATATACATTTTACATATTTTGATATATTTCAATAGATTTTATACACATATATTAACAATAACTAATACTGATGAGGCTATAGTTAGCATTTTTTAGTATTTTAATGCAAACAAAAGGAGGAAAAATTAGGGGTGCAACTCGGGTGAGTTCGCTCGGGCTGGAGAGTTGCCCAAGCTCAGCTTGAATTGTGTTTGGCAGTGCTCAACCCGCCCAAGCCCAACCATTAACCTGAGTTTGGCTGCCCAAGCCCGGACCGAGCTTCATAATCTAAACTTGGGTTAGCCCGAATTGCCCAAATTTCACAAGAAATATGATGATATTATAACAAGAAACCCTTTTTTTTATCCTTTCATATTAACAAGAGAAACTAGGAAAAAACTTCAGTTAAACCTGATCAGTATATATGCATACCCTAATTAAGTATTGACCACTACAATCCAATAAGCAATTAATTTCATCATTATTCGAACTTCTGCAAATGTAGCAGTAGAATGCATCCAAATCTGAAATAGAGGGCTAGCAATGGTGCATTTTCAGTGGATTTGAACCATAGCCCAAAATGATTAGCATCCTCATGATTAAACTATTGCAATTCATGGATGAAGGCTAGGATAAACATTCTGCTATCAGTATACAAGCTAGACTAGTAAAATATTAATCAAGATAAAAGAGTATAACTGGATTGCTTACTTGGAATCCTTAAGAGCATGAACATCTACGCAGATCAAATCATTCCCTGATTAAACTTCGTGGTCCTTCTTCCTCTCTCCGTCGTTTTTCAACTCTTTGATGAAGAATTGAGAGTCTGAGACACGAAGAGAAGACAAGAATTGGTAGGGTTTAGTCTTTACTTTTAATTTAATAGTCTAAGGGTCCGTTTGGCAAGAGAGTTCTGGGCTAATTTAGCCATTATAGTCCAAAATTGGCTAAATTAGCCACAAACCGACAAAAACACATTCAGGGGCGTAACTTACATACAAGGAGGGGTGAAATTACCAAATTACCCCTGGATCGGTGTTCACACCATTACACCCTCGAACACATTCGCACCAGTTAGGTCATCCACTTTAGAGCTGAAGCAAACGAGGTGATCCAAACGGCGCTTGAGGGGAAAAAGAACGATGATACTTCTGACATTGGTGCGCCACCAGAGTTCATATCAGCGGCGACCTTGCAACTCAGGCTCTCAAAGATCTGGAATTTGAAGGTAATGGTTGCTTTCCCTTTTTCTTTTTTTTTTTTGGAGCTTGAAGTGCAGAGCATCGATCAATCTCGTGGTCTCGCGCTTGTGCTTCCTAGCTTCCTCTAACACCTTTCAATTTTCATCAAAATTTAAACAAAAATTGAGTCAGAGAGATTGAAATCGACACACATTTGCATATTCATGTATGTGTATATATATATATATATAGAGAGAGAGGGAGAAGAAAACCTGGAAGTAATCGATTTGAGGATCGAAGCCATAGTCGCTGAAGTGGTGAGGCTCTGGCATTGGAAAAATTGGGGACTTGCTCGACATTTTCTCTCTCTAGAATCTCTGTTGAATCAACTACTGCTGTTTGATTGTTCTACTGGTTAGAGCAAAGTTTTTTGCAGAGTAGAGAGAGAAAGTCGGGAGAGAGAGAGAGTGTGAGAGTGAATGAACCGTTGGCATTTGCAAACCCATAAATGCAGTCATGTTTTTTCCGTTTCCAACAGTACCTAATTTTTTAATTTTTAGATTTTTAGATGTACTTAATTTTTACGTGAAAAATACTATAAATTTTAAATTTTTTACCAAATAATTTATTAAATTTTTTTAACATTACCATTTTTACGTTGGTATAGATGTATTAATTAATATATTAATTAATGTATCAAAATATGTATGATATTATTATTTTAAAATTATGATCTTATATTATTATATAAATTATAAATATTTAAAATTATATAATATTATTTATTAATAGACTAATTAAGAAAAAGAACAAATGAATGTATAGAAAAAGAAAAATGACAAAAACATAAATTAAAAAAAAAATAACCATAGAGATACCCCGAATCCCAAAACAGCTCATAAAAAAATAAAAAATAAAAAATAAAAGATAAAAAAATTCAATGACGCTGACGTGGAGAAAATTTATCAATGAGTTGACATTCTTAAAATCACTTCAAGGGCATTTTGGTCATTTATCATGAACACACCTCACCAAAAAGTCAAAAAGTCAAAAAAGTCAAAAAGTCCTTCCCAAACTAGACTTTTTAGCCCAGGCTAAAATAGTCAAAAAATCCAAAAAGCCAACCCACTTCTCAAACGGAGGCTAAATACAAGATTCTAATCTAAGGGCCAAAGTCCAGCAAAAAAATAAAATAAAATAAAATAAAATCTAAGGGCCACCTATTTATAGACATATTATATATATTTTTATAATATATGAAATGCAACTCGGGTTCGGATTGCTCGGGTTACACAAAACCTCTACTTAGGCCTGGCCCAAATCACAATTTGGACATCAAAAATTTGCCTAAGCGCACTCCAATTACAATATATTATTGCCTAAGCCCAAAAAAGATTCGGACAGAGTACGAATGGCTCAAATTGAGCCGGTTCGAGTTGCACTTAGGAAAAATTAGTTGAAAACTCGGGCCTCGTTTTGGAACAGGCTAATTTAGTAACTTTTTGATTATTTGGTTAAAATATGAGATAAAAAAAATTAATATGTTTGGGATGACTTTTTGACTTTTTATGAAAAAAATATATAAAAAGTAAAGAGAAAATAAAATTTTTGATATTTTGATATGAATTATTAACTTTTTAACTAATTTAATAATTTTTTGACTTTTTAATTAAAAAAAAATTGTTCCTAAACGAGGCCTCAGCCTGACCTCACATGGCTAGAGCGGCCAAATGGACAAAATTTTATTGGACATAGCCAATCAATGCCACGTGATGCAAGGTGGTTGTTCGTGCAACAATCAAACATAATCAAAGAAGTCAACCAAATATTTAATGACAAGATGACCTCGTTGTTATGGAAGTTCCCTAAACAACAAGAAATTGTATTTGATAAAGACATGCTCCCAAAAATAAAAAATTGTATTAGATAAAGACGTACTTGCAAAAATACACTGCAAAAATATAAATCCTTAAAAAGATAATTTCAGATTGATTAGATAATCGTAATTACATAATTTTATCAAATTTAATTTTTAAAAGAATGAATGAATTTTAAAATTAAAAAAAAAAATTTAATGAAATTATGTACTTTGGATTATCAAATCTATATAATTTTTGTTTGTTAATGATCTCTAAAAGGATTTATATTTTTCTTCTAAACCTAGATTTATATTTTTCTTCTAAAAGATATAGATTTTTTTTTTCCTTCTAATCTAGATTTATAAATCTAGATTATCAAAATATAGATTTATATTTTTCTTCTAATCTAGATTTTTATTTTAAAAATATAAATTATCTTTTTAAGGATTTATATATTTCCAATAGTTAGTCCCACAAGCCCAATAATACTATACTAAAATTCTTTGGGAGAAAAATCAGATTCTAAGTTAAACCTTGATCTCACAAGCCAAGTTAAGAAATTTATTCATTATGCACAAACTCAATTAGTCTCTCTCTCCTTAAGAGTTTATATTGATTTAAGTATCAAAATGCCTCTAGTCGACCATTGATATTTATGATGAGTAAAGCTTAAAAATATCTCTGATCGACCATCAATACTTATGATGCATTGTTTTGCAGACGGTCCAACGACGGCTTAGGTATTTCAATTATCGAGGTCATGAGTTCAAATTTTTACATAATTGGGAATTTGAGTTCAAATCTTCGTATGGTCAAAATGTTCCATCCCAACATATGTGTGTGATTACTGAATTATGTCATAGGAGTTGCTATGGTGTGTACCCTTAAAAAAGTCTGTACTATATTCACCCTACCACAACATGCAATAACATAAACATTACATTCCATAACAAATACCACAAGTCATAACTTGATCCGTAACATTGAACATCATACATGGTTCATATCACATCATTCAAAACATAAATACAATAGTTCGTAACTCTCACTTTAAGAGTGCAAATCAAACATTTGACATTCATAACTTTTATCATAAAATGACATAAAACACTACAAATATTGATAATTTTTATCAACAAAAATATCCTAACTTTTCTATGATACCCTCTGTACGAGTGCATATCATAAATTAATTTATCCTTATCTCATATTAGTAATTGACAAAAAAGAATGAAATTAAACTAACTTCATCAAAATGATAATGAATGCATGCAATTGTCAGACATATTAGGGAACCTAAATGCAATGGCCGTAATCCATGGATAGCCATTTCTACTTCAGCATAAAAACAATATCAAGAAGATGAGAATGGAAAGAAGATAACAAAGTTATTCAGGTGTTGTTTTGTACATTAGAGTCAATGTGTCTTCTCTTTACAGAAGGTGTTCACGGATTTGATTAGTTTAGATTTGCAATAAATCAAAAATCCAAACTGGTCCATATGGTTCTAAGAAAATTAGAATCATAACTGAACCGTTAAACTTATATAACTGGATCAAAATTAAACCATATCAATTAATTTGATTCGGTTCGATTCCAAAAGTTTTATATAACAATATTTTATAATAGTAAACAAATAAATAACAATTAATTTAGTTAGGTTGATAAGAGTTTATCAATTTCACAATCAAGACAGTGTTTAAATCTTGCTAGTAACTTACATATTGTTTTTACATACAAAAACAACAAATAGATATATGATAGTTTGGTTTGGTTAACCGTAACCAAACCCACGGAATTGGGAACCTGACCGTTTTAAATAGTTCAACTATTTTCAAAATTAAAATAAGCTAAAAATAACCGGGCCAAGTCAATGATTTAGATAAGATTAAATGGGTTACGAGATCAAGCTGATGATTTAGACCAGATTAAATGAATTTATAGGTTTGTCAGGCTTTTTTTTTTTAACAGACCTGTCTTCATGTATGAAGATGCTTGAAAGAATTAGCATACAATTCATTTTCAGGTTAGCTACTAGGCAATGCAAAAGGCAAATTCTCAGCTGGATAACCCTAATGTTGATCCAAGCAAGACATTCCTATAGAGTAAAGTACGTAGATCAAACAAATACGTAGATCATAATTAAACCACACTAGCTGTCATCAATCCATTAATATCCCAACTTCTAATTCATACACTACCCTTCAACATGTCTTATAATTAGGAAATCAATAGTAGAGGTCTATAAAAAGCAATACTACAACCAACATGGTTTAACTCACTGTACACTTCTAACACTCTTAACTAGGAGGTATGTTTTATCTCATTATAAACTATTTTGGGTTATTTTATTTCTGTCCTATTATAAAATAAAAATTTCTAGTATTGATTTACGGTTATTTTAACTTGTGGGTACATGTTGTTAGATGTTTTTAAATGATTGATTGTTAAGCTTGATATAATTTTCATGATACTTTTAAATTATCTCCTGCTGATTTAATCAAAAACGAAAACAAAAACAAAATTATAATGTGCCTGCTATCTTATTGTAAGTTAAAAGTTAGTCATCAGAAATTAAAAGGCAAAACCACATCTCCCAAAACTTTTAGATTGTGACGACCCAGATTTCTAATTATTCTGTAGAATTGATACTAATATTATTTAATCTCAGTTCGAAAAATATATAATTTATTATATATTATTATGGGTAATTTTGTAAAATAATATAATTATTAAAATTTTAGGGGTCAAAATATAAATAATAATAATATAGATAATATAAATAATAATAATAATAATGGGTGTGGAAGTAAAATAAATAATTAATTTTATGTTGATAAATAATAAAGTGTAATTTAATTAGAAATTAAATTATTTATATAATTATATTAAAATATTGGGTCAAAAGATAATTATCTTAAATATCTATTAAGGATAAGAATAAATCTATATAATTATTACTGAATCTGCCACGTAGCGCCTTTTCCCCTATAAATACGGAGGCGCCTGGAGAGGAAACGGCAGGAAGAAAAGAAAAAGAAAAGGAAAAGAAAGAAAGAAGAAAGAGAGAAGGAAAGGAGAGAAAGGAGAGAAAGAAAAGAGAGGAAAGAAAGGAAAGAATAGTGGAAGGGGAAAGGGTTTTTGATGGTGAAAAGAAAGAGTGAGGTATTAAAGTTAAGGTGAGTTATATTATACCTTGAGTCATCAAAATGTATTTACTTATGTTTTGACTTACCAAAATTTATTTTATAAAAGTTATGTTTTATTAGTATATTTATAAAAGTTATGTTTTATAAAGGTTTCAGTTACGTGGTTTTATTTCTGAACTCTATTTGCTTAAAAGGAAACCCATGGATGTATTTGTTTTACTTTTAAAGAATATTTGGTTGTGACCTTATATGAAAATATGTTTTGTAAGTACCACCACGGGAGTCCCATGCCTTGGGGAACTTAAATAACCATTGGCTTAGTGAGTCCCATGCCTTGGGGGACTGAAATAACCATTGGCTTAGTGAGTCCTATGCCTTGGAGGACTGAAATAACCATGGGCTTAGTGATTGACCACTTTGTGGTCCAGTGTTTGTCGTGGATCCATTGACCAGTGTGGTGCTTGGCACTTAGTGATGTACCAGGTTATGGTTGTATAGTGATTTTCATATTATATGATCTGAAGTATATATCAAATGATTTTCGTATTATATGTATCAAGCTCTTTTGGCCTAACTAATTATCCATGGTGAATTTTATGCCTTATACTCTTAGTATAATATTTCTCACTCTGCCATGAGCTTATAGTTTTTTTATCACTTTCAGGTGGCATGTCGGGACCAGCATGTGGAGTAGGCACAAAGCACTTTTATTGATGTATTTTTTTTAATGTAAAAATCGGCCTTTTTGGTCAATACCTTTTGTAATAAAAATAGAAACTCCAATGATTATTTTAGTACCCTTATTTAAATATTTCTTCCGCTTGTGTTTATTAAATTGTTTAAAGATTTGGCCGGAGGTAACCTCGGTTACTGGCCATCACGATGCCTAACCCTTGGGTACGGGGAGCGGGTCGTGACATAGATAATCAGCTTTTTAAATCTTATTTAAGTTATGTTTACCAAATAAATTGTACGCAAAAGTTACATCAAATAGTTTGACATTGACTTCAAAAAAAATTATATTATAAACAACTCAAATAAGTTACACTAAATAGTCCCAATATACTTTTTTTTTTAATTTAAAAAAAAAAGAAGATAAATTACAAATGGAGTGATTCTACTTACACCACTAGTTTACCCCTTTACACTCTCCATCTCATTACACCATTAAAAAAATATGATTCTCATTACACCTATTATACTACCAAAACTAATCCTAAATTAAAAATTCTTTAAAACCCTTTTAGTTTTGTGTCTTTACGTCGATAGCTTTTGGTAATACAATACTAAATAATTTGAATTACTCTATTGCCATGTTACCAAACAAATTAATTTTTCTCAATCATGTGTTGCCGTTTAATTAGATGAGTTTATTTTACTTTAATAGAAAATTAGTTGGAGCCCATTTGTAAAGTGTTTATTCGGTGATATATTATTATACAAATTAGATTATTCCAGTGCCATATTACCAAACGAAAAATAAGTATGAATTACTCCACTCCCTAAGGTTTGTTTGAAATAAGAATGGTCCCTTGTGATTCTAGAAATTACATTACACCCATTGAAGTTTATAATTTCATAAAAAACGATATGTTTATTAATAAATCAATAATTCAATTAACAATTTTTAATGAAATTAAAATTTTAATTTAATTAATAGTTCAAGTAATTTTATTATTATATATGAGGACAGTAAGAAATCTTAATTTTTCAATTAATTCTATTAACTAAATTTTATTCTAATTGTGACAGACATCACATTAAGTTTATAAAAATACTGTATATATCCAAATTGTAGGTATTTTTGTAATTATTATTTTTGGATATATAATATTGGGGGAATAACAAATCAGTGTGTATTTTGAAAAAAAAAAAAATAGATCAATGATAAACTTTAAAGCTTTAAATATTAAAAGAATAAAATTTTTCATATGTATGTAATTTTTTTTTAAAAAAATACAACTAATTTATATTTTTCTGAATAATATTTGTGGTCTATTAATTCACTTTTTTGTTATGTAAGATATTTGGGTCAACTTTTGTGTACCAAATTAGGTCCCTACCATCCGTGGCCTCAAGAAATTTATGTTGGTTGGAGGAATTGAACCTAAGCTCCAAAGAGAATAGCTCTAAGTCCCAAATACATGGTTATTAAAATTCACTTTTACGAGTCTCACTCTTTGTCACTGGCTTCCTTCAAACGTAAACGTGGCGCGAAGCAAGGTATCCTCTATTCAATGAAATGAAAGCTTCCTTCAATGGTGTTAAACTAATTTGGAAAAATTGTAAATCAGTGTAAGTTTTTAAAAATAATTTTAAATTAGTAATAAATTTTATAATTTTAATAATTAAACCTATAATGTTTTTCATGAATTTGTAAATATTTTGTGAATTCCAACTAATTTGTAATTTTTCCAACCAATTTCTACCATGTCTAGCCAATCTTCCCCATCTATATCATTTTATTTGGGAAATTGTAAATCAGGACATAATGGAAAAATAATTAAACTACAGATGAAATCTTTTTTGGTGCAACCTGATACATAAGGACCTGTATATGCACACAAAAATATACGCCATCATAAAAATGTAAATATATTCTTTTCAGTTTCATTTATTTATTTTTATTTTCTCCGTAGCCAGGTATTTGCTTACGATATCATGTTATCTGCTGGCACTTTTTATAGACTTCTTAACCTCCATTAACCCATTTTATTCAACATTAGAACAATAAATTTTTTATAAAGAAATGTTTCACAATGTAGTCTTATTATTTTGAAACAAAAGCCCATCACTTTAATATATAATTATAAAAACCAAAAGCAAAAAAGCCATTGCCACATAATTATGTAAGAGTTTAGAGTATGGAATTTTTTTTGATAAATTCACTTTTTAAGAGTTTTATTCTATCAAACCCATATTGTTTTTGACTATTTCATTAGGTCCTATTTGAGGTAAGAAGACCAAAGCACCCTCAATCTCTCCTACTCCCTATTAATGTTGATATTTAGGCCAAGTTTGGCATACACAAAATAATCCATCTTTTTATCTTTTTATCTTTTTCCATCACATCACATCTCTACTTTTCTGCACATCTTTTCGTAAAAAGGCAAAAATTACACTTATTTAGGTCATCTCAGACAACCCCTTAATGTTGATTGTCATTATGTTTTGGTAGTTCTCATGCATCAATAGGTTGACTATCGTTATATTTATATTAATTTGAAATGAATTTTTGTCATCATGTTACAAATTACATGATGTGAATATTCACATCATGCAATTGAAATGAATATTCACATAAATTTAAAATGAATTTTTGTCATTGCGTTGTTAATTACATGATGTGAACATTCATATTAAAACATACGAATGTGAACGTTCACATCACTATGTTAGATGAGAGAGAATGTTTACATCAAAACAAGTTATGAATAAGAATATATTGTCAATTAAAAATATAATGAACGTTTTTTTAATGTATTGTTAATTAAAAATAAGAAGATTCACATGTTGTAAACGTTCGCACCACTACATTAGATGAGAGAGAATTTTTCGGAAAGGTGTTGTGAATGTTCACATCAGATGAGGGAGAATGTTCACATTATTTTTAATGTGTTGTCAATAAAAAATATATTCACATTATATAATAATATAAAATAATAACATCAATCAGTGTGTTTGGTTTGAGTTTTTTTAATTAAGTTTTTTAAAAATTGAATTTTTTGGTTTTCGTGTTTTTTTATTTTTAGTGAATATTTTTAAAATTTTAAACATTTTTTTTACTTTTTTAGATGCACCTTATTTAGATGTATCTGAAAAGTAAAAAATTTGTGAAAAAATATTTTTAAAAATTAATAAATAAATAAAAATAAAAAAATATACTGAATTCTCGTTTTTTTTTTTTGTATTTTTGGTATTTATTGAATTTTTAAAAGGTTTTTTTAAATTTTTTTTTTTTACTTTTTAGGTATATATATGTTAGGTATGTTTAAAAATAAAAAAAAAATTGCTCAAAATATTAAAAAAATTCAGTAAAAACAAAAAAACATGAAAAATAAAAAAGTAAAATTTTCTGAAAAGTGTTTTTGAAAAATGATAACCAAGCATAGCAATTTAATTTGTGTATGAAATTTCCTATGCCTTGGTCCTTTCCCTTCTCTATCCTCTCTCCTCTCTCAACATTAAAATCAACTTTAAATAAAAAGGTATAAGAGTAAGAAAATAATGTAAATTAAGAAAAAACACTTTATAGAATAAAAGTATAAATACATGGGACTAAGTGGGTTAAAAAAAAAATTCATGAATTTCTTGGATTAGAATATTTCTAAATGTGATTTATCAATAAAAAACCCTTAGAGTATTGAAATTTTGTTGCTAAAACATCTCCTTATCATATATATGTATATATATATATATTGTATCAAGTGCATCAAATGTTCTTCTTTTTTTTCTTTTTCTTTTTCTTTTTTTTTCTTTCAATTGAAAAGAAGAAAAGAAAACATGTACTCACACAACCATATAATCTCATAACAATTTTGTAAGGATCAAACATACGACACATTCCAAAATGCCTAGTCTTAGGAATAATATTTTCTGGCATATAAAAAATAGTATAAGAATAAATTTTTATATATGTAAAAATCTAAAATAATGGGATTTATGAGCACAAGTAACGAGTCTTTTATTCATATGTATAGAAATTTTATATAATTTAAATAAAAAAAAATAGCAACATTGCTTTTAGCATATTTAATTTTATATGCATAAAAAATGTGTGTTAGTTATATATTATTTAGCTCATTCCTTAATAATTTAATTAAACTTTTGAGGCAATCAATGTTTTAACATGATATAACTCTGTATGTGAAGGGTCCTAGTTACAAATCTTGGCTATCCTTTTATACCTTCCACATGTGAAATATTACACCTTGTTATCTCATTTGTCTCTCCGAGTACAAAATATGACATGACGTTCTACTTGAGTTTCCATGTGCGAAACGACAAATGATCACTTGTAATTTGTAAATGGCGATGGGTATATTTGGTGTAGTTTTTTTCAAAATTAAAAATAAATATCCAAAAAACAGAGAAGTATAATTTCACTAACTTATAAATAATTAATTTTTAAACTTATTTATGTTATCTCTACTTTATAAACTATAACAAAAGTTATATGCTAAACATGTTAATAGAGACTTTAAAAAAGAAAAGAAACTATAAACAGCACCGAACAACACTAAATAGGAGCATTCGACGGATATTCTGATCCGTCCAAATTGATCGAACTAGACTGAATCAATTTGTCGCATTTTGAATAGATGCATGATAACGACCGGATGGTGACGGATTGATTTTTTTCAATCCGCCTAGTTTTAGAAGGATGGCGGATTTGAGGTTTATTTGGCCGCAACTGAACCGTCAAACCGCAAGCATTCCTAGTAATTTGTAAAACTTTATGTTTTCAGTTTGTTTAGATATTTTATTTGTATTTTTAATTGAAAATGAATTTAGATATTTTGCTATATTTTCAATTTGTTTTCAATTTAGAAATTCTTTTATCAAATGGCAAGTGTTAACATTTGGTATTTTTGTGTGAAAAATATAAAGCTTAATTTTGTCATTTTCTTTAAAAATCAAATTAAATAGTTTTTGAAAAAAAAAAAAGCAATGAAATAGTTTTTGATTTTTTTTTTTATCGGCAAAAAATATCTTTATTGATGGAAACAAACAAAGTGATAGGTTACATCAATAAAGAGGAGCTCAGAGCTAGGACAAGCTCAAAGCTCCAGTTGGTGAGAAACCAACAAGAAGAGAAAACAGAAAACAGAAAAACAAAAAACAATCAACCAAATAACACCTGAACCTGCCCAACACATCCGCAGATCATCACCAATTCAACATGACAAAACAAACATTTTGCTCCGCAAGGTTCTCATAACCAAATCACCTATGAACAACTCGAAAGATGGCTGGGGTGTATAAATTAACCACAGAATTAGCAGCAGAAGCCTAGCAGATCGCTACCAGCCAGAAAAACCAGTTCAGAAGCAGAACAACACATCACCCACAGATCACTAATTCCAGAAAACTAGTTTAGAGGCAGAACAACAGATCACCAACAGATCACTAACAGGATGGGCTAACAACAAATAACTCTACCATCCACGGATCACCACCAACAGATTGCAGTTCATTGACAGATTAGATTAGTAACAGGACAAACAGTAGCAGAAACACCAGTGGGATAACATCAGCAGATGAAGACAGAGTAGACCAAGAGTGCTGCAACTGATACTCAACAACACAGCGATAGATTTCTTTTAAACTAAATAACATAGCCTAGTTTGTCTCCAATTGAGAACCACGCCCTCGACTGTGAAGGGGAAATCCTTAATAGAAGCTTTAAGCCAAAGAGCCAATCTGATCTTAATAAGTTCCTACAATTCTGCAGAATTAGGATGAGCATCTCTAAAAACACACTCATTCCTAAGTCTCTAAAGGGACCAGAGTACTACCAGTGGGATCGCTCCCTAAAATTTCCTGAGTGGGTGCTTGAATTTATCCCCCATCCACCAATTGAACAGAGCTGCTACAGATTGTGGGTTACACCAACAGAGCCCTCATTCATATAACACAGATGACCAAATGGTCCAAGAGAAGTGACAATGAAGTAAAACATGAGAAACAGATTCGGGGGCCATTTTGCAGAGATGACGTAACGGAGAGACATTGCTGCCTAAGATACCAATATCGAGCAGAAACACCGCTGTTTTAACTCTATTTTTCTATGCTAACCATCCGAAGAAATGTACTTTGGAAGGTAAGATATTGTTCCAGATGAATTTGCTGATGTTGAGGTATGGCCCAAGGAGAGAATTACAAAGAGAATATAAGGAAAACACAGAGAAAACACAAGAACTTGAGGCTGCAGAAGACCACACCATGCTATCAGCACTGTTGAGGCTCAAGAGGGGGGAGGGCAGAAGATAACATTATAATCAACCTAGCTTCAATGGCCTCTTCCCAGGCATACATGATTCTTCTATATGGAAAGTTCCAAACTGTAGAGCTGGTTTTCGTGGCATAAAATTGTTGAAGAGAACCATTCTTATCAACAGACAGGTTGAAGAGAGAGGGGAACTCATTCTTGAGATAGGCAGATCCACACCACTTGTCATGTCAAAATCTGATACGATTACCATCCTCAACCTTGATTTGGCAGTTATCCAAGAAGAATTGAAACGTATGTGAATTATGGACTCCTATAAAAGTGATGTCCTTTCATACCCTAGAGTACTTGTAGGAGGATTGCACAGGGGGATGCCAACACTAAACCTCAATTTTATACTTACTACAAAGAACTTTCCTCCATAATGCTGAGATTTGATTTCCAAATTTCCACCACCATTTTAGAAGCAAGCATGCATTAACATCCCTGATCTTTGATAATGCATTATTTTCTTATAGGTATTTATGATTTATATTTGACAATTTACTTGATAATCTTTTTAGTTATGTTGAGTTGGATTGTTATCGAAAAAAAATATTGAGAAGTTGTTGTATTATGTTCAAAATTTCTAAAAGTTGAAAACGCCAAACCGATTCGCATCCATTCATAAATCTGCTAATCCACTCAATCCTCATCCGTCAATCCAGTGGATGGATACATATCGATTTTTTTCAATCCGCCAATCTGACGGACGGATAGCGGATTGGAAATTCCCTAACCGCAACTGAACCGCGAACACCCCTAACACTAAGCACTGGTTTGGGAAGTTGGGTCGAGGTATGTCGGAGCTAAAATAGTTACAACAAAAACAAAACAGAGTTTTTTATCTTAGGCTAAAAATGTTACATCCAAATTATAATTATTATTTTTTTTTTTTGTAAAAGTTAAAAAAAATCATCCCAAACGAGACTTTTTAGTTCTAAACTATAATAATTAAAAAATAAAAAAATCAACCTACATCCCAAACGAAATCTAATATTAATTAAATTTGATATATGTACAATATTGGATTGTTTGTGTCATTGGGACAAGTAATGATTTCAAGATAGCGTAAATGATAACAAGAATTAGATCTTTTTGAAATGAACCAACATTAGATCTAGAGCCACTGAATGAGTTAATAGGTCCAATTCTTTTGCCCCTATGCTCATGACGTGGCAAAAAAGGAATTTGGTTGCGACAAGTATCTGAATAGGGCCAAAGCTGGCAAACACTAGAGATTTAAAACAGAAAGCATCACTTTTTATGCAGTCCCATGCATGAAGCTCTCTCTCTCCTCACTTTTTCTTGAGGAGAGGAGTTACAAGAAAATCTTTACAACTTTTTTTCATGAACAATTCTTGACCTTTCTGTTCTCCTTCTCATCTATATATACCTACCTGTATTCAATTCTTTCTCTCTGTCTCTCTCTCTCTCCCTCTCTCTCTCTCTCTATCTCTCTCCAAAGAAGTACTTGAAGAAGAAAAATGGAGGGAGATATGTTGCCATTCCTGGCTATGGTGATAGTACAAGTGGGGTATGCAGGGATGAACATACTGTCAAAACTGGCCATGGATTCAGGCATGAACCCTTTTGTCCACGTGGCGTACAGGCAGATCTTTGCCTCCATTGTTATAGCCCCCTTCGCATACTTCTTGGAGAGGTAAAAGAAAGAAACTCATCATCATATTCATTTTTTTTAAATAAAAAAAAAAAAATTTAGTTCTTGGGATCATTTTATTTATGTGCTTGGTTACTGCAATGGGTATGCATGTGGTTGTTTTATGTCTTTATTTATTTATTTTTGATTTATATAAAACTAGGTTCGATTCTAATTGTTTCTTTACATGTATTGATCAAAAAATGGAAACCATTTTCTTGATGTGCCGTTTTAAATCGAAAGGCACACGCCAACTGTGAAAATTACTTAGAGCTAACTTTGGTGAATAATACCAGAAGTGAACACGTGTTATGTGCGGAATTTACCTTTAAAATAATTATGCCTATTGCTATGTATACAAATACTTTAAATATACAAAAGTTGTGATAGATTTTTTTTTTTTTAAATTTAAATTGTGTGCTTTATATAATATCTTAATAATATAATATAAATAATAAAATTGTTTCTCTTTTAAAAAGTTGAGTTGGTGGTTAACAATGTAATATAATATTAAAGAAGATAATAGATCATGTGTTCAATCTACCCGATAATTTAATAAAAAAAAAAAATTATTTACACATGTTTGACGTCTTATATAGAAAAGCCTGAGCACACGTAATGTTTCCAAAACTTTTAAATGAGTTGGTAAAGCACTTAAATCAGAAAGTGTAATGTTATATATATCATATTATGGTCTCGTTTGGAAACAAATTATTTTAGTAATTTTTTAATTTTTTACAAAAAGATATGTAGAAAAATAAAGAGAGTGATGTGATAATTTATAGTGACTTTTTAAATTTTTGATTAAAATGTATAATTGACAAACGAGAGTTATATCACTTTTAATCTATCACCTCATATATAAGCACATTATTGGTGTAAATGGGTCTCATTACTTGTGTCTATCTGCTAACACATAAACTAGTATCCTAAAAGTGATAAATATAGCGTTACTCAATCTAAAATGAGTGTTTTAAAAATAAAAATGAAAAATCGTGACAAAATTTTAATAATATACATACAAACAACAACAACTCTATTCATACAAGTTTCAATTCATAGTGTGTGTATATATATATATATATATATGTACATGAGATTTGTAGACAATGTGAATTATAAGAAAGGGGTATTAGCAATCTGCAGTGTCATGAAGTAATCATGTATTTGTTACATTCTTGTCATGTGCATGGTGGTGTTATACACGAGACCATCCTTAAAATGGTTGTTTGGGTTTCATTATGTGTTTTTGTCGCTTTCTTTTTCTTTTCTTTTCCTTTCATTTTCCTTTTTCTCTTACTATTTGAAGGTACTCGATTCTTGTACATACATACCTAAATGGCCTTTCGTATACATATCAAGAAGTCTATGTATAAAGAATTAGATAATAAATACTTACATTTTTCTTGTATTTGGACTCCACAATTTGTATTTGTAATTGATCTAAGTACAATATGATGCTTTTGTTCTCTCCTTGGTTTCTCACCAATTCTGGAAGTACTAGCAAATGATAGGATGAGCTTTTTGGTGCCAACCGTTATGATGCTTTTGCACTTCCCTTTTCTTTATTGATGTTTTTTTATTTTGTACCGTGTACTTGATTCTTACATCAAAAAAATAAAAAATAAAAACCAAAATGTACTAAAATTGTGTTATATTTTTTCATATTTAATACAAATATTTTACTTTTTAAATATATCTAAATTAGGTGAATCTAAAAATAAGAGAACAATTAATTAAAATATTATAAAAATTCACCAAAGATTCAAACATAAGAGAAACAAAAACTAAAAAATTATTTTTAAAAATTCAAAACCAGAAAAATTAATTATTACTTGTAATTTTGTCCAATACTTTTATGCATTGTTAAAGTTAATGTTTTTTTACACCTTACTGCAGAAAAACAAGGCCAAGGATGACACTGCCCATTTTCTTCCAGATATTCTTATGTTCCATTTTTGGGTAAGTCATCTTCGACATTTAGTATTGTATTAAATCTTTCTATTTTAAAACCCCATAGTTCAATTTATTTATTTATGTATCTCCTATGTAAATTAATTAATCTGGGGATGAAATTCACAGGGCAACCTTAAACCAGGTTCTTTACTTTGTTGGGCTGTATAATTCTACCCCTACGATCGCTTGTGCATTGTCCAATTTGCTCCCTGCGGCCACTTTCATTCTCGCCATCGCTTTCGGGTATTTCATTACTACATATCTAGAAAAAACGTCAAGTAGATATAATAAAAAAAAAAAAAATTAATTACTAATCAACGAAGTGAAAGCGAGAATTGTATACACTCTGGACATTGTTTTGGCCGGGACCACGGCACCAAATTTTAAAAATTAAAAAAAAAATCATTAGATCCCAGGGTATTTTGAGTATATGTTTTGTTTAGTTTTTGAAAATTACTCTTACGCTGTGTTTGGTTAGGGATTTGGAGAGAGATTTGGAAAAGAAAAGGGAAAATGTGTGTGAAACTATGTGAAATGTAGGCATGTTTTTTTTACATTTCACCTACCTTTTTCATTTCTCTTTCCAAATTTCTTCTCAAATCCCTCAACCAAATACAGTATTAATGTTTTTTATTTTGTGTTTCTCAATTTTAGTAAATTTCTTTCATTTTTTTTTTTTAAACTTTTTAAATGCACATAATCTACATGCATCTAAAAAATAAAACATTAGTGAAAAAAATTATAAAAAAATACTAAAGATAAAAAAGAAAAGATATTTATTTATTTATTTATTTATTTTTGTTTTTAATAAACATTTTTCAGATTTTTACTTTTTATGTACATCTTATGCCTATCTAAAATGTTTTAAAAAAACTAGACTAAAATATGATGGGAAAAAAAAAAAAAAAAAGTTTACTAAGGACACAAAAAACGAAAAAACCTCAAAAACAATTTTGGAGTTTGAAAATCAAACAAAATAGTAATTTAGCCCCCCAAATAGATGTATTTTTACTTTGGCCTTTCAAAATTTAAATAGTTTCACCTTGACTCTTTGCAAAATTTATGGGTTTGCTATGGCCCCATGATACAATTCTCAATTATACTGGACGCATTTTACTTGCAAAATTTATGGGTTTGTCTCAATTACCCATTTTTATTTTTACTCATGTTTGTGTACAAACATATTTCTTCATCATGGTGATTATAGTATAAATTAGTATTATAATGATGGCGACGTTTGGTAGATTGGAAAGTGTGGGAATGAAGAGAAAGGCAGGACAAGCAAAGATATTGGGGACAGTGGTGTGTGTAGGTGGAGCAATGCTGTTGTCATTTTACCATGGGCATGCAGTGATTGGGGAATCAAGCATTCATTGGAAGTATGCAGATGACATGGGGAAAGAAAACTCTACTAGCCATCATCAGTCCAACAGCTTCATCTTGGGCCCCTTTCTAGTCATGGCTAGCACTGTCTCTTGGGCAGTTTGGTTCATTATCCAAGTAAGCAACTTCACCAACCAACCATAAATCACTCACTACAATTTAATTATCAATTAATGCTTTTGTTTGTTTTGCCCAAAGATGCTAAAAAATATTTATAAATACAAAAGCCAATCACAAAATCGTATAATTTGTTTCACATGAACTGGGCTGAAACTATACTTATTTGGAGTAATTATAGTTGATTTTGTAATTGATTTTTATATTTTTAGAAAAAGTATTTTCCAAAATGTTTTTAATATTTTTTTTTTAGCCTTTGGTACATACAAAGAAAACTAAAGTCAAATAAAAAGTTCCTCTTGACAAAATATATATTTTTATGTCTGATTTCTATATTTTTATATATTTTTATGTCTATATATTTTTTTAATTATGATTAATGGGGAAAAACAAGTTCCTCTTGACAAAACATATATTTTTATTTTTTAAAAATGAAAAACATTTCTCACAACGTTACTATCACTAAGATTGACAGCTAAACACACACACACACACACGTACAAACTATTTATGGAATACATTTTGTTGAAACTTTATAAAAACTATTTTATCCTTAAAAAAAATTAAGTTACATGAACCTTACTTAATTCTAATTGAATTTATAAATACTAAATATAAATATCGATATAAATTATTATAAACCCACCACCACTATTATCACCATCATTACTACCATTACCACTATCATGTTACCGTCACTACTACCACAACCACCACCCTGAACACTACTCCTACGACTACCACCACTATAATGTCACCACCGTCACCGCCATCATTGCTACTACTACCACTACCAATACCACCATCATGCCACGACCATAGCCATCACTACCACTATCGCAATCACTATCATCACTATTGCCACTGCCACCACCACAATCATGCTACCACCACCACTAGTATTACTACGTCTACTTTTGTCACAATTGTCATTGTTGTCGTAAGGACTATCATCATTTTACTATCACTACCGTCACCGCCGATGCTGCCATCATACCATCACTACTACTACTATCACCACCATTATAATATAAAAATTAAAATATATAATTTAAAAATAATAAATTATAAATTTAATTTTATACATATCAAATAATTTATTTTTAGTTTGGCACTTAAATTTTTATTAAATAGCTTTTAAAAAATTCAGTATTCAATTTTCAAAATTTATTTTTTAATTTTATCAAATACTATCTTAATATAAATTTGAATTTTATTTAAATAATTATTTAATTATTGAGAATACTGGGTGAAATTATTATGATAATAATAATAATGATACAGGCGAAAATGAGTGAGAAGTATGCAGCACCATATACCACATCAGCATTAATATGTTTAATGGCGAGCATTGAGTGTGGAATCATTGGTTTATGCGCCGACCGTAACATTTCTGCCTGGTCCCTCTCTCCTCCCGGAATCAGACTCTTTTCATCTCTTTATGCGGTAATGCTTCCCCCTCCTCATTACTTCTTCTTTCATCTTTATTAACTTATTTATTACTACTCGCCTAGGCCACAAAAAAGTATTCTTATATTAAAAAAAAAAACATAAATAAATTACCAACATATGTGCTGTTAATATTTGTTAGTAACAGCTTAAGGTGTTGTTAGTGGAAAGTCAAAAATTTAAACTAACGAAACAATGATGAATCTTTTTAATTTTAATTTAACTATACTAACATCTTAATCTTATTTAAAAATAAAAAATAAATAAAAAAAAAATGTGCTGTTAATGTTAGCCCATTTTCAACAAGTTTTGTGACTTCATATATCACTAGATTTTTATTTATTTATTCTTTTTTTTTTCAATAGTTTGTATTATCATTGACCAACTTTCTTAGCAATGTATTATAATGTGTAGATTTGCTCAAATTTTATTAGTCCATCCAATATCAAGTTCGAATTTTTTTTTTATTAGATTCAATTTTGAGTTTGTGTGTAGTAGTTTAATCTAAATCTTTGATTTTTTTTTTTAAAAAAATACTGAGGTAGTATCTTTTGGGCTTGGAATTTACATATTCAGCCTAGGGCCCAACTCAACTCACTATTAAATTAATTAATTATAATGTATTAAAATATATATTTTTTGTGAGAATTTAGACTTTATTTTTGTTGATTTTATTAAAATTCGTATTTGTTGTGATGTTTGACTGAATTTATTTAAAAAATCCTTCAGATTATACACAAAATTCTTCAATTTATAATGATATCAGTATATTTGTTTAAAAAATATAATATATGATTGAATTTAATTATGCAGTGTTTTAAATTTTTTTTAATATATAGTTTGATAGGTAGACTTGAGATTTATAATTATTTTTTTGGGTCGGGCTTAGGCAAATGTAGAGGCCCAATATTAGGTCTGAGTCAGGATTGGATAGATATAAATCTTTTATTATGCAGTGTTGGTCCGGTCTGGCCTGACAAATGCCTATCCCTACTCTCCAGGTAAAATTGTCAAATTTTTTCAAAATATCATGTGATCATGTGTACATCTAATAATATTTTATAATTTCTCTATCATGTGTTCTTATTTTTCGGGCCATGTATGCATTTAGCTCCTGCTATTGGATGGACAAACAGTCTATAAAATTTTGAAAGGCATGATAATTACTCACTTATTAGAATTAATTCAATCTCTTTTCAAAAAGACTCGTGGTGATTGTAGATGAAGGACATATATTGTTATTACATCTATTTTTAGTTTTTGTGTGTTAAAACACATATGTACATTTACACGGAACTGCTTAGTTAATTGAAAAAGACACTAATAAAAAAAAATTACAAAAAAAATAATAAGAGTCCTAGAATTGTGTATTTCAGGGAACTGTGTGTACTGCAGCAGCATTTTGCCTAATGTCATGGTGTATCCAAAGGAAAGGTCCTCTATATGTCTCCGTGTTCAGTCCCTTGCTGCTCATTATCGTGGCGATTCTCAGTTGGGCGCTTCTCGAAGAGAAATTATACATTGGAACGTGCGTTAATCATTTACCAATTTTCATTTTTTTTTTTTTTTTGAATCAACGTTCATTTAACAATTCTAGCATTTTGAAAATAGACTCATCATAGTTTTGCTATGACAGTGCTGTGGGGTCTGGATTGATAGTCATGGGGCTCTATGCTGTTCTTTGGGGAAAGAACGGAGAAATAAATGTAAAGAGCAATTCTGAGTTGTCGAATCTAGAAGAAGAAGAGGAGAAGCAAGAGGCAGTGAAGAATGACTTGGAAATGCATTTTTCCGGGCTTTCAAATGGCGATTTTCGTACCATCAGAATCTAAACATAGAAAATGGTGGCAATGACAATTAGTTTCCCTACTTGATACGTTCATCATCATCTTTGGATGGGCTTTAAGGGCAAAACAAGCTAGCTAGCTAGTCAGCCTTTCTTCTTTATTCAATGGTGTATTCAATTACAAAATGATGGGGAAAAGTTTTTCTCTTGTTGTTTTTGGCAGCATTGAGAGTCTTGCAGCTAGCAAAGAGATAAGTAGTCTATATAACCCAAAATAAAAATAAAAATGAAAAAAGAGTCCTATTATTAGGAGGAAAACCCACATGATTTTGGTAACATCACATCAACAATAAGGTCAAGTTTGGCAACCTAAAAATAATCTACCTTTTTATCTTTTTATCTTTTTTCTATCACATCACCTCTCTATTTTTCTGTACATCTTTTTCGTAAAAATACAAAAAATACACTTATTTAGATCATCCCAAACAACTTCTAAATAAGAGAAAATGATGGAATTGCTATACCAAGCTAATTCTGCTTTTAGTCAAATCTCTCTTTCTCAATTTCTAAGATCGTGTTTAAATTTTGGATTTTTTTGGAGGATTTATAAACATAAAAGAAAAATGTGAAAATACAATTATATTCTATTGAGGCTTCATTTGAAAATTGATTATTTGAGTTAATTTTTTAACTTTTTATACAAGGACATATAAAAGAATAATATAATAATTTATAGTACATTATTAATTTTTTTTGACTAAAAACCTACCTTGTCAAACGGAATTATTTTCCTTTTTTTTTTCTTTTCTTTTCTTTTTTTTATTCACATCCCCAAGACAAAGTTAGTCATGGTTAAAAGTTTGGGAGGCAAAAGTTAGTAAAAAATGACGGAGAAGTATGTTATTATTATTGTTATAAAGAATTAATGTCAATACTAGCAAAACTTATAAAAAAGAGCAAATTCCACTTTACTCTCTTGTGATTTGAGTCGGGTGCGGATTACTCCCGACATTCGAAAATCGTCACATAACCCCCATATCGTTTATGGACTACAATGCACCATTAATTTTTTTATCTAAGATAACGAGCTGTCCTATCTAGACAGTATGTCTACTTTTAGGACGAAAATATCCTTGATACATATTCAAATTTACCAAAGAATGCCATTATTTTTTCCTCTCTCTATAGTCCATTTCTTTTCGACCAGCGCCTCCTATTCATACTGGTATGTTTCTGATAAATTAACCCCAGAAAAGTATTCACATGGGGATCCAATAACAATAACCATAGAGTTTTGATTGCCATCATGAACCCATCACTCTTCCATCATATCTCCAGGGCCATTTTCTTTATTTGCTTTCTTTTTTGCTTGCTTATCCTCAACAAAACCAAAGCTGCCCCAACTTATCAATATAATAATATACTTGCCCAAACACAACAACTTACACTCCCAGCACATACCAAACCAACCTCAACATTCTCCTCTCTATTCTCTCCTCTAAACCACTGCTACTAAATAAGTAATACAAAAATGTCCCAATTCAAAGGTTGTCACAATTTGGTACATAATAAAACCAAACATTAATTCAAATAATTCTAATTTTATAACTTAATTTCTAATTTGTAACCTAGTTCTGGTCTCTAATTTAATTACATTTATAATATACATACATGTATACACATATACTTATATACATGCTTACATATATAATACACATAACCAAACAAAAAAAATTCAATAGATTCATTGGAGCGAATAGATTATGAACACTGGGAATTTGAACATGTTATGGCTGGAACCTAGAAATCTGATTGTAGTAGGTGCCATTACTAAGAAATTAGATGGTGCTAGTTGCCATCGTTGGCAGTGAATGAGAATGACACATGCAGTTGTTGTGGATGGAGTGTAAGGCGGTGATGCCAAAGTGAAGGAGTGGGAAGAGAAGAGAATGAGAATAAAGAGGAATGGAGGCGATGATTGGCAGCGACGATTGATGTCATGGTTGCTGTCATAAGAGAGAGAAGATGCAAGAAGAACATAAGTTGGCTGAAAGGAAGAAGAAGACAAGGGTGGGTATAAAGGTCAATTTACCATTGCTGTTAACAGAAGTTATAAGTGCATTTTTGTCCATAAACCATGTGGGAGTTATGTGGTGGTTTCCAAATGTTAGGGGGGTAATCTGCACCCGACTCAAACTACAAGGGGATAAAATGAAGTTTGTCCTATAAAAAATTAGTGTCAACATTAGCAAAACTTATCAAAAATTAATGTGACACTAGCAAAGCTTATCAAATATTAGTGTTGACACACTAGCAAGCTTATAAAAAAATTAGTGTCGATACTAGTGTCAGCACTGGTGCCAACACTAGCAAAACTAATAAAAAAATTAGTGTTGACACGAACAAAGCTTATCACATATTAGTGTCAACACTAGTGTCAACATTAGCTAAGCTTATAAAAAATTAGTGTCGAGCAAAGCTTATCAAAATTTGTTGAAAATTTGATGAAACTCACTGCTCTATCCAACAATACTACCTCATCATCCTCTTAGATTACAAATTAAACTCATCCCGAATTCAATCCCATAACGGTTGATTTGCACCAATAGTTGCATATTCTAAGATGTGCAACCATGCTTTAAAACGTGCTTCATATTCTGCTTTTGTCCAATTGGGATTACTTTCTTTGTATTGCAATTTACCCTTTCCCTTCATCTTATTTTGTGTTGTGGCAAGATGTAAATCACTAGTTTGAGAAGGTTGATGAGATTGAAATTGAAATTGTTCTGGTATAAATTGAGTCAATGGGGTGGGAGGATTTTTTTAGTTTACTCATTGTAGTAGTATAGTATTTATGAAGATGTCGTAATTTATAGATTAAAAAACACAAAAAGTCATATGAAAAATAATGGTTGGTTGGTAAAAATAAATTAGAACAACATAATGGTGAAAGATAAGTTGTCGAAAAATTTAAAAGTTAGTTGGATTTAGCACTTGATTGTGCCAAAATGGCAAGCCACCACTGGAGTGGTATAGTCAAAAAATAATTTTTTTGTACTGTAGCACACTAAAAAATGACTTTGACAAAGCCATTTTGGCTTTTTCCATTGAAGATACTTAGGGGTGGGAATTTTGACCTGATTTGCCAATCTACCCAACTGACCCTTAATTTTAAGGGTTTGGGTGGAGATTTTGAGTTGTTTATTAAAGGTAGGTCAAGTTTGAGTTGACATTTTCTTACCAGATCATAAAATAATTCAGTTTCATGATAAATCTGTTAGAAAAAATAGTACCAAACTATCTCGAAAATATAAATTAAAATTATGTAAATGGTGTTTTGGTAAAACCAAAACTGAAATAAATTAACAAAATAATGTAACAAAACTTACAGTACATAAAAAGATAAAACCTGATTGAGTCGAGTGTGTGGCACTTTTCCTTAAGAGAGATTCATCCTCCCACCAGCGCTTAAGATTCAATGGACGTCTATCTCCTAGGATACAACGATCGATGTCTTGCACTAGCAACACTACTATTGCAAGCTTAGTGAATTTCGTTGTGCATGTACTTTCTTTATAGAAAAATTAGACTCAGAAAAAAATGAAGAATAAATGCAAAGTGAAGAAGAAAATTACAATTCTCTAATCCAAAATGAAGTGAAGGGGATAGAATATATACATTCCTCTATAACTCTTTAGAAAGGTTGTGACCCTTCAAAAGGATACACCCTTTCATCTCAAGAGATACAACCATTGGAGTAAATTGTAATTCAAATTTTTCAACAATCCCCCACATGAATGAAATTTACGGAAGTGACATGCAACAACATGCAGACAAAGAGTGAGTACATTAAGGAAATACCCTGCATCGGGATAGGTAGCTTTTGGCTTTGAACCTTCCCTAGTGAAAGCCTATCGGACTTACTAGCTAATCAGTGGACATGATATCTTGAACTGTTCAGCCGTTTGTGTAAACCAAGACAATAGAATTCACGCAAAATATCTCTAGACACAATTTAGTTCTCACGGTTGTGCCCATTTTGGCCTTGGGCATCTCCTGGTATTTCATGAGTGCTTTAGAGAATTTTTCCTTATCAATTCTCATAGAAACGACCCCTTCACACTCATATAGGTGATCCTTATTTTGAATCTCTTAAATACTCCTCTTGAAAGATATTCGTCTAGGGTTTGCAAGATATAAGTGATCATTAAAAGCATAGCTTACCCTAAGTTCCCTACATACAACACATATTGTAGATATCACTCTCATTATAGGAATGGATAGGAGTTAGACTCCTTTAGTGATTTCTGGTGAGCCACACATAACTTAGTTGTCCTTTTGAATTTAGTTCTTGGGATCTCAAATCATTTAAGTAGGGTTACCATTATGATGACTCTGATGTAATAGGCTTTAATCACATTCCCCTCGATGAACTTTCCCTCATTTGCTCTTTGGTCAAACTTTTTGTTTAGCGGCTGTCATTTTTTTTTTTTCGTTTGACCTTCTCAGTTATATATGATTGAGTATTTCGTGGATCCACTATATTATCCTTAGACAATATGTACAACTGAAAACAAATGTCTTACGATATTAAGTCTTTGATTACGTCGAGACTTACCGTTACTCTATGTCACTCCTATTTTCAAATTTAAATAATAAACATAAAGGTGTTCCTTAGGAGTTAATGAAACCACATTTGCTTCTACTCTAACTTTGTCCTATAAAAAGAATTGAGATTCTTTGTGGACCTACAATCGGAACCGTTACTTTGGTAAAATCCTTCAAGCACCCCCACATTTTAAGCATTCCAAGGAAACTTAATTTCTCTTGCTGGTGTATAATTATACAAAAATATTAATGCACCCCCACAATTTTGAGATAAATCAAAATATATCATTAATTGGCGTGCTTGAACTAAATAACATGATGTAAATTGCTTTGTGAATATAATCACAATACTTATTTGTCTAAAATACAATTAGACTTCATAACTTGCTTTTGCAGTGACTAATATCGGTTGTGGCCACAACACTTTGTAAAATAACATTTCTTTAGCCATGATTAATTTCTTTTTGTTTACTGCAACCCTTAATTCCAATCTTAACATAGAATATAAATATCACTGTATAAATACATTTACATCTTATTTGTCTTATCCAGTATTTGTGACTACTTCGATAATTACCAAAGTGTCTTTTATCCATGAAATATTTTATATAATATATCATTACGGAGTTATCAGTCACCACACCAATTTTAGTCATTTTTCCAAATAATAGTTAGAATTCCTTTTATGTCAAAACATATAGATTCACATTTTTATCAACACTTTGATAAATAATTGACATCCATTTATAATACACCACATACCAAATTGATATTAATGATATCATATAAAAAAAATGATGCTATTAATTGTCAACTCTACAACATATGTAGACATGGACAAATTAACAAGTCAATCATAATCATAATTTTCCCATTAATCTCCCTCTCGCACATTTGTGATAATACATAACTTAGCACAAACAACATGATTCATTTCCAGACAAGTGTCACTGTCACAAATAATAACTCTTTCAAAAATATTTGGGACAAAAATGGAATTATCTCTTCTAATTCAAAAGATAAACTCCCACATTAAGAACAATATTCATGGTTAAACCAAGTCTACCACACAAGTGAAATAAAGATTGAAGACATCCTATCTCACAAAATTCAAAGTTACTTTAAAAATGACTTTCAATTGATTATTAAAAATAATAATCAACACAAAAGATTTCTCAATCTATTTTCAATTAAATGGAAGACACTACTATTTAAATTATCATGTTTAAATATCTCTGGTGATCCAGATTGCGTCGATATTGCACGAATACTACTACCACAATCAAACAAAAGTTATTTATACATAATTTTTGTCATAATACTCCAAAAGAAATTCATTGATGATGTCATCATTACAATCACAAATTAATTGAAAATTTCACAGTATATCTATTTCTATACAAAATATTTTCAATTAAACTTTAATCATAAAATTAATCAATCAATTCTATTAGCATATATTTGATTATCGACATCAAATTAAATTATCTTACAGAAACATATAAATTTACCAACAGTCACAAAAGCATTGCCTATCATGATATTAAAGGGAACTAACAAATATAATATATATAGTTACCAAACAATTGATAGAAGTTACACAACTTTTAGAAGAAAACCACCAATCGACATAACTATATATACATACATATAAGTATATATCTATATATTTTTCACAAACCAAATTAAAAAATAAAAAACTTTTATATATAAAAAGTTTCCTATAACCATTATTGCCATCATGGCAAATACCAAGTTGGAATGGCATTCACCATTTTGAATGCAAATGCAACATGAAATCAGAGGGTTGCTGAGCATCGACAACCATGTAATTCACAATCTGTCCTACCCCATGATCTTGCCGGGAAGAACACAACAATTTAAGACCTGTTTTGTATAAAACAGTGATGACAGTGCACCGGATTTGCATCTCGAGTTTCTGAGAGTGGAAATTGAAATGGTGGGAACTAGGGCATTCAAAGATTTTCGCAACTAGAACGACCGACCCCAGATAGTATCCTTCGTTGGGGTCATCCCTTTTATCGGAAGTGAAATCAACAAAACCATTATATGTACAAAAATAATTGATTTGAACAAATCATTTGTTTTTTTTTTTTTAATACCATATATTCGAATGATGACTAACATCACATAAACAAATATTTATCATGGTAAATGGTAAGTTCCATCCATTCACGCTATAAGTTTCCAGGTATACAACAATAATAAATTTCCTCAAAAAACATGAACATATTTATGTTACAAACCATAAATTTGAAAAAACAAATCAAATCCAAATTGGCATGTATAAACCATGATGATTGCATCATTTATTTACACCATACAACATAAGCACCGGTTGCTAAAACACCCAATTGAGAAGCTGCGGAGAGAACACAAATCATAGTCGTATCAGTTGGTTTCAATCCACTGATATCAACTAACATGTCCTTAAAGAACAACAATCCATTGCCGGCATGTTCACAAACTCTCAATTTCTGTGAATAGCCCTTTACCATTGCATTCCAAGTAATACTATTTTTCATAGACATTTCATCAAACACTTGGTGTGCTGAGAAAACATCCTTATTACTCGCAGAGAAATGTATAGCAGTGGTTTGGATCATCAGATTCAACATAAACCCATGTTTGAGCAAGCACAGGCTCCGAAGTGAAATCGTCGAATGAGAGTATAGAATTTGAGACCCAATTGGAAAATACGAGAATCGAGTCTCTAGGATTGGATAACTTAATACACCATTCCAAATCCGAAATGTATCGCTCCAAAAGACATATATTGACTCACAAACAATTGATGTATCATGTACATTAACAGTATAGAAGGTTCCAAAAGACAAACAACGAAAGGAAGTATTAATGGAACAAAATCAATCTATAAAAAAAAATAAAATAAAATTAAATGTAGATTGTAGAAATTCTTTTTGTAACCAAAAAACAAACGAATACATATTTAACCAAGTATTATGTTATAATTAATATTAAAAATTGATCATAGCAGCACCACTGGGGCACTTGGACATAATACATCATTATAGGGTTTGTCTCTTCCTAAGCATATTCACTCTATTCTATTGGCTTGATATTGGCTTGCGATATGACAACACAACTTTGATACTTTAAACAAAAAGTTTGATTCTGCCTGAGTATATTCACTCTACCGTTATCAGACCAAGTTTTATAAAGAGTATATGATACTAATATCAAGGATATCGCAATTAAAATTATGCATAAACCAGAAAATCAATGTATCTTAAAAGACGAATGACAACCGAATTACTACTATAGGTTTTCCTATTGGCCTATTGAACTCTTAATAAAGAAAAGAAAGAACAGGGTCAAATATATAACATAAGCATGTTATATCATGAAGTTATAAGCAATCTCAGTAATCTTTGACATTATGAATAATATAAACACAGATTTGATACAGAAACAAATTCTGTAAAATAATACTATATCAAGAGAACCAATATCCAGAAAACTAGTAATATTTACAAATAGATTACATAAATCTCGAAACGAAAATGAAATCTGTATAATATAATTGCAAAGTATAATTTTTTTTTTTTTGATCGGCAAAAAAAGAACTTTATTGATGGAATAAACAAGTACCAAGTACAGAGCGAATTACATCAATAAAGAAAAAGGGAGATGCAAAAGCATCAGAATGAGATAAATCATCCCAACGAGGTTGGCACCATCTAGCTCATCCTATCATTTGCTAGCACCCCCTTAGTTGGTGAGAGACCAACGAGAAAGAGGACCACCCAACATGATCATTGGCATACACTGAACTAAATACACTCTCAACTACACACCCTAGCATGCTTACACCTCCTCAGTCAAATCTTCAAAATCTGGCTACTCAATCCTGAGATCACAGACACCTGGCAGTGACCATGGCTGTTTGATGCTGCCTTCCCCTAGGGGTGGGCAACGGTTTATCCGAACCGCTCAAACCACCCAATCCGCCCAACCCGCATATAAATGGGCGGTTTCGCAAACATAATGCGGGCGGATGCGGTTTGAAATATGGCAAATTTGCGGGTTGCGGGCGGGTCGCGGGTTAAACCGCAACCCGCAAAAACCGTCCGCACTTTAATTATTATTATTATTATTTTTTTTATATACTAACTTTGTAACTTTAACAGAAGCACCATTATGTTATCTATGACACTAGAATCCTTATTTTTAAATATTTCTCAACTTTCGCCATTATCAAGTCCTAAACTTGGTTTCTTATATGATTTTTATTGGTGACTCATCCACTTTTTCCTAATAAAATTTTCCTTATGGTGGCCGATAGAACTTCTAGTTTGATTATTGATTACTGAACTGACAATTCTAATTGAGTTCAACCTTAATGCATTGATATACATTTTTTTCATGACAAAAATGCTAGTGTAGGGTCTCTTTGTTTTTGGTACTTTCATTTAATGCATTGATATTCAATTTTTATTTGTAAACTCATCAGAAAATTGTTGTCAAATGATCTCGAATATATAATATGAATCTGATGCCTAAATTCGATGGGAAAAAAAAACTCAAAAATTAATTTTTAAAGAAAAAAGTGTAAACCGCAAACCGCCCGCACATCTGCAAACCCTACCCGCACAAACCGCAAACCGCACTGCGGGCGGTTGCGGGTTGACTTTTTCCCAAACCGCATAGATGCGGGCGGGTCAAAACCGAACCGCAAACTGCACAAAACCGGTCCGCGAACACCCCTACTTCCCACACAGACTTCAAAGAAGGGACACTATGTACTCTCTAGGAACTGGGGCTTGGCTTACTTTCTGCAGAGGCAAGAACATCCACAGAACACCAGCAGGAGCAGAACCAGTGCCAAAGCAGCCCCAAACTGATCTGATATAGCAACATCACAACAAGATCTGAATATTACTAGTATAATTACCAAAAAACCATAAACAAGATCTGAATCTGTCTTAAGATTGTTAGAAAAAATAGTACCAAACTATCTCGAAAATATAAATTAAAATTATGTAAATGGTTTTTAGACAAAACCAAAACTGAAATAAATTAACAAAATAACGTAACAAAACTTACAATACATAAAAAGATAAAACTTGATCGAGTTAAGTGTGTGACACTCTTTCCTTAAGAGAGATTCATCCTCCCATCAGTGCTTAGGATTCAATGGACGTCTATCTCCCAGGATACAACGATCAATGTCTTGCACTAGCAGCACTACTATTGCAAGCCTAGCGAATTTCGCTGTGCATGTACTCTCTTTATAGAAAAATTAGACTCAAAAAAAAAAATGAAGAATAAATGCAAAGTGAAGAAGAAAATTACAATTCTCTAATCCAAAATGAAGTGAGGGGGATAGAATATATAGATTCCTCCATGACTCTTTAGAAAGGTTGTGACCCTTCAAAAGGACATACCCTTTTATCTCAAGAGACATAACCATTGGTGTAAATTGTAATTCAAATTTTCCAACAAAATCTATTAAGTCCCAACGAGTTATTATACTGTATTATATACAAAACAATTAGACATTTGTGCAGTATTAAACCACTATTAGATAATGATTTCATGTTAAGTACATTATTTTTTAACCCTTTTTTTGGGTTTGGTGCTTGGTGTTAAGTTCTTCTTAACCCTTTTTTTTTTTTTAATCTTAAATATCATGAGGCTGAGGGGTTGGTTAGATGGTTGCGAGTAGCAGTAGTAGGGATAGTCTGTACTTTCTCGAATCTCTCTCGATTTTTGTCATCTTTCTGTACCTTTAATTTCATGTTTTTTAATGAAATTTTTCTTTGCTGATAAAAAAAAAAAATATTATTTTAACATGTTATCATATCATTACTCGAAAGTATCAAATACTAATTAATAAGATAGTTACTTTAACAAATTTAAATTGTCTAAGCAATTTTTAAAAAAATTCATGTTTTTAGCTTAAAAATAACAAATAATGTTAAACACGTGGAGTAGAGATTGTTTACAGTTCAAATGAGTTGAGTTTGTGTTTGGGTTCCATTTTAAAAAAATAAATACATAAATTCCTTCGTCAAGCGTAGAGTTACTGGAAGAGAAGAGAAGAGAAGAGTGATGGAGAGTGTCAGTGTGAGTGTTGAAGCGGTAATTTTGAGTAGTGTAATTTGCATGGATCCAACTGTTTTATTTGTGACATTAGCACCTCCCTATCATCAAACAAGTTGGCATTAAAAAAAGATATTATATTTTTTAATAGCATAAAATAATTTAAATATAATAAAATTAAATTTCATACAAAATAAAAGTATTTGGATGAAAAAAACTGTAAATCAAAGTATAAAACATGCAGCGGAATAAAATGTTTAGATCATACATTTTCTTTGATCTAAAACCTCGTGGATAAATCACGTGCTTCCTGAATCTAGTCAATCAACCCAGCAGTGAAGTGATATTACAATATTGAATATCACCCACACAAACCACAGTGCAAATGGCTTTGATCGTTATTTTGGGAGAGAGTCAGTATCTTGAAAAAAAAACAAACATACGTTGTTTTTCCACTTAATCACCCATATCCCATATATCAGATATATAATCTATTTATCTCATTTATCCATTTGTTAAATGAGATAATATCTGATATCTATATCATCTATCCATATCATGATATGATAGATATATATCCTGAGTGGCTATCCAAATAGGTTTGAATTCAAATTCAAAACCCATTTGGATGAGGTTCAAAAGGTTCTAAGGGTCATGGCACATGGGCGCCCAATTTCTAACATCTCCCACTCGGACATGAGTTGGCATGACACTGCCACGTCTCAATCTCAATCTCCCCAAAAATAAACAATCTCATACTAGCCACTGCACAGTGCGACTGCTGAGAACACCTGCATGTGAGAGCTCTATACTAGAAACTCAAAATGAGCCAGCATAGAGACATCAACCCAAAAAGAAAAGAAATAGTGTCTCATATACCCCAGACCCATCTAATTACACCGGTCCAAAAAACATCTCTAATCCCTAAAAAAAAAGAGCATGTTTGACCCTCTCAATTCTTGCAATATATTCACACTCAATTCGCCTCTCATACAGAGCGATATGAGTTGCCGGCAGTGAATATACAACAGTGGTGTAATACTAGATGATCTTCCCTTTGCACTCATGCCATTTAGTTTAGGATTAACCGCTTTCCCAGTGATGTCCCTTGAGGCCGAATCATGCATGACCGCAGGCAACATACCAAAGTAGCAGAACATCAACCCCTTACCTTATGACATAGTCAAAAGTCACAAAAGGGTACATAAATGAAAGTCATATCAATAATGACACGTAAGACTCACACGGTGAGGAAGCAGGGATCCATTCTCTCACCTCATTACTCGGTCGCCAAGCACATATAGTATGAATACATGCTACGGTGGAGTAACTCTTCCATAAAGAGTGACGTCATACTCGATACACCGTACAAATATTAGTCTAGTCGCTTTCTAGCGCCTAACCCGAATTCTCTATTTGCTCGCCTTCTAGGCGCCAAATGAGATCTCGCATCTGGCTAATCATAACAGGCACAACATGGAAAGTGGGTACTAACATCCATGTTTGGTCCTTAACACGACCTCATCTTGGTTATAACCAAGGCGACATACATAGTGGATGATTTAAGCCTCTCTTGGCTCCAAATAAAAATAAACCACCAGTCTCATCCTTGCTCGCTCCCAAGCGCCAAGGGCGATTGCTCATGTGAGTGAGCCAATCTTGCCTGCTGACATCATCATCTGCTAATCATTATGACACAAACCATAATAGTGTCAACATCCCATCATCTCAAAATAAGTGATCGATTTTAAAAAAATTGACCACAGCTTGCGCAATTATAGATTCCAAACATAAGCCTTATCAGCACCTCTTGCGATAAGTATATACAACGGAATCCACCATGTGCGCCTCACATGAAATGATTTAAGATCACTACCTCTTGCGCAATAACCTCTCTAAAGATATTTTTTTTGTGACCAATTTGCGTTCATTCTTAATGTGCCCAACTAGCGCAGATGCGCCCAACTAGCGCATTGAATTTTACAAGGAGCAAATTAATATGCTTCTAATAAAGCATTTTATCCACAGTCTAATGAGCAAGGTCAGTGTCTAAACAACTCAGTTAATCATTTATCAAAGATAACACTTATCATGCTGAATACGCCCACATAGCGTACTTTAGGCTCCCACAACAAAGAAAAGATCAAGGAATATAGGTCATCTGTTTCTCCCAAAGACAATCTGAGGATTCACTCAATAGCTAAGGCTCTGGCTTTTACCGATAGGTAAGTCAATGGGTTTGCAATTTTGCATCTAGAATCGTTCTAGGATATTCCTTATGTAAGTCATCGAAGACAAACCGAGAATTTTCCTAAAACAATCCCTAAGGATCGTACATCCGAGCATATGAATTACATCACCCATGTCCATCATATCTAAAATGGAGGACTGCCCACCCTAGGTGGCGACAACCTTTTAAATTCCTGGCTCATAATGACTAAGTAAGGAAAAAACTTCTTTTGGACCATTGATCATGCCTCAGTGGTCTTCATTGATCATCGTTGGCCTATCATGGCTTGACGAAATCTAAGAACCACTGTTTGGATAACTGCTTTAGGTTGTAAAAGATTTATTGGAACCAGCAACCTTTTTGCGCTCCTAACTTTTCACCATAAAAGCAGAAGGTAAATCCTTACGGATCTACTTATCCAATTCTCTAATGAAAAAACGGGTCACAATGTCCACAAATCAATGTTCCGAACTTATGTCAATCATAGCCTAAGTCAAAATAACCTCACTCCCTAGGAGGAAGTCTTCTCATTGTCTACACTTTCCTCAATGGTGCGACCATTCAATATCTAGCGAGCCTTATGCCTCAACAATGACTATCCAAATTACACATAACTTTATAACAGTTTTGCGTCATAATGGAAAGTCAACCAAATTATAAAAATGGTTAATCCTCAAAGACTTTGTCTTAAACTGCGCAACATTGATCCACTTTCTAAAAACAGGGGACTAGAGCCTTTGGCATTATCCTAGGCTCTTTATCATCTTGCGGAGCAATCATGAATGTTTCCCTCTCAATCACCCAGTGATGACGTGGAAAATTTTCACATTTGCTACCACGCAACTAAGAATATAGAGTATTCTGCTCTAATGGAGTAATCCATTAGTAGGCACATCGCTCCCACTGTCCCTAGGATATTAGAAATTTCTTTCCATTCTCAACTAGGCTACATAGAGCGCTATGCTTGGAATTCTCCATCTTATAGAGTTCCAAAAACTCTATTCACGTCACCTTTACTAATAAAACTTTATGTGACTTAGTTACACTACCACAAAGCTGCTTACCTATATGCACATTGACCCGGAGGGTTTGCATGACCGCATACAATAATGCGCCACACGACCCTTTGTGTTTAGAAGACAGCATACAATAATGCGCTATAGAACCCTAGGTCTGAACTTCGCAATCTTATGAGAAGTAAAATAAAGATAAGCTGCTTAACGGTTACAGATCGCCCATAGATGGCTCTCTACTAACCTATTACTCAAAATTGGAGTGTAAAATTTGATATGGAGGGCTCTTAGTTAGGGATATAGGCAACAAACTAGTGCAATTTCCAATTGGGAAACATTTTGCGCCATTATCCACCTAACATTAACAATATTTAATTCCTTATTCTCTACTACACCATTGTGTTGTTGAGTACTAGGAATAATCAATTTTCTAAGCACCCATCTCTCTTCACAGAGTTTTCTAAAAAATAACTCAAATAGATACTCGCCACCTTGGTCAAAACTAAAAGCATGAAAACTGTTATCTAATTGATCTCAACCTCATATGTGCAATGTCAAAAATCATCTCAAAACTTTTGACTTATGGGAGACCAAATAGTCTTGACTCAGATGCGTATCGTAATCTATAAATGTGTCGAGATTGAGGCTTAGCTATCATACCTTCACACATATCTAGTCACAAATATCATAGTGGACTAAATGCACCAATACAAATGACCTTCTACGGCTTTCCTACTTACTTGTGCGCACCCATTGCGAACAAAGTTACACATTCACATGAGAGCAGGATGTCATAAGCGAGTGGGCTCGAGAAGGCCTACTCAAACCATCGTGTCATCATCTCATTAATGTGATTAAGTATAATAAGCCACTGGTTCATGACCAATGTCATAAACTAATTCCAATCATCTTAATGTGTGAGTTCTCAAAGACAAGTTTTAAAGGTTTAGGCCCAACTAGGTAATGACTCACGACAAAGTCATATTCACTAGATCATAAAAGGGATGTTATGGAGATATCAAGTGCGCCTAAGTCGCAAATTTAACTAGTAAGTGCTAATCCCCTGCACCTTCAAGTCAATTTTATTCTCCATACACTTTACTGCATCTAGTTGAAAGATGACGATACTCATCTTGCCATATCTATTTCTCGCTTCATAGTTACTTGCAATTAATTCTACTATCCACAAGAAGGAGAGAATAAGCTATCAACTATGACAACTCCAAAGTAACTTAAGCGCGAATTAGGCTAAAGAGTCTAATTCAACACAATGCTCTCACAAGTGATGCGTCAAATTCTTAGAGTCATAACAACCTTGTCGGCCTTGACCTTTTCATCACTATGCCGTAATGTTTGCGCTTAGTGTTAAACGTTATTAAAAAAACGTTAGCCTCGCTAAGGAATTGTACAAAGAAGCCCCTCCTCATGTCTCACACTCAAGTGTGGAAACAGTAAGTGTCCAGACTTAGACAAGTTGGCAATGCTAATAGATTTTGCAGCCACTAAGCGCTAATCTTTTCACTTAGTGTTAATAGATTTTGCAGCTATTAAGCGCTAATCTTTTCACTTAGTGTTAATAGATTTTGCAGCTTCTAAGCGCTAATCTTTTAACTTCACGTGATATTTCAACGCACACTATTATAGTGCATGAAATTTTGCTCCATCCAACTCCCAATAATTGGGTAGAGAGCAAAACACTGCTCATACTGGCTACTCGTCTTACACTTAATGAGTAATTTATTTAAGCTCGCATTTCTAGGATGACGTGACTCTTGAATGTTACTTCATCCAATGATGTAACATTATTTACAAATCAAATTACAAAGTCAATCCGCGCAGCTCATTAGTCAAGATCATATACTGATCTATTGAGGGCTTACTAATTTCATAACTCCAAAACTCGCCAACCAAAACTACGTAGTATGCCGCTAACCATAGCGCACACATTAGTTTTTATTGTGCCAAACAAGGCACCAAAACCACGGCGACTTTGAGTCATGTTTCCTTACTTTGGCTCAATTAAGGTTTGACCTAAAGTCTCCAAGACTTTTGGTCATCTAAAGAATGGGATTAGTTTGTTCACATTTGAACATCTCTACTAAGTCTAGGTCAATCAAATTAACTTCCATAAGTTAAATCAATTTAGAGAGAAATTCGCATTGGGATTAATTTGATTAGCATAATATAATTTTTCCGCAAAAAGCTAAATTAAATAGTGACAATATTACACAAGTCGCAAGATCGAAAATCCGCTATGCTCGTAATCATCTCTTGCGCCACAGGTGACAATTATCCAAAATTTAATTTAATTTATGCGCAAAATATTGGTTTTCGGGAGTTAATCTACAAAGGCCCCGTTTGTTTTGGGTGAAAGAGAGGGTATTGGGATTGCTAATACCAAGGTATTAGTAATAGCCTTGTTTGTTTTGGGAGAAGGCCTTGGGACTATTAGTCCCTTGGTATTACTAATACCCTTGGAGAGGGGATTGGTAAGGAGGAGGTAGAGATGGTATTAGAAAAATAGTGAGGGGATTAGAAATTTTTTTATTTTTTTTATTTTTTATATATGGGAAATTTTTTTTAAAATATAATTTTTAATTTTTTATATTTTTTTATTTGTTTTATTATTTTATATAAAAATAATTTAATAATTTCTCACTACTAATCCCCTCACTATCAATCCCCTCACTACTAATCCCCTCACTATCAATCCCCTCACTAACAATCCCCTCACTATTAATCCCCTCACTATCAATCCCCTCACTAACAATCCCCTCACTATTAATCCCCTCACTATCAATCTCCTCCATTCTATCTCTGGAAACAAACGGGGACAAAGATTTCTCTCAACCGAATAACCTCCCACTGACTATGGCATATACAAAGCATGATAAATTCCATACAATAGCATCTTAATGTAAATTTACAAATAACTCATGCTATATTCATTTAATAATGGAATTTTAATAAATAAATAAATAAATAATCATGCTCCTCTAATTACAACATATTACAAACTCTAAAAAAAATATGCTGTATAAAATATTTAAATTATGCCATAACAGAAAGTACATCATCCTGAAATTTTCTGGAATTTTCTGGAATTTTAAATAACTAATAAACACACATAAAACCAAAAATAAATATTCCAGAATCTGATAAAATGCTATAACTATACCAGTAAATAGTAAACTATATCAATAGTCTACAATAAAAAATTCAGCCCCAGAAATTTAATCATGCAACACCAGATGCATTTTAAAGCAAAAATAATGCATTATTATTTCAGGAAAAATATTTTTTATTTTCATAAAATTTTCAAAATTTTACAGAATGTAGAAAAATTAATTCTGAGTCTAATGGTACCAACCATGCTTAAAACAAAGCTATAACGAATAAATTATGGCCAATTAACGCAATTCAGAATTAAAAACAAACAAACAGAGCCTTAGAGCCAAGCCAGGCGGGAAAAACGGCTCGGCTCGGCGCCGCTCAGCGCAACTCGGCGCGAGTCGGCTTAAGGGGCGGCTCGGCGCGGCTCGGTGCTCGGCTCCAGCACGCGGCGCGAGTGCGAGGTGCGGACGGCGTGCGCGTGGACAGCGCCGCTGACGCGCGCGTGATGGCGCGTGCAGGCGCGTCTGCAGGGGCGTCTGGCGCGTGTGGGCGCGTAGAAGCGCGTGTGGGAGCGTGGCTGCGGCGTGGTGGCGCGTGCATTCCACGCGCCGCCTTCCAGGGTACTGACTGGTCCGATTTTTATACTGCCGGACTCCTTTTTTTCAAAATAAAACCGTTTATGGTATGAAAAAAAGACATTAATGAACATAAAAAAAAAATATTTATGCTCTTAATCTAATCAAAGTAGATTTTTTTTTTCTCCTTTACAAACATTCATGTATATAATGTAAACATACACATGTAAAAATATACACATGATTAAAAAGAAACACGAAAATATCCATCAATGGCTCTGATACCAATGTAAATCAAAGTATAAAACATGCAGCGGAATAAAATGTTTAGATCATACCTTTTCTTTGATCTAAAACCTCGTGGATAAATCACGTGATTCCTGAATCTAGTCAATCAACCCAGCAGTGAAGTGATATTACAATATTGAATATCACCCACACAAACCACAGTGCAAATGGCTTTGATCGTTATTTTGGGAGAGAGTCAGTATCTTGAAAAAAAAACAAACATACGTTGTTTTTCCACTTAATCACCCATATCCCATATATCAGATATATAATCTATTTATCTCATTTATCCATTTGTTAAATGAGATAATATCTGATATCTATATCATCTATCCATATCATGATATGATAGATATATATCGTGAGTGGCTATCCAAATAGGTTTGAATTCAAATTCAAAACCCATTTGGATGAGGTTCAAAAGGTTTTAAGGGTCATGCCACATGGGCGCCCAATTTCTAACAAAAACCTAAGAAGAAAATTTAGAATGGTATTCTCATTTACTTTGAAAATAATTCTTGATGACTAATAAATTATCATCTATAACCCTCATTTTTTTTTTTAATTTCCATGAACCATCACTTTTAATACAAAAATAATATTTATTTCTATTTGTTTTAGCAAAAGTCACTTTTTAGCAATTTGAACCAAAAATTTTTATTTTTTATTTTAGTTTGTTTAATTGGCTATTGAGATTAAAAAAAATTAACAAGATCCATCATATTTCGCAAATGTTACAAAAGTCTAAATGAATAATAAGAAAAATGTTTGACTCACAAAAAAGACCCACAATGATGTGGTATCGTATGTGTTAACTCTTGATTTGTTATACACTCAAACTCACTGACATAGTATAGACACTCTATTTTTGACCGCCCGCAAGACTTGTGCGCTTTGTCTTGTACAGTCGATGATGAAAATAGTATTGTGCATGATTCGCCTTCTTAACCAAGGTTAGGTGCTCCAAACAATCTCAAACCTTTCATATCTACACTGAATGAACCCCTGAATTTTATTTTTGAACCTTGTGTTGCCCTACACTGAGCTTAAAACAGAGGAACAGGGGAACACTTGTAGCCCGACCGTACCTCATTGAGGGCTAGCCGTGGCCATTTAGGGCCGGCTGTACCCTGTGGGTGATAGACACTGTTCTGGGAGGGAGCTCGCCAGCTGTCCATTTTTGGAGATATTTTCAACTTGTTTTGCTTAAATTCTATAAAAATGAGGCTATACCTTTGTTTTGAGGGTTGAACAATTTAAAAAGAGCCTATGCACACATTGAGAGCTCCTTCTTCTTGTGCAAGTCATATTTGAACAAGCTTATCACCCTTAAGACATCTCCATACTCCATACACACCCTCAAACCTTAACCTTGGAACCTTGGTTGAACCTTGAAGAGTACAATTCAAGCTCGAGAGTGTCTTAGGATTGAGTTTAATCAACAACCAAAGCTTAATTCATTTAAGAGGTATAAGCTTGTACTTCTTGCTTTTCCTTTCATTTTCTATCCATTTCTTGTGTCTTTGTATTGTTTTGATCCTAGTTCAAGTGTTGAAACTTGGGTTTGAATAGCCACCGAAGGGTAAAGAGGGTTGACGCCCTCTCTTACACCTTGCTTCATAGCTCGATCCTTGTCTCTACACTCTTTTCTTTGACCTTTCAAACTGATTTTCAGGGTTCAATAAAGGTTAAAAAACATGCTTTGAGGCTCCAAAAAATGAAGAGGTTGAACACCTCTCATTGCTTTTGTTTACTAGCTTTACTTTGCCTTTTTTTTTAAAATTTATTTTTTAATGTTCTTATCATAATTTTTGGCCACTGTTTAAGCATATTAGAAGCTGTCCTAATTTATTTAATTAGTTCATGCTTTGATTAGTTTGTTTGTTGAATCATAAGTTCTCATACATAGCTTGTTGAACGTTGTTCTTGGCGTTTCTTTGTTTGACTCCCATGTCAAGAGTTCCATTTTAATAAGTAATCTACCATTACTTGCACACTTTGGTTCATAGGCCATCATGCAATGAAATTGCTTCTATTGATGGTTTGTGAACCAAGCTTACTATTCCTTTGAGCTGTTCATGATAAGGAGGGGTAAATTGTGCAAACAACCCCTTGAAAATATACTGTCTCTGCTCTACTTGCTCTCTGTTAGAGTAGAACAATCCAGTCAGCAGTGGCCAGCAGGCTACCATCAGTGGACGGCAGGCCCTCTGCCGGCCACTAGTGCAAAATCATGCAATGTCCTTTTTATGCAGAACACAGTTGGTCTAGAGGTGGAGATCAGTTCAAGTGTTCTACTGTACAACAGAGGCGTTCAGTTGCAGAAACAATGACTTTTCGGGTGGAAACTACGTTCATGCATGAGCCCTCCATTGAGCCTCAGGATCCGTGTTATTAATATACTAGTGTTGTGCTTAAAGTAGTGGCTTTGTATATTAATTAGTTAGAATAGCTAATTTGTCTCGTGTTGTAATTATTTTAATTAGCTAGAATAGTTAATTAGTTTGGTTTGTAATAATTAGTTAAGTAGTTTAGCTATTTATTCATTTCATTTTGTAATAGTTAGTTGATTCGTCGTAATTAGCTTAACTTTAATTAGTTAGCTAGTTAGTTTATTCGAACTCTCCTTCGTGAGAGCGCAATGTTGTAATAATGTGCATGTCTTCCAACCCCACGTTTTTCTTCCTTTTATTTACTAGCTTATGATGGTTAGATTAGAGCATCATGTTTCGATTAGCATACTTCATGTTTGCATCCACTTGTCTTGCATGCACCGAGGCTCGGTTCATCATACTAACTTGCATTGTTAGTTTAGTGTTTCTTTGAATATGTTCTTAGACCGCATGCTATCAAATTGCTTCACATATCATGTTAAGTAGCCGAGCCTATTAGTTGCATATCACATGCGTTGCATTAATCATATTGCATAATTAGGATAATGCATTTTTTCTAACTCATTTCTCTTTTGGCTTAGAGTATTAGGTGAGTCTTTACTCGCTTTAACATATCGCATGTGTGTGATTGTTGCGATATCAAAACATGTTCACCGTGAGGCTAAGTGCTTAACTGATAAATTGCTTGAATGCCTGTGGATGAAGGCTAATTGCTTGAATTAGAATAATTTGAGTAATGTTTATATGCGATCACTTTTTCAAGTGGTACATATTTCAAAACAGTTTTGCAAACAAACATAAATCAAGTGTTCCAAATCTTGCAAGTTAGTCTATATTTATGTGTGTGCGCATCACATAGTAATGCTAGCCTAATAATCAGAACAAGAGCAAATAATGTAAATAAGATTCATATCGTGATTAGTAGAGGCAGATCTTTGATCGGGCGAGCGAGGGTGCTCAATTCATGACCTTCCCCTCTCGTACCTAAGTTCCTAAGCAGAGACAATCTTGGTGATGACGGACACGTGGCCTTTGGCACGAGTCATGGGTTTTCTAAATTTTCCAAAAATAAAAATATTTAGGTGGCGATTCTATATCTGGCAAAGCAGTCCATTTTTGGCAATTTGATTCAAAATCAATTTTTCAAAAGATTTGCCAGATTTGGACTCTTTGGTGATTATCTATTTCACATTACACTTGTGAGATCAGATTCAGAACTGCGGGAGTCCGATACTATAGGGCTTATTCGACTTCTGAAATGGGGCACGAAAAAGTCGAGCTACACAAAATGTCCTCGTTGATCCCAAGGATGAGTCCCTTAAATCTCAAGATTCCACCGGGGGTCAAAGCATGTGTGCGGATCTGGTAAGTGGCCACGTCAAAATGCTTATCAGTCAATAAAAGCAACTCCAGCTCAGGTACAGGCGGAAGGATATCCTTGGCCTCGATGTCCTCACCAAGGACAGCACCGATACCCATCATGGGGTCAGGGATGGGAACCTCGTCACTAGCCATCAAGAAATATGAAGCAGAAAATGAGGACAATGTGAAAAGTGAGTGGGTGAGTGAAATTGAGTGAAAATCTCCAAAATTCCAAACCCTATGAGAGAGAAAATACGAGAAAGTGAAAATTAAGGGGAAGAAATGGAAAAAATGAGGGTAAGTATGTGAGAAATCAAGAAAAACCAAGAGAAATCACGAAACTCAACAAAATCGATTTTTGTTCAGTTCAAAAGGTAGAGGAGTGAGTGGATATTAAGAAAAAAATTCGCGATAGTTTGTGGGTTTCACGAAAATAGGGTAATCTAGAGAGAGATGAGGCTTAGAGAGAGAAGGGGAGGGAGTTTTGGTTATGTGTGGGTGTGAAAATGAGGGTTGGATCTTGTTTAAAACAACCGTGGCTCGTGGAATGACCGAATTGCCCCGTGTCGCCATTGCGACCCGCCCGGCTCTGTTGGCCGGTCGTGCTTCATTTAGGCTTGGCCGGTCCCAAGTGTGCTACAGTGTGCTAATTTTTCCAAATTTGGACTGCCTTGTTTGCTTTGAAAAAAAATGAAGAAAAGGAAAGAAAAAAACAGATAGCAAAAACAAAAACAAACAAACAAACAAAAAGAAAAGAAGTAAAAGAAAAAGAAAGGGAAGAGACAACAAAAAAATAATAAGAAAACAAAGAAAAATGGAAAGAAAGAAAAATAGAGAGGAGAGGAAAAGAATTTGTTCTTGTTTTATTGCTTTTTCGTAATTTGTTTCATGTGGTGTTGTATTCAATTAAGCTCATTTTCAAAACTTTTGCACAATTGGTTCCAAATTGATCATTTCGAGCATCATTTCGATTATGTTGATTATGTACCTTCGTTTAGTTTGTTACAATTCATGGTGTTCAAATCTTCATCGAAATTCGCGCTTACACTTTGTACTTAGTTTTGAGTTATCTTGGCGAGTTTCATTTTCTGAGGCCCTTCCAATCTCATTGTGCCGAGTTCTGAGTGTTGTTTTGCCCTTTTGTTGATTTAACCTTTCCTCCTTTCACGTGAGACGCGTTAGGTTGTTGTTTGCTCGGTTAAAAACATCAGGTGTGCCTGATGTTCACACCACCTTTCCTCCTTTCGCGTGAGATGCGTTAGGTTGTTGTTTGCTCGGTTAAAAACATCAGGTGCGCTTGATGTTCACACCACCTTTCCTCCTTTCGCATGAGACACGTTAGGTTGTTGTTTGTTCGGTTAAAAACATTAGGTGCGCCTGAGGTTCACACCACCTTTCATCCGTTCACGTGAGACGCGTTAGGTTGTCGTTTCCTCGGTTAAAAACATCAAGTGTGCTTGTTGTTCACACATTTTCTTACATCCTTTCTACGTGAGACGTAAGTAGGTTTGCATTTTCTTACATCCTTTCTACGTGAGACGTAGGTAGGTTTGCATTTTCTTGCATCCTTTCTGTATAAGATGTAGATAGGCTTGCATTTTCTTATGTCCTCTCTACGAGAAATGTGTTTGTTTACTAGCTTCTTTCCGTGTGAGACACGACTTGATTTGTTTCGCTTTGGTTTATACTTTTGTTATTGCTTATGATGTTGTTTCATCGTTTGTTGGCTTTCATTCAAATGTTTCGTTGCATTGCTTCATTGCATGGTCATAAGTTATTTTGTTGTGCATATCATTTGCATCTTGCCCTTGAACTACGCTGGTTTGATACTCTGCAAAGGGATACGTAGGCAACTTCTGAGTTCAACCACTGCATTTTATGTCTTGATTTCTTTGCCCAAGTCTTACGGCCTTGTCAAAATGGGTCATCTCTGGGCTTTGACATTCACTCATGTCATTTCATGACTTCGAGTTCTGTCAAAGAGGGGCAACTGTAGACACCCCATTTTTGACCGCCTGTAAGACTTATGCACTTTGTCCTGTACACTCAATGATGAAAATAGTATTGTGCATGATTCACCTTCTTAACCAAGGTCGGGCGCTCAAAACAATTTCAAACCTTTCATATCTACACTGAATGAACCCTTGAATTTTATTTTTGAACCTTGCGTTGCCCTACACTGAGCTTAAAACAGAGAAACAAGGGAACACTTGTGGGCCCGATCGTGCCTCATTGAGGCTCAGCCGTCGCCATTTGGGACTAGCCGTGCCCTATGGGTGATAGATACTGCTCTGGGCGGGAGCCCGCCAGCTGTCCATTTTTGGAGATATTTTTGACTTTTTTGCTCAAATTCTATAAAAACGAGGTTATGCCTCTGTTTTGAGGGTTTAACAATTTAAAAAGAGCCTATAAACACATTGAGAGCTCCTTCTTCTTGTGCAAGTCATATTTGAACAAGCTTATCACCCTTAAGCCATCTCCATACTCCATATGCACCCTCAAACCTTAACCTTGGAACCTTGGTTGAACCTTGAGGAATACAATTCAAGCTTGAGAGTGTTTAGGATTGAGTTTGATCAACAACCAAAGCTTACTCTATTTGAGAGGTATAAGCTCGTAACTCTTGCTTTTGCTTTCATTTTCAATCATTTTATATCCATTTCTTGTGTTTTTGTATTGTTTTGATCCTAGTTCAAGTGTTGAAACTTGGGTTTGAATAGCTACCAAAGGGTAAAGAGGGTTGACACCCTCTCTTACACCTTACTTCATAGCTCAACCCTTGTCTCTACACTACTTTCTTTGACCTTTCAAACTGATTTTCAGAGTTCAATAAAGGTTAAAAACCAAGCTTCGAGGCTCCAAAAAATGGAGAGGTTGACCACCTCTCCTTGCTTTTGTTTACTAGCTTTGCTTTGTCTTATTCCTTTCTATTTTATTTTTTATTTTTTATGTTCTTATCATAATTTTTTGCCACTTTTTTAGCGTATTAGAGGCTGTTTTAGACTGTTCTAATTTATTTAATTAGTTCATTCTTTGATTAGTTTGCTTGTTAGATCATAAGTTCTCATACATAGCTTGTTGAATGTTGTTCTTGGCTTTTCTTTGTTTGACTCCCATGTCAAGAGTTCCATTTTAATAAGTAATCTAGTATTCATTTCTGCAACCTCCCTCTTTTCTTTTTCTTCTTTCGTTTAAGAGTTAATTCAACCGATTGAGGTTATTCAAAACATGTAAAAGAGATCTATGCTCAATGGCTTAATCTCTACGGAGATTCATCGTTAACAATATAGTCTCTCTTTCATGTTTAGACGCACCTCTCGTTTGACGTTTTTTCTCATTTAGAGGACTTAATCATTATCTTGGACAAATGGACTAAAGAATGGAAATGTCTAAAAAAATTGTTAAAATGAACCAACCCATATAAAGAAAATGAGTCATATTGCTTGGATTCGGCCGGACGTTATGCCGAGTCTATTGTGTCAAGGGTCGTCTTACATCAATTCATGATGTTTCGATGAGCCTTGAAGCGTTTCTACCTCTCTCTTTGAGCTTACTCCATGATAGGAGGGAGGGGTGGTTATTAATTCATTACACTCATTAATTTTTGTCCAAAATCATGTCCTAACTTTTATCAAGCAATCAATTTTGTTATTGATGGTTTTGGAAATGACTTCGTTCTTCTCTTGAGACTTTCCATGATAGAGAAGAATAGAAGGGACAAATAGAGTTCAAAATAACTCTGTCTACACTGTTTTCACTTCAGAGCACAAAAACAAGGTTTTTCACAAAAATAGGGCACGACCAGCCTTATTTGGGGCCGACCGAACCTCATTTGGGGCCAACCGGGCTCCAATGTTTAGTCAGTAGCATGTTTTGTAGAAAATAAAGGGCAGTGGCTAAAAGTGAAACAAAATGGTTTGGGCAAACAGAGCAGTTTCTGGACGCTGCGCATGCGAGCATTTTGCATTCTTGTGCATCCTTGTTTAATTAATCATTGTAATTATTGTTGTAATTAATTATTATCATTATCCTTAGTCTAGTTACAATTCCTGTAATTGTTCATTTGTAATTGTATAACTAGTTGTACGATGAGTTAAAATTGGATTTTTAGTTTATTGCTCATTATTAGCATTGTTGTAATAAAATAGATAGCTAGCTTGTCTCTTTAATTCATTCATTCAAATTTGTAATAGTTAGTTTATTTGGAGACTCAGACATTCATTCGGACCCTCTTGTGCGAGGGCAAATTGTAATAATGTGTATGTCTTCCAACCCCATTTCTTTTCCCTTTTATTTACCCGCTTATGATGGATAGTTTAGAACATCATGTTTTCATTTAGCATTTCTCATGACTTGCATCCATTGTCTTGCATGCATTAGGCCCGGCGCATCATTCTAACTCGCATTATTATTTATTAACTCTTTGAAACGTGCTCAAACCGCATGCTATCAAATTGATTCACATGCCATGTTAGTAGCCAAGCCTATTAATTACAGATCGCATGTGTTGCATTAGTTAGTTTGCATCCATAGGATCATACACTTTTTCTAACTCTTTTATTTCTTTTCGCTTGCCTTGGAGTACTAGGTGAGCACTCATCGCTTTAGCATACTGCATGCGTGTAATTATCACCATATCAAACATGAATACCATGAGGCTAAGTGCTTAATTGATATGTCTGCTTGAATGCCTATGGATGAAGGCTAATTGTTTAAATTGAGATAACTTACTTAAATGTACATACGAGCCCACTTTTTCAAGTGATTTGTATTCAAACAATTTTCAAAAACAAACATGAAATCAAAGTGTTTCCAATTTTTGTAAATTAGTCTATACTTGTGTGCAACACATAGTAGAGTTAGTCTAATAATCGAAACAAGAGTATATAATATAGATAAGAATAACATCATGATTAGTAGAAGCTGATCTTTAATCGGGCAAGTGGAGTGCTCAATTCATAACCTTCCCTTTTCGTACCTAAGTTCTCGAGCCGAGACAACTTTGATGATGACAGATAAGTGGCCTTTGGCACAAAGGCTTGGGTTTCTTAAATTTTTCAAAAATATTTAGGTGGCGACTCTGTAATCTGGCACAGTAGTCCATTTTTGGTATATTTGATTGAAAATTGATTTTTCAAAATATAGCGATCCCGGTTTCCCTTTTCTTTAATTGTTGTATCCGGACTTAGGTTCCGTGGAGTTAGTTGTTGTGTGTGTTTTGTTTACATCCTCTACTCCTTGTGTTCGAGTCTTGGGTTGTGTTGGGCAAGTTTGAAACAGGTTGGTTGAAGTTTGAAACAGGTTGGTTGAACTTGGAAACCAAGAGTAGTTGCCCAGATTTTGGCCTTCACGCTCGAGCTGGAGTTTTGACGCTCGAGCGGGCCCTTCGTTGTTGTCTGTCCGCTCGAGCGGAGTTTTCGACGCTCGAGCGTAGTTTTCCATCTTCCAGTATCTCCTCTGCAGTGTTGTATGCTCGAGCGGGAGTTTTGACGCTCGAGCGGGATGTTGTGTGTGACGCTCGAGCGGGAGAGTTGACGCTCGAGCGGAGACCTAGTTCTGTAAAAGTTCTGGGAGTGTGTATCCGTCGCTCGAGCGGGATTGTTGACGCTCGAGCGGGAGTCTGTGAGTGACGCTCGAGCGGGGCATTTGACGCTCGAGCGGGGCGACTGGGTTAAAGCTCCGTGTTTTGACTTTTCAAATCACTTTTTCCACTTCTCTTCTCTCTCTTACTTTTCCAAAAACACCATTGTTGAGCTTCTCACTCTAGAGCTCTACCTTCTCTCTAGGTATTGATCTAGTAGGAGTGATTTCCTCACCTTTGGCTTTTACAAAAAAGTTGTTGATCGTCGAGGGCTATCTTTTGATCCGAAAAGTTCGTGGTTTGGAGCATTTTTGTTTTCTTCACCTTCTTGGTTGGGAGTCATTCTTTGAGGTAGGGATATCCTACTCCTCTCTATGAGTTTTGTCTTTAAATTTTAGTATTTTGAGATGTTGGGGTTGGTTTGGTAATTTCGTGAAAGTTTGGGGCCTTTGTGTAAATTTACAAAAGTTGGGGTTTTAGCTATATAAAACCTAAATGCATGTTTGACATGAATGAATGAAGTAAATGTTGAAACATTGATGAAAGTGAAACCGTGTAGGGTTGAAATGTTAATTATGGAAAATGCCCTAATTACATTGATTGATTAATTTGTAAAATTAATTGTTGGAAATTGGAAAGGGAAGGGATAAAAGGGTGCAGTAGAGTCACTTATCGCTCACCGAATTAAAATGTTGATTTAATATCCATTTGTGCATTTATTTTCTGTTTAGAAATAACTGCTTTGGACTATCGGTGGAGGATAGTCGTGATTGTTGTAGACAATGCATGATGATTAGGCAAACTAAAACTAATCGATTGAATGTGTCATAGAGTATGACGGTGGATTGAATACATTAATTTTATGTATTGATTGATTGTGTATAGAACCTTTGTGTTTATATGCATTGTGTATAGAGGAGGAGATGGGGGATGTACTCCGCGGTTTAGGGGAAGATGGGGGATGTACCTCTAAACCGGATAGTGTTGGGAGGAGATGGGGGATGAACTCCGTAGATACAGCTCATATGCTTGTCTAGAGAAGTGAAGATATAGCTCATAGGCTTATCTTTGAGAAGTATAGATACAACTCATATGCTTGTCTAGTGAAGTGTGGATACAGCTTATATGCTTATCTGTTGATGCGTGATATGTTTATCTATTGATATGTTGATATAGTTAATATGCTTATCTACTAAATAAAGGTGGAGAATGAAAAGTTACATAGACTTGTATGTTATGAAACTGTGATGAGATATATGTGGATGTATCGGTGTTGGCCATCTATCAATTGCTAATCTTTTAGTCATCGTTCATAGTTGGTTTAGTATATCTCTGCTGGGCTGTGGCTCACCCTATATGGGAATATCATTTTCAGGTATAGGTAGCATGCCACCTCCAAGGACGTAGCTTGGGAGGCTAGAGGCAGGCGGACTTTTGTCGTTTTATTTCTTTGATGTATTACATGTATATTCAAGCCAATGACTTAATGTGTAAATGAGTTAGCACTCTTTTGTTGTAACCAAGTGTTAACTTGGAAAGCTGTAAACCCGTAGGGCATTTGCTTTTGTTGTTAACGTGTAATACTTTTGTAAGAAACTACTCTGATGAATAGAAGAATGTTCATCTTTATTACCAATTCATGTCTATATTGATGGGTTTAATGTTATTATTTTGAGGGCGTTACAACTTGGTATCAGAGCGTACCGGGTTCGAATACTTTGGGTACGTGGGAGGTGATTAGTATCACAATGGGTTTGTCTCGCTTGGTAGAGACTTAGATGTAGTGTCATATGCTACGTGCTTTATTGATAACATGTTTATGTGACTATGTGGGTTTGGAATGTAGTTTCTAGGATGTTGATTGGATCCTTGGGTTTCTGGGAGTCTTGTTGGAAAAGCACTTGATCAATGCTGTTTCTAACCGGAACTCTAGTAACGCCTCGGGACTATCATTATCCGGAAATGAAATTCGTAAGTGCTTATGTGTTTATGTGCTTACGTGGAGTGAATTACTGTTGTCCATGCATTAGGACGTGAGTGTTTAGTTTTGGCACATTGTGAATGTGCTAATGTTCTGTATTACCTTTATTAGGATGTCAGGACGAGGAAGAGGTGCTAGGCATGGTAGGCCTGCGAGGCAGGAAGTACCCTTACCGGATGATATTCCGGCAGTGCAGGAGGGAGTTGGCCAGGCCAATGTGGCCGAGCCAGCGGGTCAACAGGCTATGAGTGCCTTGGCACGAGAGACAGCAGGGGCTTTGGGTATTTTCAGAGCAGGAAATCAGGCAGCTGAGGCAGGGCCTTCTTTCTTGAAGAGGGAGTTCTTCCGGTCTAACCCGGATGAGTTTGTTGGGGATCCAAAGGAGCCACTGAAGGCTGACGAGTGGTTGGAACAAATGAGTAAGACGTTTGAGATGCTTGGCATCGAGGACGGGGCACTGAAAGTGACCTTGGCATCCTTCCAACTGAAGGGAGATGCGGGTCAATGGTGGAAGTACGAGAAGGCTCGGGTTGGTGGCACATGGGAGGCGTTTGTAAATACTTTCCAGGAGAGGTTTTTATCTGTAGTGGCTAGGGAGAAGTTGAGGGATCTGTTTAGCCGGCTTAATCAGCAGGGCATGTCTGTGGCAGAGTTTGAGGCCACTTTCACTAGTTTGTCCAGGTTTGCACCTAAGTTGGTGGCGTCTGAAGAACGCCGTTGCTATGAGTTTGAGCGGAAGTTGAGGCGGGGCCTCAAGTTGAGGGTTGGTGGGTCTTTCATCCGTGAGTATAGACATTTAGTGGATGCTGCAGCTCATATGGAGCTCTTGATGCAGGAGGAGGATGAGGGGCAGAGAGGCTCCAAGAGGAGCCAAGATGGTCAGGGTGATGGCAGGAGACAGAGGGGTCCTAATCCTCAGCAGTCTCAAGGTGGTTTGGCTAGGTCGACCTTTCCAGTGCCGAGTGCAGGCTCCGGGAGAGGTGGTCAGGGGGATTTCACCTGTTACAAGTGTGGCCAGCTGGGTCACAAAGTTTCGGTTTGCCCGCAGAAGGGAGGGGGTCAGCGAGCTGCTTCTTCATCAGCTAGACCTCAGGGCCAGAGTCAGGGCAGAGGCTAGTCCTTGTCTTGCTATCAGTGTGGTCAACCCGGGCACCTGAAGAGGTTTTGCCCGCAGTTGAGTGCCACTTCGGGAGCGTCTGGTTCCAGGCAGACGCAGAGTTTTCAGCCAGCCCAGTCTGTGCAGGCTTCGAGGACCAATCCGGGGGCTTCGTCGTCCCAGTCAGTACAGCAGTCGTATGCTCCTAGAGGTGAGCAGGGGGATAAGGGGCCCACAGGGCGCGTGTATGCTGTTATCGCGCAGGATTTAGTACCGGCTCCATCGGTAGTGAGAGGTACTTTTCTATTTTGCAACTCGGTTGCTAGTGTGTTGATTGACACGGGTGCATCTCATTCTTTTGTATCTGCTGCATTTGCATCTGTTTTAGAATTGGAGTTGGCACAGTTAGCATCTCCTATTTGTGTGGTATCGCCTTTGGGTGGTGAGTTGATCTTGAAACAAGGTGTTAGGGGTTGTGATATAGAGGTCGCCGACCATAGGCTTCTTTTTCCTTTTGTTATCATGCCCATGAAGGGTTTTGATGTTATTTTGGGTATGGATTGGCTATCGTCATACCGGGCTGTTATCGATTGCTACCGCCAGAGGGTCACGTTATGTACTTTGAGCGGGGAGTGGTTCTATTTCTTGGGAGACCGAGTTGGTAGTGTTTTTCCACCGGGGTATGATTCGCGAGGGCGGAGTGAGCTTAGTGGTCTACTTGCTAGCCTTGAGAACGGTGAGTGTGATGAGACCTAGCTTGTGTTGCCGAGGGTGGTTTGTGAGTATTCGGATGTCTTTCCCGAAGACCTTGTTAGTTTGCCACCTCACCGAGAGATAGAGTTCTCTATTGATCTAGTGCCCGACACGGCGCCGATTTCTATGGCACCTTACCGTTTTGCTCCAGCAGAGTTGGTTGAGTTGAAAGTTCAGCTCCAGGAATTGCTAGATAAGGGTTTTGTTCGCCCTAGTGTTTCACCGTGGGGAGCACCGGCCCTCTTTGCTAAAAAGAAAGGTGGTGCGTTGAGATTGTGTATAGACTACCGGAAGTTGAATCGAGCTACGGTCAAGAATAAGTACCCTATGCCTCGTATAGATGATTTGTTTGACCAGTTGAAGGGTTCCCGTTGTTTCTCTAAGATAGACTTGAGATCGGGTTACCACCAGTTGAGGGTCAGGGAGGAGGATATTCCTAAGACGGCATTCCGTACGCGGTATGGCCATTATAAGTTTCTGGTGATGCCATTTGGGCTTACTAATGCACCGGCAGTCTTTATGGACTTGATGAACCGGATCTTCCGGGAATTTTTAGACCGTTTTGTAGTCGTTTTCGTGGATGACATCCTGATTTACTCGCCTTCAGAGGAGGAGCACGAGGAACACTTGAGAGTGGTGCTTGAGTTGCTTAGAGCCCATAGGCTGTATGCCAAGTTTGGGAAGTGTGAGTTCTGGCTAGGAGAGGTGAAATTCTTAGGCCACGTGGTATCCAGGAAAGGAGTGTCTGTTGATACATCCAAGGTAGAGGCAGTGCAAGATTGGGCACAGCCTAAGAGTGTGTTTGAGATCCGCAGTTTTCTGGGATTAGCTGGGTATTACCGTCGGTTTGTGAAGGATTTCTCCAGGCTAGCTTCGCCGTTGACTAGATTGACGCGGAAAGGGGTCAAGTTTGTATGGAGTGAGACTTGTGAAAAGTCGTTCCAAGAGTTGAATGTTAGATTGACCACCGCTCCGGTTTTGATTATTCCGGAGAGAGGGTTGGGTTATGCGGTTTATTGTGATGCCTCACGGGAGGGTTTAGGTTGTGTGTTGATGCAAGAGGGGAAAGTGGTAGCTTTTGGCTCACGTCAGTTGAAAATTCACGAGAAGAATTACCCTACACACGACCTAGAGTTAGCAGCAGTGATTTTTGCCTTGAAGATTTGGAGGCACTACCTTTATGGTGAGAAGTTCAAGGTGTTCTCGGACCACAAGAGTTTGAAGTATCTGTTTACACAGAGAGACTTGAATTTGAGGCAGAGGAGATGGATGGAGTTCATTGAGGATTATGACTTTGAGTTACACTATCACCCGGGAAAGGCCAATGTTGTGGCCGATGCCCTTAGTAGGAAATCCATTAGTGATGTAGCTTGTATTGCCAGCCGGGAATGGGAGATGATGGGTGCACTTGGTGAGTTTGATTTGCTATTGGGCGAATCCATTGAGGCTGCGACCTTGTTTTCTGTTGTTGCGCAGCCTACACTTATGACTAGAGTGTTGGAGGCACAGAGAGGTGACCTTGAGGTGGAGTCCTCCCGAGAGAAGGTCTCCAGTGGGAAAGTTGAGAAGGGTTTGACGGTGTATCCCGACCTGAGTGTGAGATACCGAGACCGTTTGTTTGTGCCGGAGTCTTGCCGAGAGGAAGTACTCCGAGAGTTTCACTATTCACGTCTTGCGGTGCATCCCGGAGGTACTAAGATGTATCGGGATTTGGGTCGCCAGTTTTGGTGGCGAGGTATGAAGAGAGATGTGGCAGCTTTCGTGTCTAAGTACCTTACTTGCCAGCAAGTGAAGGCCGAGCATCAGAGGCCAGCGGGTTTGTTGCAACCCTTGCCTATTGCCGAGTGGAAGTGGGAGCATATCACTATGGACTTCGTTGTAGGTCTTCCGAGGACTCAGCGGGGTAGTGATGTCATTTGGGTGGTTGTAGACCGGTTAACTAAGTCGGCGCACTTCATTCCTATGCACGTGAGAGATTCGGTAGACCATCTCGCCGACTTGTATGTTCGGGACATAATGAGACTGCACGGGGTCCCAGTGGCGATCGTCTCAGATAGAGATCCTCGTTTTACTGCTAGGTTGTGGCAGAGTTTGCAGAGTGCCTTGGGCACTAAGTTGACCTTTAGTATGGCTTATCATCCGCAGACTGACGGGCAGTCCGAGCGTACTATTTAGATCCTTGAGGATATGCTTCGGGGTTGTATCCTTGACTTTAGTGGGACGTGGGAGAGGCACTTACCATTGGTGGAGTTTGCCTACAACAACAGCTTTCAGTCTAGTATCGATATGGCACCGTTTGAGGCCTTGTATGGCCGGCCGTGTAAGTCTCCAGTTTGTTGGGCCGAGGTGGGTGACGCACCTTTGTTGGGTCCGGAGTTGGTTAGAGAGACGACGGAGAAAGTTGAACTTATCCGTAGGAGGCTGGTTACAGCCCAGAGTCGTCAGAAATCTTATGCCGACCGTAGGAGGAGGCCTTTGGCGTTTGAGGTAGGTAATCATGTTTTCTTGAAAATATCACCTAGGCGAGGTTTGATGAGGTTCGGGAAGAGTGGGAAGTTATCCCTTCGGTTTATTGGGCCTTTTGAGATCCTTGAGAGGATTGGCGAGGTTGCTTATCGTTTGGCTTTGCCGCCGCAGTTGTCCGGAGTGCATGACGTTTTTCATGTTAGTATGCTTCGGAAGTACGAGCCGGATCCATCGCATGTATTAGATTGGACCGACTTAGAGGTAGATGAGGATGCCTCGTATGAGGAGAGACCAGTTCGGGTCTTGGATAGACGAGATCAAGTCCTGCGTGGCAAGACCATCCCTTTAGTGAAGGTTTTGTGGAAACATCACGGAGTAGAGGAGGCCACTTGGGAACGTGAGTTGGAGGTCCGCGAGAAATATCCGGACATGTTTATTGATGTGTAATCTTGTATTTAGACTTTGTAGTATTGTTGGACTTAAGAGCTTTATATATGTCTTAAGTTGTAAAACATTAGTAGTGTTTTGGTTTAATGGAAGTATGTTGTAGAACTTACCTTGATATGGGAAGTTGATTATGATATTGCATATGTTGGCTATATTGTAGAATTGGAGTTGTATCATGTATATTGATAATGATATGAACTGTGAACCATGCATGTTGAAAATGGTTGGAAATGGAAGGAAATTGCATGATAATAATGCACTTATAATATACATTGTGAAATACCTCTTGAAAAGGGATGGAATTGACCGGTAATGGGTCGAAATGTTTAAATATCATGTCGTAATATTGTTGGACATGGGGAAAACCTATTTTTGAACTTGTGTTTAATTTCGGGGACAAAATTCTTTAAGGGGGGGAGGTTATAGCGATCCCGGTTTTCCTTTTCTTTAATTGTTGTATCCGGACTTAGGTTCCGTGGAGTTAGTTGTTGTGTGTGTTTTGTTTACATCCTCTACTCCTTGTGTTCAAGTCTTGGGTTGTGTTGGGCAAGTTTGAAACAGGTTGGTTGAACTTGGAAATCAAGAGTAGTTGCCCAGATTTTGGCCTTCACGCTCGAGCTGGAGTTTTGACGCTCGAGCAGGCCCTTCGTTGTTGTCTGTCCGCTCGAGCGGAGTTTTCGACGCTCGAGCGTAGTTTTCCATCTTCCAGTATCTCCTCTGCAGTGTTGTACGCTCGAGCGGGATGTTGTGTGTGACGCTCGAGCGGGAGATTTGATGCTCGAGCAGAGACCTAGTTCTGTAAAAGTTCTGGGAGTGTGTACCCGCCGCTCGAGCGGGATTGTTGACGCTCGAGCGGGAGTCTGTGAGTGACGCTCGAGCGGGGCGACTGGGTTAAAGCTCCGTGTTTTGACTTTTCAAATCACTTTTTCCACTTCTCTTCTCTCTCTTACTTTTCCAAAAACACCATTGTTGAGCTTCTCACTCTAGAGCTCTACCTTCTCTCTAGGTATTGATCTAGTAAGAGTGATTTCCTCACATTTGGCCTTTACAAAAAAGTTGTTGATCGTCGAGAGCTATCTTTTGATCCGAAAAGTTCGTGGTTTGGAGCATTTTCGTTTTCTTCACCTTCTTGGTTGGGAGTCATTCTTTGAGGTAGGGATATCCTATTCCTCTCTATGAGTTTTGTCTTTAAATTTTAGTATTTTGAGATGTTGGGGTTGGTTTGGTAATTTCGTGAAAGTTTGGGGCCTTTGTGTAAATTTATAAAAGTTGGGGTTTTAGCTATATAAAACCTAAATGCATGTTTGACATGAATAAATGAAGTAAATGTTGAAACATTGATGAAAGTGAAACCGTGTAGGGTTGAAATGTTAATTATGGAAAATGCCCTAATTACATTGATTGATTAATTTGTAAATTAATTGTTGGAAATTGGAAAGGGAAGGGATAAAAGGGTGTAGTAGAGTCACTTATCGCTCACCGAATTAAAATGTTGATTTAATATCCATTTGTGCATTTATTTTCTGTTTAGAAATAACTGCTTTGGACTATCGGTGGAGGATAGTCGTGATTGTTGTAGACAATGCATGATGATTAGGCAAACTAAAACTAATCGATTGAATGTGTCATAGAGTATGACGGTGGATTGAATACATTAATTTTATGTATTGATTGATTGTGTATAGAACCTTTGTGTTTATATGCATTGTGTATAGAGGAGGAGATGGGGGATGTACTCCGCGGCTTAGGGGAAGATGGAGGATGTACCTCTAAACCGGATAGTGTTGGGAGGAGATGGAGGATGAACTCCGTAGATACAGCTCATATGCTTGTCTAGAGAAGTGAAGATACAGCTCATAGGCTTATCTTTGAGAAGTGTAGATACAGCTCATATGCTTGTCTAGTGAAGTGTGGATACAGCTTATATGCTTATCTGTTGATGCGTGATATGTTTATCTATTGATATGTTGATATAGCTAATATGCTTATCTACTAAATAAAGGTGGAGAATGAAAAGTAACATAGACTTGTATGTTATGAAACTGTGATGAGATATATGTGGATGTATCGGTGTTGGCCATCTATCAATTGCTAATCTTTTAGTCATCGTTCATAGTTGGTTTAGTATATCTCTGCTGGGCTGTGGCTCACCCTATATGGGAATATCATTTTTAGGTACATGTAGCATGCCACCTCCAAGGACGTAGCTTGGGAGGCTAGAGGCAGGCGGACTTTTGTCGTTTTATTTCTTTGATGTATTACATGTATATTCAAGCCAAGGGTTTAATGTGTAAATGAGTTAGCACTCTTTTGTTGTAACCAAGTGTTAACTTGGAAAGCTGTAAGCCCGTAGGGCATTTGCTTTTGTTGTTAACATGTAATACTTTTGTAAGAAACTACTCTGATGAATAGAAGAATCTTTATCTTTATTACCAATTCATGTCTATATTGATGGGTTTAATGTTATTATTTTGAGGGCGTTACACAAAAGATTTGCCAAGTTTAGACTCTTTTGTGTTTATCTATTTCACATTGCACTTGTGGAATTAAATTTAGAACCACGGGAGTCTGAACTACAGGACTGATCATATCCGAAAGAAGAACGAAAAGTCAAGCTACACATAGGGCCCAACTTTCTTGCCACATCATTGTGGGTGAAAATGTGAGTCTGTAGCATTGCTAGAACAATAAGTTATTACACGTAACTCCCACTTTTTTTATAAAATAAAGTTTCACCAACTATCACTTTTAATAGAAAATTAATATTTATTTCTATTGTATTTTAGCAAAAGTCACTTCTTAACTGCTTATGCCAACTTTATTTTTTTTATTGTTTAATTTATAATTGAGATATAAAAAAAAAAAATTAAAAAATTAATAGAATCCATATTTGGCAAGTGTTAAAAAAGTCATTTATTTTCCTAATATTTTTATCTTTTGTTAAAAAAATATTTGTATTAAAATAATTTATTGTTTAAGTCCTTATAGTTTAGAGTGATAAAAAAAAAAAAAAAAAACCATTATAAAATTTAAAATAAAAAATGACAAAAAAATAAAAATATAAACTTTTAATAACGATTAACAATTTAAGCACATATATTTTATAACATATTATATTTAGACCAATAATATTATGACACATGTGAATATTGATTTCATTCTAATTGCAGTAATATAATTTAAAGAAAATTGAAATTTTAAATTTTATTTTATAATTTAATGAAAGATGCATAAATTAAGGAATTAATATTGATCTTATTCCAATGATGGTAACAAAATTTAAAGAAAAATCTAAATTTAAAATTTTATTTTAAAAATATAAAGTTAATTTATAGACAAATCATATTGTGACACATATTAACAAAAATTAAATAAAATCAAAAAAATGAGAAAACAAATTCTGACTTTCAACCTTAATAAGATAATATCATTGTGCAATTATTATGCTTGGTTACCACTTTTCAAAAATACTTTTTAGAAAATTCTACTCTTTCATTTTCCGTATTTTTTTGTTTTTACTGAATTTTTTTAATATTTTGAGCAATTTTTTTTTTAATTTTTAGACATACCTAACATAAATATACCTAAAAAGTAAAAAAAAAAATGAAAAAAACATTTTAAAAATTTACTAAATACCAAAAATATAAAAAAAAAATACAAGAATTCAGTACATTTTTTATATTTTTATGTATTTATTAATTTTTAAAAATATTTTTTCACAAATTTTTTACTTTTTAGATACACCTAAGTAAGGTGCATCTAAAAAAGTAAAAAAAAATATTTAAAATTTTAAAAATAGTTACTAAAAATAAAAAAAAATATGAAAATAAAAAAACTCAATTTTCAAAAAACTTAATTCAAAAAACTCAAACCAAACACATAAGTACGTAGATGCTCTCAAAGTTGATTTTTAAATTTTTTTTTCTTTTTTTTCTCTTTTCGGTGCAAGCCACTAGGTAAATCTATATATAATATGCAACAGCGCTGCATACCCCCAGTTAGGGGTGTGCATAATACCGCCGAAACCGCCAAAACCGCACCGAACCGCACCGCCAAGGAAAATTCATTATTATTTGTCAATCGAACCGCCGGTTTTTGGTAAGAAAAATGGCAAATTCTAGTGACGCTTTTATCAATCCGCCGGTTTCTATTTTTCTTCCAAACCGCACCGACCCGCACCGCTATTAAATCATGTTTTATAGGATTCTAAAAATTCTTTTTTACTTAAGTTTGCTTGTTGTTCTATACCTTAGAATATAGTATTACATTACTGCTCGAGGGGAATTTTATGTATTGTATTTCATCATTGTAGCTTCCACAGATGCTTGTAATGAACTGATGGCATAGTCGTTGATATTATCATGTTGTTGCTACATTTGCTGCATCAGAAGAAAGCTTCGCAAGATGCTTAACATCACGATATCTCTCGTCTTTTTTTTACTCTTTGATTTAAGTTTTGTAATTTGAATTATATTTTTTATAAACCGCCAATCCGCCCGAACCGCCAAGGCAAATTCGCCATTATTTGCCAACCGAACCGCCGGTTTTTGATAAGGAAAATGGCAAATTCTAGTGACACTTTTATCAATCCGCCACCCGCCATATGGTTTCTATTTTTCTCTCAAACCGCACCGACCCGCACCGCGCACACTCCTACCCCCAGTGGGGGTCGCGCCCCCAGTGACGTGGCGCCCCCACTGGCTGAAAACTCAAAAAAAAAAAAAAAAAAAACAATTTTTTTTTTGGACCAATCCCGAAGCGACACCTCACTGGGGGTCGACCCCCAGTGGGGGTAGAAAGCATTTTTCATATAATATGTATCTCGAAGAAAAAATTATTTTAATTCTAGTTTTTTTTGTTTGGATAGAATATGAAAATAGAGACTACAGCAGAAACAAAAAAAGAAAAACATTGAATCATGAAGCAGCAACATCAAGACGAACAGACGAAGCAACCGAAGGCGGAACCTCTTCCATCCAAACACTCAACCCCAAAGAGGAGATATCCAATCTTGGCAACCGGTGAGATACCTCATTTCCCGTCCGGTGAACATGGCTTACCATGAAGGAACGAAAGAAGGACGAACCTTGATGAATTTCCATCATAATAGGACCAAACCCAGCTAGCTCAAAATCAGCACAATTGGCACGTATAATAGCATTAACCACAGTCAATGAATCCCCCTCCAAGTGAACATCTCCTAGACGGACAAGGGGTGCCTGCTGTGCTTAAGCACAGCAGGGTGTGCTGTGCATGCAACACACACCAATAAAAAAAGAAAAACAAAAGAAAAATTATATTAAAAAAAAGAAAGAAAGAAAAATCATGGGTTGAAATGGCACAGCAGTGCCTGCTGTACAGCAGGCACCCCTCACCCCTGCTGTAGACCAAGATCGCGATCAAATCGAACAGCGCGTAATGCTGCTTCCGCTTCCAAGAAATCTACGACCAAGATTAGCCCCACCTGATCAGATAGAGAGGCCATTACCTGGCCCAAATTATTACGAGCAATTACGCCTAGACCCGACACACGTTGCGCTTCACCAATTGCGCCATCAAAATTTAGCTTATAGACCCCCACAGCCAGAGGCAACCAAACAGCCGAAGAAGCCAAAGTGGTCATCTGGGGAAGATTAACCTGAGCATCAAGAAAAATCGAAAAACTATTAACCACAATAGATTCCACCTCCTCAACGCAGCTCTTGGACTTTGCAAAAATCACTTCATTGCGATGTAACCAAATTCCCCAACACACCGAAAACACAAGGCCCAAAACTTCAGAGCCATGGAATGAAGAAATATGCCAGACCCAAACAAAGAAATCACTTGTCAAACCCAGTTTCCATAAATGATCTAAGCCCGCAGCCATCCAAACCTGTTCTGCAAACTCGCATCGAAATAAACAATGGCGCACTGTTTCCACTCCCTCACAACAAACCTCACAGCAATCACTAAGAGGGATACGTTTCTTAATCAGATTTGATTTAACCGGTAGAGTATCGAGACAAGCTTTCCAAGCAAACACACGAATTTTTGGCGGAATTTTTAACTTCCAAACCATTTTCCAAAAAACCGCAGAATTCATCCCATCCTCCGAAGATCCAGCACTCATGTCAATATTAGATCTAGCCAACTCCAAAAGATATGCCGATTTGACCAAAAAAAAATCCCATTCTTCGAGTAATGCCAAACAAAAGTATCCTCGGGACAATTTCAACAAAGAGAAATGGCAAGAATTGTGGAATCGTCAATCAGAGAGAACAGAGATGTGATGATCTCCTCATTCCAGCAGCCCCTATCCTTATCAGTTAGAACCGAAACAGTAGCATCCAACATCCAGTCCATGGGCGGAACAATAAGTCGGAAGCACAAAGGATGTGGAATCCATTGATCCCCCCAAATCTTGGTTGTTTGACCATCACCAATTTGCCATCGCAACCCAGCTTGTAAAACAGATCGCGAACCATGAATACTTCTCCAAGTTAAAGATGGATCACAACCCAAAGAAGCATCCAAAACTATGGAAGTAGGAAAGTACCGAGACTTGAGCAATTGTGCCACCAAAGAGTCAGGATGCTTGAGAAGGCACCAAGCTTGTTTTGCAAGCATTGCCCTATTGAAAGCCATCAAACTACGAAAACCCAAACCTCCCTTCTATTTCGGCAAGGAAAGTTTGCTCCACCTAAGCCAATGTATTTTCCTTTCTTCCTCACGTTGTCCCCACCACAATTGACTTATCATTGAATCAATTTCATAACAAAGGCCCGCCGGAAGCATAAAACAAGACATGATGAAAATAGGAATAGCTTGTGCAACCGCCATAATCAAAATATCACGCCCCGCAGCTGACAAAAACTTTTCTTTCCAACCATTCAAACGCTTCCAAATATTTTTCTTGATATACCCGAAAACCTCCCTTTTTGATTTACCAACAAAAGTGGGCATACCCAAGTACTTCACATTTGTTTCCATAGCCTCCACTCCCAGCGGATCAGAAATGGATTGGTCACCAACATTCTTGCTAAAAAATACCGACTTAGCCAAATTGACTTTCTAGCCCGATGCCTTCTCAAAAGCACTCAATACGCAGCAAAACTTGAGCTTCATCAAAAGGCACTTTTACAAAAACCAAGCTATCATCAGCAAAAAAGAGATGTGACACTTGTGGGCCCGAACGACTCAAACTCACACCAGATAACATCTGTCGCCCAATAGCATTATGTATCAAGCATGAAAGGGCTTCCAGCATAAGGATAAATAAATAAGGAGAAATCGGGTCCCATTGTCGCAATCCCCGCAAGGGATAGAAACGTTGTGAAGGCACACCATTGATAAGCACCGAATATGAGACAGAGGACACACATTGCATAATTAAAGCAACAAACCCTGGAGCAAAACCCAAACGTACCAAAATGTGCTCCAAAAAGGCCACTCAACACGACATAGGCCTTACTCATGTCAAGCTTTAAAGCCATATAACCATCAGACCCATTGTGACGATTTTTGAGCCAATGAAAATTTTCAAAAGCAATGAGAAAATTATCAGTGAGGAGACGTCCAGGCACAAAAGCACCCTGAGATTCCGAAATCACAAACGAAAGCACCAATTTGAGTCAGTTCGCAAGTACCTTTGAAATTATTTTGTAGACCACATTACATAAACTAATGGGCCAAAATTGCGTAAAAGATATAGGCTCCTTCACCTTCAGAATTAGCAAATAAAAATTTCATTCTACAAGGTAACATCATGCCCCCCATTGAGAATCCCAAAACCGCACCACAAACAATCTTATTTGCTAATACGCCAAATTTTTTTAAAAAATAAAGCCGGCGTACCATTAGGCCCAGGAGCTTTTGTGGGATGCATTTGGAGTAGAGCAATTCTCACTTTATCCTCCGTAAACGGAGCAAGTAAGCTTGAATTCATGGCCTCAGCGACAATGGGAGAAACAACCTCTAGAAATTCCGCACTAGAATTTGAACTAGAGCTCGTGAAAAGGGCACCAAAATAATCCAAAGTTGCTCGTTCAATCGCCAAAGGTTCGGAAACCCACCTCCCAATACCATCTTCCATACCTCGAATTCGCTTTTTCTGATGCCTCTGCGACGCTTTTGCATGAAAAAATGAAGTATTTTGATCCCCGTTCTGCAACCAATTGGCCCTAGACCGTTGAGACCACATGACAGACTCACGCTTCAAGATCTCATCAATGTCCTTACATACCAGCCGAATTTCCGAGGACGTATCTTCAGACACAACTGGTTGTGAGCGCAACCATTCGAGACATGTGGTCTTTACCCCCAACTGTTTTTGAAGATGTCCAAACTGGGTACGACTCCACCCTTTTAGCTCTGTACTAGCCCGAACAATGTTTCTCTATAAACCATCTCCATTGGCGCTAGATCCATCACTGTTCCAACAATTAGCAACCACCTGTTCACACGCTTCCTCCTGCAACCACATCCCTTCAAAACAGTAAACTCTTCCATAGCGCGGGCCAAGCTGAGACCTTACTCGACATAAGCCAAAGCAATCCACAAGAATAGGAGAATGGTCTGACATCGAACTCACAAGAGTATGAAGATTGGCTTCAGGGAATAAGGTCTGCCACTCATCATTTATCAATCCCCTATCAAGACGCTCCCAAACCAAACCCGAGTCACGATTATTACACCATGTAAACTTCCCTCCAATAAAACCCATATCAGAGAGATGACAATTACTCAAAACCCGATGAAAAGCCTCTATCTGTGACCTATGTCGAATAGCCATACGCATTTCTCTGAATCAAAAAGAATTTCAATAAAATCACCAGCACATAACCACGGATAATTACTACCATCATGAAGTCGGCACAAGAGTTCCCAAGAATTCCTGCGTTTGATCACCTCAGGATGTCCATAAAACCCCATGAAACGCCACGCCCGTACCCCTAATCCCTCAGTCACCAAAGCATCAATGTGACCCATAAAGTAACTTTTGATTGAAATCTTTACATCAGCAGACCATAACAGGGCCAAACCCCCCGACAAACCACAACAGTTGACCACAAACAACCACTAAAACCCAATTTAACGCGAATCCTTTCCATATCATGAACTTGAAGCTTAGTTTCCGTAAGAAAAACTAAACAGGGACCTTCGGTCTTCAAAAGGAACTGAAGACTTCGAACTGTCAGAAGGTTCCCCAGCACCCGACAGTTCCAACATAGGAGACTCATGGCGATCAGCGGCGCTAGAGAACAGCTACCGCCATTAAGTCAGAAGAGGCAAACATATTCGTTGCCATCGAAGCCATGCAAACTCGTTTACTAGATTCCACAACCATATCAAAATCCCCTGCATCCTCATTATCCCGCGCTTGCTTCCTACATTCAGCAGGAGGAGGAGTAACCATGAACTAGAAGCCCGTTGACAAGCTTGTTTTTTCCATCGCCTTCCACCACGCTGAATAGATCTAGCCCCCAGCTCTAACACTTTTTCGTCAGTCAAAGAAACAGATGAAGAGCACAACTTTTCATTGATCACATTTGAGCAAATTAAAACCTCATCCCAACTAGGCTCCACCAGCCCACTATCAAACTGATCCACACTAGTCGTAAGAATATTAGGCCCATTAGCATTATGGCAACTTTCATCCACCACCTAGGGATGTAATTTTGGCTCGTGGCCCACAGGCAACTCGAAGCTCGCCCACGGTCCGAGGTGGGCCCGGCCCGTTTAAGCCCGAACCCAAGCCCAACCTGAGGCCTTGGGCCAAGGCCTGGGCCATCAAGCCCGGCCCGGCCCATCGGCCTGCTCAAGGCCTGTCCAAAAGCCTGGCCCGAGGTCCGGCCCACCCAGTCCACCTGAAGCTCAGTGTTATTTTTAATGGAAAATAATATAATTTTGGTAGAAAAAATTAAAAAAAATTAAAAAAAAAAATTGTTTAGGCCCGCCTAAAGCCCGAATACCCCTAGGCTTGGGCTTGGGCCTGGGCCTAGTTTTCTGGCTCGTGGGCCGGCCCGGCCAGGCCCGATTTTTTGCGGCAGCTCGCAAAGCCCGACACGGGCCGAGCCAGGCCAAAATTACACCCCTACCACCACCATAGCATTCCTAAAAAGCAGCGCAGGCCCACTAAGCACCAAATCCTGATGGGGAAGAATCTCCCGCATAGGTGGTTTATGGGAAGTCGAAAAAAGCAGAGGTTTTGACCCCACGTCCCCACAATCCGCCGAAACAACAGCCACACTAGCCTTTGGGGCCGAAACCATAAGCCCACCTTTTTGACTAGACGGAACCATAGCAACCAGCGCCAGAAGGTTTGGCAATGGAGACATTCGTGATACCACCGTAACAGAGGCGCCAACTGTGCACCCTCGTGGGCCACAACTGTTGGAGCATGACAACCACCATCTCTAGCACGAGACTCACCAGAGAAACCCTTCAATCGAAACATATCAACACGAAGTGAAGGCCCATATTGGAGTGGCCTCGGGACAAAAGCCACTAGTTTAGATTCACACTTCTTGTCACCATGACCAATCTTACCACAAAATTAACAAAAGTTTGATAATCGTTCATATGTGAACGACACCCATACCACATTTTGTCCAAAGAGGGAAATCTTCATACCACGACGTAGTGCACGAGAGACATTAATCCTTACATGGATTCACACTATAGTCCATATCAACAAATTCCCTAAGTTCCATACTAATCAGCGATCCAACCTCTCTAGTCATATACACCAAAGGTAGATTGTAAACATGGATCCAAAAGTCAAAGTAACTTTAGAAGGTTGGAGAGATCCATCAAAATTACCAAGGAGTAGGAGATGTTTATCGAAGCTCTAGGGTCTGTTTGTGAGCACTTTCGTCTTATCAACTAGATGATCAAACTGGAAAAGAAATAAATTCTCCCCTACAACACTGAACTTAACATCCCGAAACAGTCGCCAAATAGGAACCAAAGTAGCCCACATCGTTTGAAGGTTATAGGACACAATGACAAAATCTTGCCTATCAAACAAAGATTTGCAACCAATGCCGCGGCCTTTGTACGATCATCATCCAAAGCCACCAAATCCTCTTCAACCTCAATAAGGCACAAACCCCTAGCGAGGGCCTCCACCGTGGCAACCATAAAGAGAAAGAAAAGAAAAAATAAAAAACAGAGAGAAACCAAGCACAACACAAGAAATGAGATACAAGCCAAGTGCCCAAACACCCAAAAAAAAAAAAAAAAAAAAAAACCACCTACAAAGAGAAGAGATAAGCCCTAGCACACCAGGCACTCTGAGAGAGGAAAGGACGGCAATGACATTTTCTTAAAAATAATTCTACTTTGTTATTGCAATTTATTAAGCACACGTACAAAATATTGGGCACATAATATATATATATATATATATATTACTAAAAATAGTGTTTTTCTTTTATTTAGGTGATATATTTTAAAAGCTTACTTTTTTTTCCTAAAAAATTCACATCAATTTGCTTTTTCCATTTACATATAAAATTTTACACAAACCAAATTTCAATTATAATAACTAATTTTATTTGAGAAATACTTATTTTCTATATATATAATTATAATTTAATTATTATGATTTTTGAAAAAAATTATCCTGATATACAAATAAATAAATAAATAATTTACATACAAAGTTCTACACAAATTAAATTTCAATTATAATAATCAATTTTAAGAAATACTTATTTTCTATACATGTAATTATAATTTAATCATTATGATATTTGAAAAAAAAAAAAAAAACACATCTTGTAATTTATCATATATATTATTAAAACTAGTGCTTTTCTCATACTTAGATGATGCATTATAAGGACTTACTTCTTTTAAGAGAGTCACGTCAGCATATATTTTCTTAATTACATATAAAGTTCTATACAAAACCAAACCTAATTTAAATTATACTAATTTTACCTTTTTCTTGGACTCTATTTGACAAATATTTATTTTTCATATATTTTTATGGTATATTGAGATAATCCACAAACTCAATGCTAATTTTGCATTTCACGTTTTTCTTCTTAATTCTTTCAAGAGTATTGGAATTTTTTTTTAATGCTAAATTGCCTTTTTTTCTTTTTATTTTTCCGTGCACTATTCTATACCCAATAATAATTTCATATTATTCTATATTATAGATTTGTCGTTTAAATTTTATAGTAATTATATATATATGAAATTATACTTCATTTCTTACATTATTTTATATAATCACAACTCACTGGAGGAAAAATATGCACAACAATAATGCTCTCGACTGCTTAAGTTACTTTTTCAATTATTAAACAGTAAATTCTTTTATGTTTTGACATTATAATTTTATTATTTTATTATTATTACTGCGTTTCATTTGGATGTCTAAACAATTTTAAATAAAATTCATGTTTTTAGCTTAAAAATAACAAATAATGTTAAACCGGCTGAGTAGAGTTTGTTTACATTTTAAATGAGTTGAGTTTGTGTTTTTGTTTTGGTTTAGATTTAGGCCTCCATTTAAAATAAATAAATAAATAAAAATAATAAAAAAAATCCTTGGTGAAGCGTAGAGTTATCGTAAGAGAAGAGACGAGAAGAGAAGAGAAGAGTGATGGAGAGTGTCAGGCCAAGTTTGGGAAGTCTCAAAAAAGTCAAAAAGTCAAAAAGTTACTCAAAAAGTTATCACTATTCACCAAAAGTCAACAATTATGGCTGCACAACTCCCAATACTAATTTTCTCCTACACATTAATTTATACAATTTTTTAATACACATTTTCTCATAAAAAGTCAAAAAATTAACCCAAACATTCATATTTTTAACCTCAACTTTTTATTCTTGAGTGTTGAAAGGGTAATTTTGAGTAGTGTAATTTGCATGGATCCAACTGTTTTATTTGTGACATTAGCACCATCCCATCACTAAACAAGTTGGTATTAAAAAAAAATATATATATATTTTAGCATAAAATAATTTAAATATGATTTTCAAAAACTATTTTTAATTTAAAAATTATAATAAAATATTTAAACATAATAAAATTAAATTTCAAAAAAAAATAAAAGTATATGGATGAAAAAAACCTAAGAAGAAAATTTAGAATGATATTCTCATTTGCTCTTAAAATAATTCTAGATAACCAATAAATTATCACCTATAACTCTCATTTTTTTTAATTTCCATGAACCATCACTTTTTATAGCAATCTGGTTTAAGATCCAGCCCATTTGATATCTTGGATTTGGATTTTATGATTTTGTATTGTTGTTCATGACTTATTACTCTTTTCCCTCATTTAGTTTGGCTATTGGGATATGTTGGTTGCGTTTGGAACAGGTTGGTATCTTATTTTCCAAAAACCTTGTTGCCCAAAATTTTGCTTCTAAGCTTGAGCTCGAGCGGTCTTTGTGAACTCTTAGTACTTTTTCAGGTCTGCAAAACTATTGGGACTTGTTATTCTTCGCTCAAGCGAAGCTTCTTGTGCTCGAGCGGTATTACGCTCAAGCGTTGGCCTTCTGTCTGTAAAACTACAGAGAGAGTATATTCTACACTCGAGCGTCACTTTCTCCACTCGTGCGGTAATTATTTTTGTGTCTGGATGCTCGAGCGTCACTTCTTGCATTCGAGCGGACTGCGCGTATATCAGTCCATAAAAGTCACTTTTTGCATCACTTTTTCATATCTCTCTCTCTCTCTAAACTTTCTAAAAACCCTAAGTTGAGACCATCTCTCTCTAAAACTCACATTCTCTCTACAAATACACCAAGATCTACCCATTTCTCCACCCTACACCCTTTGTTAAAAAGGTAGAGCTCACATAGGGCTTCGTTTTCATCTGAATAGAGTTGGATTTCGGCTTCATCCGAGTTTCATCCATGTTTATCTCGTCTTCTATCTTTGAGGTAGGGATCCTTTACACTCTTTTATGATTTTTAACTTAGCTAAGTTTTTATAGAACAATCTTGCGGTTTTGGAGGAAATTGAACAAACCTAGGGTTTTGGTTTAAAATCAAAAGAGGGGTTTTCTAATGGATGTATTGAAAATAGTTATGGGAGTGGAAATAAGATTGAGTTGTGATAAAACTATTAATTTTGATATTGGAAATGGATTTTGGAAGAAAAAGAGGTTTTGCCCTAAAATGACTCAAATGTTTATTTTGTATAAATAAATGGAATTGATGGTGGAAATGTGAAATTAGATGGATATTGATGTGGATGGTGGAGTTGAATATGTATTATCTCTCACAACTTAAATTTTTGAAAGTTTATCTGTATTGGAGATTTTATATCTGTTTAGAAATATCTTTTTAGGCTATCACTGGAGGATAACTATGATTGTTGTAGAAATTGTATGAGGATTAGGTAAATCGAAACTAATTTCTCATCCATGTGCATTGAACATCATTGCTCATTTAAGACTTTTCAAATGTATATGATTTTGAGAAAAATGAGTGAACGTGGAAATGAGAATCAAGTCCCGTGAAATGACCGAAGCTTTACAGGAATCTATAGACATTCTCAAGGCTGAGAATCAAGTCCAGGCCCAAGTTCCTGAAGCAGGGCCATCTTTCTTGAAGAATGAGCTATTCTAGTCAAATCCGGACGGATTTTTGGGTTACCCTAAAGAGCCACTGAAAACAGATGAGTGGCTAGAGCAGATAGTGAAGACATTTGAGATGCTTGGCATCGAGGGCGACGGACTGAGGATGACCTTGGCATCCTTCCAACTAAAGAGAGATGCAAGTTAATGGTGGAACAATGCGCATGGGCACATTGGAGTGACTTGAAAGGCCTTTGTCAATGCCTTCTAGGACAAGTTTTTGCCTCCCACTATTAGGGAGAAGTTGAGGGACTAGTTTTCTCAACTTAAGTAGTTGAGCACACCAGTGGCCGAGTTTGAGGCCGCATTTACTAGTCTGTTGAGGTTTGCACCGAAACTCGTGGAGACTAAAAATCCTCGTTATATAGAGTTCGAGAAGAGGTTGAGGACCGGACTCATGTTCAAAGTAGCTGGGTCAATGATTAAAGATTATGGACGCCTTGCGGAGGTGGCGGTTCATCTTGAGACCATAATGCAAATGGAGGAGGAATGGATGAGGGGCTCTAGAAGGAGTCAGGATGTTTAGGGAGACAGTAAGAGGTAGTGGGGTTCTACCCCACAACAATCCCAGGGAGCACAGTCGAGGTCCACCTTTCCAGTACAGAGTTCGGGTTCTGAGAGGGGTGGTCAAGGAGATCTCACTTGCTTTAAGTGTGGCCAGTTGGGCCACAAGTCTCTAGCTTGTCTGCTAAGGTGAGGAAGACAACGGTTTGCTTCATCTTCAGCTCATTCTCAGAGCCAAAGTCAATGGAGAGGGCAGCCGCCTACTTGTTATCAATGTAGGGAGGCAGGACACTTGAAGAGGTTTTGCCCTCAGTTGGGTGGCACACCTAGTGCGTCTGGTTCGAGGCAAACATAGAGCCACCAGCCTGCACAATCAGCAGAGGCCTCGAGGGCCAACTAGGGAGCCTTTTCAGCTCAGTCAGTACATCAGGCATATGCTCCGAGGGGTGAGCATGTGGAGCAGAGACCTTTAGGGCGTTTGTATGTTGTTACAGCGCCAGACCTAGTACCAGCGCCTTCAGTAGTGATAGGTACTTTCTTGTTATGTAATTCTGTTGCAAATGTGTTGATTGATATGAATGAATCCTACTTTTTTATTTCGTCTGCATTTGCATTGACTTTGGGGTTAGAATTGGCTCGATTAACATCTCCACTCAGTATAGCGTCATCTATTGGTGGTGAGATTGTTTTGGAACAGGAGTGTCGAGGTTGTGACATAGAGGTCGCCGGTAGCCGACTCCTTTTTGTTTTTATGTTGATTGACATGTAGAGTTTTGACGTTATATTAGGTATAGACTAGTTATCATCGTATCGGGCTATCATAGATTGTTACCGTCAGAGGGTTACTGTATGTACCTTGAGCGGTGATTGTTTTTATTTCATGGGGGACAGAGCCAATAGAGTCTTATCATCGGTGTATGATTCGCGTGGGCAGAGTGGGCTTAGTTGTCTTCTTGCCAATTTCTTGGGTAATGAGTGTGATGAAGTCCGTGTTAAGTTGCCGAAGGTAGTTTGTGAATACCTGGATGTCTTTCTCGAGGATCTTGATAATTTACCACCTCATTGTGAGATTGAGTTCTCAATTGATTTAGTGCCTGGTACAACACCGATCTCTATGGCACTGTATAGATTTGCACCCGCTAAGTTAAGTGAGTTGAAGATTCAACTCCAAGAATTTTTAGATAAGGGTTTTATCTGCCCTAGTACTTCGCCTTGGGAAGCATCGGCTGTCTTTACTAAGAGTAAGGATGGTGTCATACGACTTTGTATTGATTACCAGAAGTTGAACTGGGTAACTATTAAGAACAAGTACCCAATACCTCGTATAGATGATCTATTTGATCAGTTGAAGGGGTCTTATTGTTTTTCTAAGATAGTCCTGAGATCGGGTTATCACCAGTTGAGGGTAAGGAAGAAAGATATCCAAAAGACGGCATTCCGTACGTGGTATGACCATTATAAGTTTCTAGTGATGCCTTTTGAGCTAACCAATGCACTCGTCGTATTTATGGATTTGATGAATCAGATCTTTCACGAATTCCTAGACCGTTTTGTAGTGATCTTTGTTGATGATATTTTGATATGCTCACTCTCTAAGGAGGAACATGAAGAATACTTACGGGTGCTACTTGAGTTACTTAGAGCCCACAAACTATAGGCTAAGTTTGGAAAATGTGAATTCTGGTTGAGTGAAGTAAGGTTCTTAAGCCAGGTGGTATTTGGGGAAGGAGTGACTATAGATTCATCCAAGATAGAAGCCGTACAAGATTAGGAACAATCTAAGAATGCCTTTGAGATCCGTAGTTTCTTGGGATTGGCCGGGTATTACCGTCGGTTTGTGAAAGATTTCTCTAGGTTAGCTTCACCATTGACAAGGAAAGGAATTAAATTTGTGTAGAGTGAGACTTGTGAGAAGTCATTTCAAGAGCTTAAGGTGAGACTTACCACTACTCTAGTATTGATTATTCTGGAGAGAGGTTTGGGCTACTTGGTGTATTGTGATGCTTCACGAGAAGGTTTGTGTTGTGTATTAATGCAAGAGGGGAAAGTAGTAGCTTATGGCTCACGACAGTTGAAAACACATGAGAGGAACTACCTTACTCACGACCAAGAGTTAGCAGGAGTGATCTTTGCCTTAAAGATTTGGAGGCATTATTTGTATGGTGAGAAGTTTGAAGTATTTTCGAACCACAAGAGTCTGAAATATCTGTTTACAGAAAGACTTGAATCTGAAGTAAAGGAGGTGGATGTTGCATAATCATCTGGGGAAGGGCAATGTTGTGGCCGGTACCCTAAGTAGGAAATCCATTGGTAGTGTAGCCAATATTGCCATTCGAAAATAGGAGATGCTTGGTGCTATTGGTGAGTTTGACCTACATCTTGGCTAGTCCATTGAGTCTACAACCTTGTTTTCGGTAGTTGCACAACCTACCCTTGTAAGCCAAGTTATAGAAGCATAGAGGGGTGACCTTGATGCAGAATCCCTCCGGGAGAAGATCTCTAGCAAAAAGGTAGAGAAGGGATTGAACGTGTATTCTGACTTGAGTGTTAGATACCTTAACCGTCTTTTCGTGCCGGAGTCTTACCAAGAGGAAGTACTTTGAGAGTTTCACCATTTACGCCTTTCCGGTGCATCCGGGAGGCACAAAGATATATCATGATCTTAGTCGTCAATTTTGGTGAAGGGAAATGAAGAAGGATGTAGCCACATTCGTGTCGAGGTGCCTTACTTGTCAACAAGTGAAGGTCGAGCATCAGAGGCCTGCGGGTTTATTGTAACCCTTGCCTATAGCCGAGTGGAAGTGGGAGCATGTCACGATAGATTTTGTTGTGGGTCTTCAGAGGACTCAATAGGGTAATGATGCCATTTGGGTGGTAGTTGATTGATTGACCAAGTTAGCACACTTTAGACCTATACGCACGAGTGACTCGATAGATTTTCTAGCCGACCTTTACATTAAGGACATTGTTCGACTCCATGGGGTCCCTGTGACTATTGCTTCGGATAGAGATTCGCGTTTCACGGCTTGGTTGTGGCAGTGCCTATAGAGTGCCTTGGGCATGAGATTGACTTTTAACACCGCATATCATCCTCAGACTGACAGTCAGTCAAAGCGCACTATTCAGATTCTAGAGAATTATGTTTCGGGGTTGTGTTCTTGACTTTAAGAGGTCGTGGGAGAGGCACTTGCCCTTAGTGGAGTTTGCCTATAATAATAGCTTCCAGTCGAGTATTGGTATGGCGCCGTTTGAGGCAATGTATGGTTGACCTTGTAGATCTCCTGTGTGTTGGGCTGATGTAGCGACCCTAATTTTTTTAAGTCATTATTTATTATTATTATTATTACTTTATTTTATTTTTAGCTTTATTAATTGTATGGATACATGAGAATCTAATGTGATATTTAATTAATTTAATGTGCTATTCAATTATATATAATTAATTTGAATATTTATATATATTGATATTTTTGTTTTTTTATATATAAAAGGTGTTATATATATATACTAGCGTATGCCCGTGCTTGAAGGCACGGTGTAAATAATGTTAGGATCAAATTGTAATTGTAATTTATACAACTACACAATTGAGAAAACTTAGTTTGATCCAACTTATAGACACACATATTCAAGAACGATCACCCTAGAGTTCTATTTAAAAAATGGCAAATGAAGCTAAGTAGAATATATTTAGTTCCCTTTGCCTTTGTCAAACTGGAAAGAGACAGAGGGTGGGAAGGCAAGTAAAGCAATAATGTAATAGGCAATTCTAAAGCAAAAAAATACACACGACAACAACATTTTATAAGCAATAATGAAGGCAACTGAAGCAACATTGTAAATAATGTTAGGATCAAAATATAATTGAAATTTGTGAAGTTTGTGAAGGACAAAATTTAAATAAAATAAAACAACAAAAACATTCAAGCACATGACAACTTGATTAATTGTTCATAGCATGAGGAAATTAGGCTCTTGTTCATTCCACTCTCAAACGGATCCTAAAACAACCAAAATGAAAATGAAGAAACTGATAGCAAAATAAGTTTAATAGTTAGCAATCAAACAGAGAGAGAAGCTGAGAGGCAAAACAAACAGACACAACCCAAGAAATTCTAAACAAACCCCAAGAATTCCATGACTAAACCTTTGGATCATACAGGAAAATAAATTTTCCATAAACTACAGGCTACCTGCAAGATGCATTATGGTCCAAAATGAATTAAAATAAATCAAAATAGGTGATCAAGGGCCTCAATCTCATAGCTTACAGTTTATATCCATGACAGTAATGCCTTTACATGCAGTAAACCAATGTGATGTGCTGTGTCATTTCCATTCTTTTCTCACCCCTTACAATCCAACCAAGGGCTTACATATTTTTATAACCTCAAAATAGCAAGAAAGCTGCAAGTTTTATAATATTAAAAAAAAACAGTTGGTACAAACATATAAAGAAACACAGCAAAAGAAATCTGAAGTGCACAGACACCCAAAAGAGTCACACAACACAGCACAATTTCTTTTTTTTTTCTTTTGAAAGAGTGGGGAGTGAATTCACAGGAAGAAACAAAATTCTATGAAACTCAAATGAAACACCAATTTATTAGTAACCTAAACAAACTCCAAATTCAGCAACACCAATTTACCAGCACTTCAACTAAACTCTCAATTTTGCCAACAGCCCCACACAAAAGCTTCATAGTAAAACAATCCAATTCTAACCCCAAAATAGAACATTTCACAGCACCAACACTTCAAAAAAAATATGGAAGAAGTCAGACTTCACATACAATTACTCAATTACTCTTCTTTTTTTACTCAATTACTCTTTTTTTTTACTCAATTACTCTTCATACTCTTTTTTTTTTTTTTTTTTTTTGCAGAAAATGTGAGCATAGCTATTCCAGAAAGGAGAGCCAAAGACAAATAGAGATAGAGAGAGAAGGGAGAGAAAGAGAAATCAAATTACCTGGTTAACAGGGGTTAAATACCTCAAACAATTCGACTCTTTCCCAACAGCAACAACACCACAATTTTCCCACCAGCAGCAGCACCACAATTTTCCCAACAGCAGCAGCACCACAATTGCTTAATGCTAGGGAAACAAACACAACCATCAAAGGTGAAAAAAACAAAGAGAGAAGGGAAAAGGCAGAAACAAATTGAAACCCCAAGTGGAAAACCAGTTGAAAAACATGAAATAAACCCAGATTGAGAGAGAGAATGACAGCCCAAATCTATATAATAAAGCATCTCTGAAGATATAACCATAACATCAGACCTAAAATGGAAATAATAATAATAATAATAATAATAATAATAAAATCAATAAAAAGTACTGTAATTCAGAACATAAATTGGAGTCCTTTGTTGCATGCCACTATCAATATCTAGCTGCAAGCACACTGCTATAATTTCTAAAGGATTAAGAAAATAAAATAATAAGAAAATATGGTCCATTGCCAACATTTAATGCCTTACTGAATAGAAGAAGAAATATTGGAAAGTGTTTCCGTGGGGAAGAGACACAGATCAACATTTAGTGCCTCAGTAGCCCAAAATAGTACACATAAAAATTCATACTGTTATTCTTCAAGACTAAAGTCATGATTATTGCAACACCACTATTAGCTTACACAACGAATGAAAGTAATAGACTATGAACAAAATAAGGCTTCAATGCTTACATATTAACAACAATGAGTTCCTTTAATAGCTTCCTCAAACAGTAGCAGCACCATAATCTATTATTGTTCAAATGTTTCTATCCAAAAACATTAGCGTTCTCATCACCTATAAGACCAAAAACTATATCAAAGTTTAGCAACTTAATCATTCTCGAACCAAAATAGTTTAAATAAACATATAAGATTTATAATGTTCATCAATATTCTAAACACTGAATCTAGTAAGGCAGAACCTTGATACAAATCTAGCAAGCTAAAATTATGGAAAGAAAGCCTCTTATCTTAGCAAAATCAATAACCCGCCACCAAGCCTCTTACATGCCCAAGATGACTACTAACATGGAGCATATCCAGTTGAAAGAGGACCTGATCACAGTGAGGATCTCAAACCTCAAAAATAGGTTCTAAAAAATTAGCAATTGACAGTCAATTAGCAAGCCAAAAATTGTTTGATTAGCAGTTAAATTTTTTTTAAAATGGAATATGGGACTATTTCGGAAGTTAACAGTCGATTAAGAGTTTTTCTAGGGTAAACTAGTGAAAAACACGCAAGTTTATCAATGGAACACAAAAATGCAAAATGGAATGTAAAACCCAGATTATGACACCCAATGCTAGCTCGAAGATTGAGCAAGGAAAAGCAATAACGATATACATTCCTTCCCAATCATCCAACACCATAGCAGAAAACATGTGATATTTAATATTCAATTGCAAATTAAACTCAAACTAACAGAGAGAAACCTATTCTAGCAAAGTAAACAACCAAACACATAAGAGCATTATCTGATGATCTCACATTGGAAAGTAGATTAAAAATTATAAATGAGACATAACAAATGTGTTATAAAATATCCCATTACCATACCACATTACAGATCTATATATGTGTTATGCTTCTAAAATATGTCTGAACCATAGTTTTGGTTCCACCAATCCACAACAATCATCCATACATCAGAAATTCATAAACATTAAAGCAGAAAAAATTATTTCTGGAATTTTTTTTTTTCTGGTTTATGTAAACCTTCCACATTCGCTTTGGCTTAAGCTTCAATCTTTGTGATTTTTATATTTACATGTTTACCTTGGAAATTCATTTAGAACTGAGATTAATGCTTAAAACTACTTCTAAAATGGAAGCAGTGAGATGTGGGACTGGCATGGAGAGGATTACTTTCTCCAGACGGAAACCAATCTTGGTGAGCCTTTGCTTTTCGATTTACTGGTAATGTAAGATATTTGGGTATAAAGTTTTAATGTTGAATGGGTTTGTTTTCTTGTGAGCAGACCTATCTCCATGCCTCTGGGATGGAGTAAGCCAGAATGAAGAAGATCTGTCCTACATGTTTGACGAAATAACACCCGTTAAGGCCTGTGGGGATTTGGCTTACCATGTTGCCGTTTGTCCCAAAATTCATACATGTTTTTTTTTTGTTTGTTTTCCATTACAAAAAATCTAACTTTGAATACAAAATTTACACACACACACACACAAAAAAAAAAAAAAAAAAAAACAGAGCATGGAAATGGTTAAAGAAAACAACCCAATTGAACACAAAACATAATGAGAGTTTTGGGAGATAGATGAGTTTGGGGAGCTGAAAATATATTTTTGGATTTAGGGGATGTTTTGAACCCAACAGATTCTAAGTTTCATTAGAATAAAATACTATTCCATTACAATTTTTTTTTTAAAAAAGAAAAAAACAAAGCATGGAAGTGGTTAAAAAAACAACCCAATAAACAAACAACAACGATTAGAAGTTCAAAAAATTCTTAGAATCTTAACCCAACAAATTCTTAGAATCTTAGATAGAGAGATACAAACTTAATATAAGTTTATTGAATAGAGATCAGAAAATTAATAAGGGAAAATCGAATTGCATATCAATTTCTTTTCCCAAGCAAATCACCATAATGAACCAAAGTTAAACTTTGAAAACATTCTTAGAATATAGCCCGACAGAAAATTCTTAGAATCTGAAACCAACAAAAAATCAATACAGCCCGATAGAGAGAATTGAGCAGCGAGAGAAGGGGAACATAAAGAGAACGGGAGCGAGCATCTTACCTTGCGAGCTGAGAGTGGAGAGCAGACTTTGCAAAAATTCTTAGAATACAGCCCGACAGAAAATTCTTAGAATCTGAAACCAAAAAATCAATAAATTACCTAGAGATTGCCCGTGCCTGAAGGCACTATCTAATAAAATTTTTATATTGCAATCTATGTGTTACACAAATGTTAACGACCATAAAAATATTTTATGAAAAGTGTCTCAAAGTTGTGATCAAACAACCAAAAATGTTTAGGATCAATCAATCGACCTACAAAGGCTAGATGATTTTTCGTAAAACTACTTAAAAGAAATTATATAGTATACCCAAACAAATATAGCCCTAAATAGTATATCAAAAAAAAAAACCAAAATCAAGTAGTGTGTGGTTTAACTCTGTTACAGTCGAATTCACATGTGAAGTGAATTTAAAACATACATTACTTTTATTAACATTTGTTTTGCGTTTGAATTCTTGATTTATATATTATTTTTCTTAGTATTTTTTTATGTATGAAGTAGCTAACATTACTTGATAAGCCACTTTCGAGGTGAATCACCTCAATTTCGTAATTATTGTTCTTAAAAAGCAACTAATATGCTATTTCCATTTTTTTTTTATTTATCCATTAAATTAGAGCTACCCTTAATAAAATAAGGGGAGAAATGATGGGAAGTGGTCAATCGTATACGTCCCAAAATAATAATAATAATAATAATAATAATAATAATAATAATAATAATAATAATAATTGGAAAAAGAATTCACACCAATAAAAAAATTCTCTTCTAATTTTATATGTAATGATATGACAAATTACATATTAACTTTTGATTTATTACAAATTCAATCATGTAACTCAACTCCATTGCAATAACTAAACTCCATTGCAATGTCATTGCAAATGAATTGTAAATTCCAATGTGCAAGTCTTTACCATTAATCTGGAAGAGTTACCCTCTATTTTTCGTAAACAAAATTCTTGTTCTTTCAATTAAAATTTTCCAAGAAATAGATAATTAAATGTGTTGCTAATAATAAATTTAAATCTATATAAAATAAAACAACACTTTCTTATGGAGAGTTATATAATTGGGAAGATCCCAAAACTAAATTAAATACGACAATAATTCCATGTACGCATAAAAATCACAAAAACATGCATACAAAATCAATATGCAAATTGATTCTAGGTAATGTGAAGACTACAACCATAATGAATTTAAACCACATTAATTTTTTTATATATAAATTACAAATGTATTGTAGTGCTCTTAATGGTTCCATTCAGCGGAGCACCATTTAGGTCTAACCCCAAATAAGACTTCAGCTACACATTTAGCAGTCCTTACCGGTTCCTTGATGTTGTATTGGGATATTAAATTTGTGGAAAAATAAAAAGCAAAAGCTCATTGCCAATCTAAGATATCACTGGATCCATGACTTGAACGTGGCATGAGTTGATCTCATAATGATCAATGCAAAAGTCTCAAATATGCATATCAAATTTTCAACAGACTATTACATTTGGAACCGAATGATTTTTACCATTTCAAACTCAAGAATGTGTAGCCTCATTTTTCCATATCATGTAAAAAGGTGCTTTAAATTTTAGTTACATCCACCAATGCAAGTTCTCCTTGAACCTGCACATATGACATTCTTCATTTCTATCTGTACATCAAAATATACCTAAATTCCAAGGAACAAAAAGATGTATAATCAATTACAAAAATTGGAAAGAATGGCCAAGATATCGTGCATGATGAATAAATTACCATCAGCCAAATGAACACAACAATCAAATTCAAAATCCAGAATAAATAACCCAATTGAACCAATTAAAAATAGATGAATCTTCACCATTAATCAATAAAAAGTATGATGAATCTGCAACAAAATTTAGTGAAACAAAAAACCTAGAACTTACAGGACATGAGATAAGACAACCCAACCACGAATATGATCAGATAAACAATCCGCTTCTTGGCTTCCTCAGCCAAGTCCCGAACTGTCACAACCGGCTTTTCAGTGCTCATTTCGGACCCTAAGATTCAATCTTTCACACCACAAAACTCATCAAACATACATAATAATCAATGTTCCTCTCTATAACCCTCAATTCTCTTCCAATCAATGTTCGTCCCTATAACCCTCAATTCTATAACATATATGAAAAATAATTCATAAAGAAACACTAAAATTCTGAAACTCATTTTTCAAAAAGAACATATCAATCCCATCACCAAGGATTCTTCAAAATTGAGTGAAATTAAGGTTTTAGTTCACTCACTGTATTCATTAGCAATCAAACATTTAGTAGCAGTCAAGGGTTCTTCAAAATTAAGTGAAATTAAAGTTTTAATTCACTCACTATTAGTTCACTCAATGTTTGAACTTTCAAGGAATCAAAAAATAGGAGCTTGAAATCAAAAACCTATTTGGTAAAAACCAACTATAAACCATTGAGTGTTCTACACAAAATTGGAAACCAATATGATGAATGTCAGACAAACCAGTTTTCTGATCAAATAAACCATACCTACTGTTTTATCAAATTCGTTGCTAAAATATAAACCATTGAGTGTGTGTGAGACAATGTAAAATACTGAAGAACTGAAGAAAAACCAATAAAGAGACAATGTAAAATACCTCTAATTTGGTGTTGAACGATGGGGTCATGAAGCCACTGTTGGGAATAAAGTTTCAGATAATAAGTTAAAGATTAAAAAAAACCTCAAGATTCTTAAAAAAAAAAAAAAAATATTGAGAATATAAGAATATAATTTGAGAGCTCATGAAATTAGAATCAACAAAGTCTATTCATTAGCAATCAAACATTTAGTAGCAGTCAAGGATTCTTCAAAATTGAGTGAAATTAAGGTTTTAGTTCACTCACTCTATTCATTAGCAATCAAACATTTGGTAACAGTCAAGGGTTCTTCAAAATTAAGTGAAATTAAGGTTCTAGTTCACTCACTTTTAGTTCACTCAATGTTTGAACTTTCAAGGAAGAAAAAAAAAAGGAGCTTGAAAACAAAAACCTATTTGGTAAAAATTGATTTTTTTTACAATAAATCAAAAACCAACTATAAACCATTGAGTGTTCTACACAAAATTGGAAATCAAAAACCAACTATAAACCATTGAGTGTTCTACACAAAATTGGAAACCAGTATGATGAATCTCAGACAAACCATATAGACAAACCATACAGACAAACTAGTTTTCTGATCAAATAAACCATACCTACTGTTTTATCAAATTCGTTGCTAAAATATAAACGATTGAGTGTGTGTGAGACAATGTAAAATACTGAAGAACTGAAGAAAAACCAATAAAAAGACAATGTAAAATACCTCTGATTTGGTGTTGAAAGATGGGTCTTGAAGCCACTGTTGGGAATAAAATTTCAGAAAATAAGTTATAAGATTAAAAAACCTCAGGATTCTCAAAAACATTAAAAAAAAATTGTGGGTTTGAGAATAGAATGTATTAGATTGATTAAAGAACCTAAAATTTTTGGGTTTGGGAGACGATGCCCAACCTAAATGACCCATAAACAAAACCATAAAATAATTACCAAAACAGACACAACATACCAAAACAGCCACAGCCCGACAGAGAGAGAGTTCGAGAGCATCGGGAGGGAGGGTTGCGAATGCGAGGGTTACAGATCACTACACCATGAAGATAAAAATGTGAGAGGCATAAATCGATCTAGGGAGATAAAAATGTGCGTGATGCCTAAAAGATGAGGCACCAAAATGTCGAACAGATGTAAACAGAGAGAGAATGGGAGAGGCATAAATCGATTTATTACCTTGTGAGTCGAGTCCGATGGTAGCCGAAGACAAACCTAGCAAAAAAAAAACCGAACCTAGCCAAAAACAACCGAAATCAAAACAAACAAACAAAAATCGTACCTTGCCAAGCGTCGGTAGCAAAGAGGGTTTCGGCGAGATCAGTTGCGAGGTGTAGAGGACTGAAGTGATGAAGGCGGATGAGGGAGAGGCTGTCGCGATGGCGGTGGTCAAGAGGGTTCTGTTGAAGAAGGAGAAACAGAGAGGGTCCGGTGAGGGAGAGGAGAGGTGGTCGCGATGACGGTGGTCGAGAGGGTTCTGTTGAAGAAGAAACAAAGAGGGAGAGAGAGATAAAGGAGGAAGAGACGTGGACGAGAACAGAGAGGGAGAGAGAGATAAAGAGGGAATGAGGCGACGTGGGTAGATAGGAAGTTTAAGGAAGAGAAGGGTTTGGGCGGGAAGTAAATATATCAGAATCGTTGATATATATTGAAGATTGATCTTGGCCGTTAAAACCAAATGTATCTCTAATACATTTGGGACATTTTCAAAAACCTTTCTTCCATATTATATAGATATTGATCTTATATTTATATTTATGTATGTTATATTTATGTGTATTTATATAATATTATATAATAGTCAATTAGGTTAGAATAGTGATTAGGTAATCAGCAAGAATTAAATATATTTTTGTTTGTGTCTAGTGGACACGTGGGTGTCAAATATTTGTACTCATATCAGTGTACTTGAATACTGACCCGTTTTGTCTCTTGGCATCTCGGGTGCATTCTGTTTGAGCGTAGCTGTGCTTCCTTTACAAGATTAGTTGGGACTACGATGGTAAAGAGAAATAACTATACTTGTTGGATATGTCGTTTGAACTTCTTTTGTTTTCTTGAGTTTAGGGTTGATATTAGTTTATGTATTTATTATTTTTTTTATGACCTTAGTATTTTGATAATTTGGCACAGTTTGTAACTTTATATTATTTAAGTTATTTTGACTATTTATTGTTACTTTAATGTTGGAGGTATTGGTTAGTTATGAAATTATGGTAAAAGGTTTGGTTGGCATTTTGTTAGGTGTTTTTTTTTTTTTTTTTTTTATCCCTTGTAATCTTTTGACGATGGAAATTTACTTAAACCCTTTGGAGACGTGAACATTTAGATTTTGTTTCACCTCTAGGATTTGGATGATGGAATATTGATTGGGGTTTAGTCCTAATTTAATATTTAATTGTCCAAATTTTGAGACGTGACAATTTGGTATCAGAGCCCTAGGTTACCCTAAACTTGTGAGAGTTTAGGTGATCCTTGGATTGTGGAAACATGGGTTAGCTGGTTTAGGTTGGTGGTTGAATTTATTTTAAGTATTTATGAATGAATTCTTTTTTTGTGTTTAACTTGAAGGTGATGGCTGGAAAGTATAATTTGCGAAGTGCTGAGCCCTATGGCATAGGAGGAGAAACAACTGCTAACGCGATAGCAGGAGCGGCGGCTGCTACCGGGGCAACCAATACATTGTAGGTTAATGTTCATCTTTGCTGTGGTCTCTGTCACCAGCTTTGGTCCTAACAACGGTGCATCTTCTACCTCCATCCAACAAGCAGGTGATCGACATGGCCTTCCATACAAAGCCTCAAAAGGTGTCATCTCGATACTAGAGTAATAGCTATTATTATAAGCAAATTCCACCAATGGCAAGTGTTCTTCCCAACTGCCACCAAGATCGAGGACACAAGCTCTCAACATATCTTCTAAGATCTAATTTACTCGCTCGGTTTACCCATCCGTCTGAGGATGATAAGATGTGCTCAGGTCTAACCTAGCACCCAAAGTATGTTGAAAACTCTTCCAAAACTCTGCCACAAACAATGGATCACGATCCGAAACTATAGAAATTGGCGCGCCATGAAGTCGTGCCACCTCCCGAATATACAACCTAGCCAGTTTATCCGCAGTTCTGTGAACATTGATGGGAATAAAATAAGCAGACTTGGTGAGTCGATCTACTATCACCCAAATAGATTCATTGCCTCGCTTAAATCGCGGCAATCCATCCACGAAATCCATAGAGATGTACTCCCATTTAATACTGTATATATCCAAATTTTAGGTATTTTCGTAATTATCATTTTAGGGTAAATAATATTGGGGGAATAACAAATCAGTATATATTTTGAAGAAAAAAAAAAGATTGATGATAAACTTTACAAACTTTAATTATTAAAAGAATAAATATTTTCATGTGTGTGTAATTATTTTTTTAAAAATATAACTAATTTATATTTTTCTCAAATATATTTGTGGCCTATTAATTCAATTTTTTGTTATGTAAAGTATCTGGGTCAACTTTTGTTATGTAATTAGTATTTTTTTATATAGATTGAATGATCATGCTCTTATAAATTATTATAAAATTAAATTGAATAGACACATCTATTTATTGAGAGACACTTTGTCTTGTATATAAGGTGTAAATTTTTTATTATTTGTCACATATACAATTTTTACTTAGGTTTAATGTATAAATGAGAATCCAACCACTTTTTAATAACACACATTTGTCTTTGTTATGAGAACTTCTACAAACTTAAATTTTTTGTAGAAATTTGTTTAGCAATTACATATGTGGTTAAGATTTATTTTAGAAGTAAGACCTATCATTTAAGAATTAAATCTATCATTCATCAGAATTGTCAATAAATTCTAGGTTTAGTTTCTTCTTTCTTACAATTTCTACTCAGTTATTCATCGGCCAAATCACATTTGTACATCATTAATTTACTTTATATCAATGGTTCTACAGCATTTAAATATTGAACCTCTCACTTTTCTCATCCAATATGAAATACTATTTTTGTATTTGATTGATAAATCTACATAATTTAAATTCACTATGAAATATTATTTTTCTAATATCTATTTTCTTTATATTATTATAAAATTTTTCATTTTAAAAATATAATTACAAATATGACGGGCAATGCACGAATATACCACCCGTAGTAATTATAAAAACCAAAATAAAAAAAGCCATTGCCACATAATTGCGTAAGAGTTTAGAGTATTGAAATTTTGTTGCTAAAACATTTCCTTATCATGTATATATATAGTATCAAGTGCATCAAATGTTTTTTGTTTTTGTTTTGTTTTTTTTTTTTTTTTTCAATTGTAAAAAAGGAAAGAAAACATGTACTCACACAACCGTATAATCTCATAATAATTTTGTAAGGATCAAACATACGACACATTCCAAAATGCCTTGCCTTAGGAATAATGTATTCTAGCATATAAAAAAATAGTATAAGAACAAATCTATATATCTATATATTATATAAGCTAAAGAAAAAAATTTAGTGAGAAGAATTAGAGAGTTCTAAGTGCTCAATCTAAATTTTTTATTTTTTAATTTAAAAAATAATTAATAAATCACACACTAACACTTTCTTTTTTAAACAAAGAGTGTATTTTTTATTCCTAAAATCATTCATTCCTTACCATCAAACAAGGAAGAAGTTTTCAATTAAAAAAATGATAATTAATAAATCACACACTAAAAGAATGAGTTTTTCAATTAAAAAAATTAAAAAGTCACACTCAAAAAATATTTCGTCATAAAATATTTTCTATTAAAATATTTTAAATTCTTCACCATAATATATAAAATAATTTATATAATTAAAATTTCATAACATGTTTTTTTTTTTTCTCACCATGGCTATTACTACTCAACGTATACATCAAATCTCATTATTTTTATATACAGTAAACGTTAATAAGGTTTCTTTAAGGTTCAAACTCTCAACTCAACTTTTTTTTAAAAAATTTTAATAATGAAAATACTAAGTGTCATTATGTGTTGTATTTTAATTAGTTCATAATTAAATTCATGGAGTTTTATATTAAACCCTTAAATTATGCCACCATAATTACCATTTCAAAGCACTTCCTTAATTTATGTTTACCATATCAGAGTTATTTCTAAAATTGTTGCCCTAATATTTCATTAATGCATGATTTTGTTAGATTCATACATATATATATATATATATATGGAAAATAATTAATTCTTTAACTTAAAATTTAAACATTCTTCAACATGGCCTAGGCTTCTTTCTGGTCCTCTATTGGATTGGAGAGGTTTTGTTGGGGCTTTTGGATATACTTTTGGACCCCATTTTGATCATTTGAACTATTCATATTTTAGAACTCGTTGAGTACATCATCCAATTAAAAAAGTAATTGATCAAATAATGGCAACCATATGTTTGTATCAGTTTTATATGAAAAAAAAATAGATGGTGAGAAAATAAATAGTTTATACAAACACTACAACAAAATGCACATTCAGCGACAAAAATTGGCGACTAAAAAAATTTAGTCGTCAAAAGTTATGGAATTGGAGACCAAAATTTTTTTTAGTTGGCAAAAGTAAAATATTTAGCTACTAATTTTTTTTTAGCTAGGTTATATTGGTTTTTGGAGACAAAAAAAAAATTTAGTCGCCGTATATTGAGTTTTGGCTACTAAAATCATTTTGTCGCCGAATGGAAAATAAAAAAAATATATTTTTATCTTTGGCGACCAAAATTTTGGTCGCCAAAAGTTTATTTTCAGCGACAAAAAAGAATTTGTCACCAAAGAACTAAATTTTTTTGGAAGGAGACATTTCAAATATTTTGGAGGGATTTATAAAATACTTTCAGCGACTAAAAATATATTAGTCGCTATTACTCAATCTTTGGTTGCAAAATAGTCTTTATGTATTATTATTTGGCAACAAAAAATTTATTCAGTCGGTAAAGGTTGTAGCATTTGTTTTAGAGGGAAACAAATTATTTTTGGCGCCCGATATATTTACACTCTGTTCTGCCTCACACACACACACACACACGATATACACTTCTGTCTCAGACATTACCAAACCTCACCCCCACTCACCACCAGCGCTCGCCACCGTCGCAGTTCGCCACCGCCACTTGCAAATCACCACCGCCAGATAATCACAAGTATTTTTCTCTCTCTGTCGCTCTCAGTTTCTCTCCCTGTCTGTCGATCTCGCTCTCTCTCCCTTTCTATCCATCTCAGCCTCTCTTTCTCTCTCTCTCTCTCTCTCTCTCTCTCTCTCTCTTTCTCTTGGCTCTACTAGTTTCAAGTATATATATTGAACTCAATTTGTTCACGGCATTAGCATTTCTTTGGTATCAGCAAATGGAGATGAGCTTATGGGACCAATGGGTAGAAGAGGCACTTTCCAAGTTGGAATCTCTGAAACTCCTCCGTTCTCTTAGACCCATGCACCGACCCATCAATGAACAATCGAAACCCATCGATACCCAGGTGAAGAATGCTTCAAACTACGATGAATTCGAGGTGTTCGACAATTTGCGGCAATAGGATAGGACATCTGTTGAAGTAGTGATTGCTGATAGCACATTTCAGAGATGGGTTCGTGAGGTAGAAGTTGTGGTACGGTTAATTTAATTGGGTTTCATTTTGTTTTCTTGTGTTTTATCTTTTTGTGGGTTTTTTTTTATTTGAATGAGTACTGAGTTTTTGAATTCAGCACATTAACATCGTTTTCATTCAATGTTATTTGTGGGAAAATTATATGGTGATGTATGAATTATGGTCTGAATTATGGTCTGAATTATGGATCATGTGGTGCTTTGTTATGAGAATTTGTGGTGAACTTGGTTGTGAGACTTTATGGTGATTTTAACTCTCTTTTTTTTTTGGAGCATTTTCCACTCTTATTGATAGCCCAATGAGCTATTATATTAGTATGACCCTTTGATATTTTGTATGGCTGTAGGAGATGATGCTGACTGTGGCAACCAAGAAGCTGAAATAGGGGCCTGCCCTCAAAAGTTTAGAAAGCTACTTTTATTTTCTGGAAATGATTACTTGGGCTTGAGTTCACATCCTACAGTTTCAAAAGCTGCTGCAAAGGTGGGTTTAATTATTAATGGTCAACAACATTTTATTTACTTCGTTTGTATTAACTATTTTTTAGACATTTGCCTAAGTTGTTTTGGCCCTCCTATTTTAGGCAGCCCTAGAACATAGATTGGGCCCAAGGGTTTATGCTTTAATCTGTGGGTATACAAGTTGATCACTCGATGATCTGCTAGGAGTCAAGATCGTTTGTACATTTTATCAATTTATTTTTACATTTACTTACTGAAAAGATTAATTTATTCTTCTCCGTTGTGTTAACACTTGCTGGTATGGAATAATGAAACATTACAATAGAGGGACTGCTATGTGTAAACATGAACAAATGTGTGCTGGAAACATGATCAGTATGTTGGATCAATAGCAACATATCATGTATAAACTGCATCTTCTGAATTCACATGTACAATATATTCTTCAATATGGTTTGATGTTTTGGGCTGTTGATGTTTTCTGAATTTGTATTCCAGAGCATGGTCCCATTATTTAGTTCAGAAGATACGGTAAATCTTTGACTTGTAAGCTTAGGGAACTAGAAAGTTTTACTTTGGGATTACAATTCAAGGAAAAGGAAATTTAAGTCTGATTCAGAAAATTAGTGTAATTTATATTTAATTATTTGTAACATTTGTTTGCTTTAGTTTGTGGCAAAATGGGTTGTCTCAATTTTACTGCTGTGAAAGGTCACTGATGCTCATAATATTCTCATCAAGATGTATGCTTATATTACAACCTTATGCATGATATAATTAATAAAGTGATAACGTGCAGTAAACTTGTTGAGTTTAAGATGAATTGTTTATGGCCTTAAATTATATTACAGATTTAAGGTTAAAGATCCAATCATAGCTGCATGTAGCGAGAACGGAGGAGCAAAGGCCTTATAGAAAAGTTTAAAGTTGGAAGCGGGGGCTGGAGTGGGAGTGGGAGTGGGAGTGGGAGAGAGAGCTAGGCCACTTTAGGAGGCCCCTTGGGTGTTTTGATTGATTTATTTGTTTGAGAACAATTAAGATTGCGGACCAAGATAAATATTATAATGATTTCTTTTAATGAAATTTGGGAAGAAATCCTAGGGGTATTTGGTTTACTTTTTCGTTAACCAGAGATCCTTTCTAATTATAAATGTCCTATAGGTAGCATTTTCCATTGGAAGATTGACTTACAAATAAAAATAAGACACTAGCTATTATTTTTCTTTAATTCTGGTTTTATGATTTCTGCACCTATTTTATCATATATCTTTGACAATATAACTGCTTCTTGTTGCTATGTTTTTAGAACTTCAGATTTTTACGTCTTTATAATTTATATGTATCCACTTAATAGTTTGTCTAGATCAACACTCTGCTTTAACTTTCTCTTAGAGGAGAAATTTGGGGGTTGAATTGAATATATTGTCTTTGCACTTAATTAATATTATTGTTGAATTTTTCCTAGAAAAAGAAAAATGAAAGCATTTCTGGTGGGTTTGTTTAATGTTTGGCTGGAATTGAGGAGATAGAATGAGTTATGGGTTGTGATATTTGTGCTGCTTGTCCCAATGGGAAGTCCTTCGCTTCTAAACAACAAATTATTATTAATTCTCTGTTTTGCAGAAGGTGACTGCTTAGTTTTGTGCTAAAAAGGACACTAGCTTGCCAAAGGAACTCAATTTTTGTTGCTTAGGAATTGGCCGTCACTGTCACGTTGTTTTTTCCAAGCATGTTTTAAATGTGGTTTGTGAATCCATGTCATTTCACTTATAAGTTGTTTTCTATTCAATTGAAATCCCATATTTGAGGGAACCTCCTGATTGCATAAATTCAGATGCTATATTAGTCCTTTTGGCATGGAAGAGGAGTGCTTGATATAAGTAACAGTCTTGTTACCTGGTTTATGCCTTTCGATGATTGGAGGTGAGTAGGTTGGTTGTGTGAGCCTTTATCAACTGGATCCTTCTCCAGATGCAGAATTTTCTGGATGAATCACCCCAACCCCCCCTCACCCTTTGAACTATTTCTTATGTATTTTGGCTTCAAGTAGATGAAAGTAATCTTGATAGAAAAAGGCATATACTTAATGAGGATAATAACAATTGCTTATGCAACATCAATGTTCTCTTTTTTCTTTTTAGACCTCAATATTTGTAAAGTTTATATGGTCTTTCTTTTACCTCGTTATTTTTCAAAACAATAAATAAATAAATAAAATAAAAATCTATGCTTGTGCATAAGTTCCTCATGTTTCTCTCATTATTTCGAAAGTAATTTTAACATTTTATAGGCAAACTGATATGTATTTCATAAACTTGATATGTGATTAACATATAGACAAACCACTTTTACTTATTGTAGGGCAAATATGATGAGACATTAACCATGCCCTGTTGCTTCTGGGATTTTTTCCTCTCAAGTGCGTTTAGCGAATATATCTATTGCATGTTATTCACATTACAGACATGTCCTCATAACCAGGGGTGGGCCAACTCTTGACGAGGCCTGTGGTGTTTATGCTTACTACCGTCAATGGCTGCTATTGAGGTGTTGTTGGGAAAGGATTGCTCAACTAGGTGCTATTTGGAGAATAATTGTTGCCGATATTACCGCCATTCAACCATTCAGATATCTCGCCCATTATGTGTTGGGTTTTTTGCATTATAGAATTATCTCTATCTTTTGGGTGCTATTTGCTTGTGAAGACCCATAAGGGTAATGCAAAGATTTTGCATTATATAATTTTCTTTTATAATTTCAAATATGCCAATGCTATTCGGTCAATACTAATGATTAATTTTTTTTTTTACAGATGAATTTTGGCATGGAATTGTAGATATTTCTTTTTTATCTAAGGAGGACGTGGTTTTTGTAGTACTTTTTATTCTGTATGAAATTATTATTTTCAGTTGGAATATACTTAGTTTGTATAAAATTTGACATTAAAAGTTATTCTCTTTTTTGGATGGTTGTAAGTGAAATACATGTTGTGGAATGGGTGATAATATGTATGTATTGTTTTGTTTGTATACCTTTATTGGTTGCGTGAGATACATACAGGTTGTGGACAAATTAATTAAAACAAAAAAAATATACAAAATGATTTTTTTGGCGACTAAACACATTACAAGAAAAAGCACATTCGACGACCAAATTTCCCGACTAAAAAAAAATTGGTCGTTGAAAGTATAGCTTTCAACGACCAAAACAACATTAGTATAGCCAAAAGTAAGTCTTTTTGGTGACTAAACAATTTCAGTAGCCAAAAGTCTACAGATGGCAACTAAAAATAAGTTTGGTCGCTGATTATATGGGTTTTAGTGACAAATTTTTAGTAGCCCAAAGTAAAGCTTTTTGGCGACCAAAAAAATTTGGTAGCCAAAAGTCTACAATTGGCGACTAAAAATAAGTTTGGTCGCTGATTATATGGGTTTTATTGACTAAAAAAATTTTAGTAGCCAAAAGTCTACAATTGGCGACAAAAAAATAAGTTTAGTAGCCAAAAGTGGTCATTTTTAGCGACTAAAATTATCTTGGTCGCTAAAAGTTAATTTTTTATTTTTATTTTGCTACTAAATAGTTTATTTTACATAAATTGTGTAATAAAATAATTATGTTTAGACATATACTTTTATATAAATATGAGTGTATGTACTATATAAATAATATATGTCACATGTATAGTCATGTGGTGTTATAGAGGCGTAGTGGAAAAAGTGGGGCATAAGGTTTATGGTGCGGGAGGTTGGCGGTTCGAGTCTCAGCAAGAGCGGATCAAATTGTTCAACAACGAATTTTTTTTTTTTTTTTTTTTTCACGTTTGAAGCTTTTGGCGACTAAAGGTATTGGTCGGCGATTCCTTGACTGTTGGCGACTAAAACATTGGTCGGTAAATGTATAATTTTAAAGAAATATAATTGACTATTGGCGACCAAAATTTTGTCGCTAAAGACTTGCTTTTTGGCGACCAAAGGTTTTTTGGTCGGCAAAACCCTCCAAGACCTTTCCCGACAGGGTTTTGGCAACAAATGTAGCAACCAAAATTTTTAGTCACAGAATGTCATTGGCGACCAAAAAACAGACAATTGGCAACTAATATTTTAGTGGGATTTTTGGTGAAACTCCCCTTTTGGGCCTTTTTATTAGGGTAAATGATAGCCCAATCAATTTTCTTTCAAAAAGCCCCTGAGCAGGAAAAGCCTACCTTAATAAGGACATTTTATAATTTCTATTTTTTTTTGTCACAATATTGCCCTTCTATATATATGTATCATACATTTGAAATATTTGAAATCTGAGCTGAAGATCTTGCATGAACGAAGTCGATGAAGACGAAGATGATAGACGATCTCCAAATCTAAAGATCTCACAGCCGAACATCTCTCACTTGGTCAACAATAGACGATCTCACCGCCGATGATCAATACTCTCAATTAAACGAGAGTTTCATTGAGATTTGTGACTGTTGATCGAGCTGTAAAGGTTTTTCTTCTCAATTAGGTATGTTGATTTGTTGATTAATTTTTTTTTTAATTTTTGTTTGTTTTTTTTATTTTATTTATTTTTGTTGTGTTTGATCTGATTTCGTTTGACAGAATCAGAGTAAAATTTTACTCTGGTTCTATTGCTCTGTTTTTGGTTTGAGAGAATTAGAGTAAAATTTTACTCTGGTACGTGCTCTGTTTAGAATGATAGTAAAATTTTACTCTGGTGTTAGAATGACAGCATAAATTTTGATTATTAAGAAGATATGAGAGATATGTTCTTTTAGCTTATGCGTTTTAGTTATCAATTTTTAACTAGCAAAAAATTACACCAAACAAGTTCATTGTCTTCAAAAATTTTACTTTTGTGCAGAGTAACATTTTACTTTTATATTCAGAGTCTAACATTTTACTTGTTTTTCAGAGTAAAATTTTACTTTTATACAGAGTGAAATTTTACTTTTAAATTAAGAGTGTAACTTTTTACTTGTTTTTCAGAGTAAAATTTTACTTTTATACAGAGTAAAATTTTACTTTTAAATTCAAGGTGTAACATTTTAATCTTAGATTCAGAATGTACAATTTTATTCTTATTTCAGAGTAAAATTTTACTCTTATGCAGAGTAAAATTTTACTTTTAGATTATTTTTGTAACATTTTACTCTTATGTCAAAGTAAAATTTTACTTTTATGCAGAGTAAAATTTTACTTTTAGATTCATGTTTCAAGTTGTGTTGGTGACACACTATATGAGTTGTCAATCTTTGGCAAACTAAATAGTAAAAATTAACTCTAAAATATAGTACAATGTTACACTAAACCACAGTAAAAATTTATCAATTCAAGCTAAACACAAATTGACTTTTGGGCTTGTAGTGACAGTAAAATTTTCTTTGATAGTGACAGTAAAATTTTACATTGATTGACAGTAAATTTTTATTGTTAATTGATTGCAGATTTGTAAAATGGTTCCAGCTCTTATGTTGTTATGCAAGTATGGTGATCGTACCATTGTGTTCAAGGTTGTGTCAAACTGCACGTTGAAGGATTTACCTGATTTCTTAAGTTGTAAATTGAAGAAGTTTGATAGTAGTGGTTGCATACTGTTATCGTAATGTTTACCTGGACATTCGCAATGCATGATTGATGATGATTCTGATTTTCAGAATATGTTGTCGCTTGTTTATCCCCTTGGTGTTGACCGGGTTGATCTGACTATTGCTGAAATGGGCATTTCAAATGAAAAACATGGAGTTAGAGAATCAGGGGACGCTAGTGGATCCAACATTACTAATGATGAAATGGATTTACTCCCTATGTTTTGTCAACACGAAGAAAGTACTTTGTTGTCTTGTGGATGGGTGAATGGAATTACTCATGTAGATCAAAGATTTATTGGAGGTGCAAAGGATTTCCGAACTGCATTATGTAAATATGCCATTGAGATAGGATTTGATTTTGTGTATGTGACGAATGAGAAGTGTCGGGTCACTGCCATGTGTTCAATGTGGGAGTCCAAAGCTTGTTTATGGCGAGTACATGCATCTCTAGAAAGTGCTAATAATTTTTTCTACATTAGGACTCTACATGATGAGCATACTTGTGGAGCTGCAGTTCGTACTTCTAAAAACTCAAGGATGAGTTCAAATTTGGTTGCAAGTTTGATTGTTAATGAAGTTCGTGGGAATCCCCAAACTCGTCGAATTGATGTTGTGCGTCAATTTACAGATCAATACGGGCTCACCATTACGTACAATCATGCTTCGTTGGGAGTTGAGAAAGCTAGGACTACTACTTTTGGAGATTTCTCTATGTCTTATGATGAGATTCGATGGTATATGGATATTGTGATGAGCACAAATCCTGGTAGCTATTTGCATCTTGATTATAACCATCAAACTGGACAGTTCAAGAGGTTTTTTGTTGCATTTAATGCTTCCATTCAAGGGTTTAGACATTATCGTCCTCTATTGTTTATCGATGGAACTTTTCTGAAGGGGAATATAAGGGCACCTTGTTAACAGCTACAGTGAAAGATGGGGATCAAGGTAGATATTACTATAATTTATTCAAAAATAACAAGTTACTTATTCTCAGAGTAACATGTTACTATTATTCAGAGTAAAAATCTACTATATTTGTCCATTTCGTTTAATATACTTATTAATTGTAAAATGTTATTTTTCAGGTTTTTTCCCTCTTGCAATGGCAATTGTCGATACGGGGACTACAGACAGTTGGGAATGGTTTTTTATGCATTTGTCGAATATATTGTTGGATGAAAGACCAATTACCTTCATATCCGATCGGAACGCTAGACTTTTGGAGGCTATACCCAAGGTTTTACCTACTGCTTACCACTATTTTTGTCTCCAACACTTGAAGGCCAATTTGAGGGATAGGTTCTCTGGTCCAAGTTTCAGCAATACTTTCAGGAGTAGAATAGTTTTTTTGTTTTCTTCATGTGCTTATGCTCCGACAGTGGGATGTTTTAATCAGTGCTTGAAAGAATTACAAGATGAGGGAAAAGGGATCGTTTGTGGGTTTCTATCCAATTTGCCTTATGACAAGTGGACTAATGCATATTTTAAAGGACAAAAATACGATGAAATGTACTCGAATGTGGCAGAGTCTTTCAATTCATGGATCCGTCAAGCTCGTCATTTGCCCACTACGAAGATGATTGATTCAATTAGGTTGAAGATCACGGATTTGATGTTGAGAAGGAGAGAACAAGCTAAGAAATGGAATACTTTTCTTTGTCCGGAGATGGATTCAACATTAGTACATGCTCTTAAAAGTGGAAGAACTTGGTTGGTTAGTCGTTCAAGTGATCATGTTTTTGAGGTTCAATCCCGGCCATCGGTTAGCGTTGACCTCTTGAATAGAACTTGCTCATGTTACCAATGGCAATTAAATGGATTTCTTTGTGCTCACGCGGCGACCGCTATCCAAAAGAGCGGAGGTGATTTGTATGCGCATGTGGAACTATTTTATTACACTACTAAGTTCAAAGCTTGCGATGCTGAGTCCGTTTATCCAATACCCACTGTTGAGAAACCTCTTGCAGCTATGGATGATCTTGTTGTCCTTCCTCCAATTTGTAAGAAGCCACCTGGTAGGCCAAGGAAGAATTGGATTACATCTAGGGGTGAGAAGATAAGACGAGTACAATGTGGTAGATGCGAGAAGTACGGTCATAATAGGAAGACTTGCAAGGAGACATTGCCATGAAAGACATTATTGATTTTGTAATAGAAGTATGAAAATAATGCAGTTCTTCTACAATAAATAGTCCATAGCAATAATATTTGTAAGGAGACATTGCAATAAAAGACATTTTTACTATGTTCTTGAATGATTGTCTGTTCAAGTTTCTGATTTTCTTTGTGATTGAGTTTGACATTGTAATATATTTTTTTAATGTGGTTGAATAAGTTTCATGTAAATAAACTTATAATGGAGTTTGTTCAGTAGGTGTGAATGTTTGAAATGGTTGTGCTTAGCCTGTGCTTTCAAAGTAAATTTTTTTGGTATTTCAGAGTAAACTTTTACTTTATTGCAGAGTAAAATTTTACTTTTTCGAGAGTAAAACATTGCCTTCATTCACATGAAAGTAAAACTTTACTGCCTTTCAAAGTAAAAATTTACTATGTTGTTGAATGGTTCTCTGTGGGTGTGATGAGCTTGTGGTTTCACAGTAAAATTTTACTTTATTTTAGAGTAAAATGTTACTTTAGATTAAAGTTTTACCTTATTTCAGAGTAAAATTTTTTATATAGAAGGTCAAATTTTACTTTTATGCAGAGTAACATTTTACTTTTAGATTTAGAGTCATTTTTCTCATTTTTCAATGTAAAATTTTACTTTTATATAGAGTAAAATTATACTTTTAGATTCATAGTGTAACATTTTTCTCTTTTTCAGAGTAAAATTTTACTTTTATACAGAGTAAAATTTTACTTTTAGATTTAGAGTAACATTTTATTCTTATCTCAGAGTAAAATTTTACTTTTTGATACAGAGTGTAACAATTTACTCATATTTCATATTTCAGAGTAAAGTAAAATTTTACTTTTATGCAGAGTAAAATTTTACTTTTATGCAGACAATATGTTAGCCACATAGAAAAACATTTCCAACCTGCACCAAAATTTACCACAATATACAAACTCCCCTGATGATCATCATGCAATCTTTGTGCAACAATAATCTAACAACACAACTACATATATCATCAAAGATACACAAGTATAACCTGTATCATTGTATTCTATCCATAACAATGTTCATTCCCAGTCAAAACAATATCTTGCTATAATACTGTATTAATCACCAAATCACAGTAAAATTTACTAGAACAATAGACATAGCATGTACTATCTAATACTCTTTTAGTATTATTTCACTTACAATTACTTTTTCACCATTCTTTCATTTACAAAATCCAAAATTACATACATCATTCACAGTAGTTCCCCAAAAAGTTGTCCACATTGTCATCCTTGAGGTCTTGGCTCTAGCCCATTTTTTTTTTTTTTTTTTTTTGAGGTTGAATTCTTCCTCAGTCCATGTTTTTGGATAATCATTCAAAAATTGATGCACTATTGACGCTCGAAAATTGTTAATTTCATCATCTTCCATAGAATTTGCAATAGGCTCATCTCTTATGATTTGGCGCATGATATAACATACAATAATTCCGCAATCAACACTGTTGATAAAATCAAGATCTTGTTAGATTTAGTCAAATTTGAAAACTACCAATTCAAGCATGTAGTAGTGGCGTGAAATACTTACGATGTTGGGCGTTGTTGTTGACTATCATTTACCGAAACCAAGTTTGCAAACTTTTTCTACCTCTCTTCGTTTTGTTGGCCAACTTGTTCTCCACATATGTTATCTAACATCATTGCATAATTGTTTGATCACGATTAAATACAAGAATAAGACACAGTAAAAAATTACTGTTAATATGATGTTGTAGACCGCCCCGGAACTCCCGCTCCGCGCGCGAGGGTGCGAATCGCTTGTTCTTAGCTACTACAGTTTGGACTCATGTCACGGTTCTGAATCTAATCTCGCAAAGTGCAATGCAAGACTGATAAATCACCAAAGAGTCCAAATCCGGCAAATCATTTTGGAAAATCAATTTTAATAAAGAAATGCCAAACATGGACTGCTTTGCCAGATATAGAGTCACCACCTAAATGTTTTATTTTTGGGAAATTTAGGAAACCCTGACTCGTGCCTAAGGCCACGTGTCCGTCATTACCAAAGTTGCCTCGGCTTGGGAACTTGGGTACGAGAGGGGAAGGTCATACAATGAGCACCCTCACTCGCCCGATCAATGATCGGCCTTTACTAACATGATATTTTGTTTTTGAAAACACATGTGTTCTTATTCCGGTTATTAACCTAGAATTATAATGTGATGCGCACAACATACAAGTATAGACTAGATCGCCTAAGTTAGAACAAAACATTTCGGGTATGTTTGGTTTGTGTTTGAGAGATGTGTTTTAGAGAAAAAAAATACGAAAAGTTGTTTGGTTTGGTTTTTTTCAAAAGATGTTTTGAAAAATTATTTTGAGAGAGAGTTTTGGAAAAAGTGATTGATTTGATGTGTGTGAGAGAGAGATTCGTTTGGAAAACTTGTTTGGTTTACAAGTTTTGAGAGATTTTTTTGGAAAAATTTGTTTGGTTTGATTACTTTTAAAAACTTATTTGTAGAGAAAATTTCCCAAAAATTTTTCACAAATACAAACCAAACGAACCCTTCATGTTCGTTTGTTTGAAAACTGTTTAGAGGTGTTACTCGCAAGTAGGCTAAGTCGGGGGTTTTGCCACCCTCAAGTGGGCTTAGAAAACATGATTTTGCCACTCTCAAGTGGGCTTAAAACTCACAGTTTTAATGAATTGTTCCAATTCAAGCAATCCAACCTTCACCCACAGGCATTCAAGCAGTTAATCACTTAAGCAGTTAGCCTCATGGCAAGCATGCTAGCATGGCAACATACACATCTCATGCAGTATGCTAAAGTGTAAACACTTACAGTGTACTCCGAGCCAAAATAGAGAACTAGTTAGAAATCACGCATGATCCTAGTTCATGTTAAGATGGCTAATGCAACACATACAAAAATGCGACTAAGATAGGCTTAGCTAATCTAAGATGTCATGTGAATGCAACTTGATAACATGCTGTTGAACACGTATTCAAGTAAATACAATGTAGTTAGTATGATGCGCTGAGCCTAGTGCATGCAATACAGATGAATGGGTGCACGCATGCGAAGCATAAGGATGCTAATTGAAACATGCCCTAAAACTAACCACTGAAAGCAGATAAGGAAAAGGGAGAAAGAGATGGGGGTTGGAAGACATGCATCACACACACGCACACTTATTACAATAGTTGGCCCTCTCTACGGAGGGTCTGAATAATGAGCTAACTAGCTAATCTAAGCTAATTAAACTAATTATTACAAACAAAACTAATTAACTAATCCTAGTTAACTAATTATTACAAAATAAAGCTAACTAACTAACAAGTTAACTAACTAGTTATTACAACACAAATTAAATAGCTAAACGCATTAACTAAGTAAGTACAAAACCAAAGCATAACTAGCTAATCAAATCAGCCTAGTAAAGCAGTAAAGAGATGCCCTTAGAGGGAGAAGAGTGCATGCATGTTCGGTCGCCTCACTCGGAAATCTGTCACGATGCCCCAACTTGCCTCTGTTTTCAATTGTTCTCAGAACCTTGCACAAAGCTCCAGACAGTTTCTAACTCACCTTGGGGATCCTCAGGAGCATGGCCGACCAGTTGTTGATGTTGTAGACCACCAGCCAACCACTTACCATTGCTGCAGACCACATAAAGTGGTCGGCCAGCTACTTTTACTAGTTTGCTGACCAGTTTTTGCTACCAGACTCCAATTTGCTGCAACAGAGGACAAAAAGGGGCATGACAATGTATTTGTAACATATGTGTGCACAACCACCCTCCCTATCATTTCATGAGCTCAAGGGAGTGCAGTTCTCGACCTTCGGGCCACCAATCACGCATCTCGATGCATGATGGCCAAAGAGGCAAGATTGCACATTTCAATGTAAATGAATACACAAATAACACATAAATGCCTTAAACTCTGTCATATGTGATCAAGAGTGTCAGCGATCGAGAATTGAGGCACGTTTTATCACTTCAAGTATGAAACGTCCCTCGTTTCTTGTGTTCGGATTAACACCTAACCCAAACAGATGCAATGCAACTCAAGCATGCTAAACACAATGTGGTGTATGCATATACAATGCAATGCAACATACGCAACCTAACAATGCTAATGGCATGCATACACAATGGAAGGCAACATAAGCATTTCAACACAAAGCAAACAACAAGGATGTGAGCAACATACAAACAAGCATGCATAATGGACTTAAACCGAAGATGGATGGACCTCAGTCATGCCAAAACAGTGGCTATAGTACCAAAACTAAGGCACCAAAAGGCAAGACATGCATGCACATGCATTGGCTCAAGAATTAAGGTATTAAGGTGCAATTCTCAAGAGTACTTAAAGAGTGAAAAGCATGGAAGTGTGACAACACTATAAGCTCTGAAATCAAGTATGAAATGATGCCAAATCACTCAAACAATACAAGCCTAGCATGCTAGGGTCCTTAAAGCATTAAAGCTAGCAAAGAGGACTATAAAAGGGATATGCAATACATGGCATAAATGCATGAACCAACCATGGACAGAGCTCAAATGGGTCAAGACAATGACCAAAACATGCTAAGATGGAGGCTCAAATGTCTAAGCATGCATGCATACGTACTAGGCCATAAGCAAGGCAACAATGCACAACCCATAGAGGCACTCAAAGGGTGAAAGAAGTAGGAACATGGCAATGCTACATGCTCTGAAATGTCATGTTAAGTGATACCAAATCATGAAAACAACAAAAATGAAGCATGCTATGATGCTCAAAACTCAAAGCTAGCAAGGCCAATTGCACTACAGCTATGCAATACATGAAGCATATGGCCAAGGCAATCCAAAACAGTCTTAGAGCATGTTAAAATGATGCTAAAACAGGCTAGCATGAAGGGCATAAAGCATGAAATATGCACGGCCAAAAGGAAGGATTACACTACACCTACTAAGACCAAGCACGAGGTGGCTTTGTCAACAGAAATCAGAGTTATGTCACGGCAAAATAACCCCCAAAACACACTGAAATGATAGCTCGCAAGCTTAGACATGAAGGCATACGCAATGGCTCGTGTTTAAGGCATAAAGCATGAACCTTCCAAAGCATGGAAAGAGTGAAAAATGTGAGTGTATGACCACACTACATGTACTGAAATCACATTTCAATTAATGCCAAATCATGGGAATAATCCAAGCAATGCATGCTAATGGACTCAATACACAAAGCTAGTGAGCTAGTTTGAACCATGGCTATATAAAACAATGCATGCATGACCAAAACAACACAAATCAGACTTTAAGCATGGTAAAACATGGCCAAAAGCTTCTCGGAGTTAAGCCAAAATATGTTAGAATAATGGTCCAAAAGCAAGGTGCATGTTAGGCTAGTAAATGGAAATGCACTACAAGTGCATGGAGCATGCATGGGACTATCAAACCAACCTTAACAGAGGTAAATCATGGAAAAAAAACACCAAGAACATGCTAACATATGGCCAAAACATGCTAGAAAGACATGCTCAAACATGAGGCATACAAGACTAGTTTGTAAAATTTACACTACAAGCGTATAAAGCATGCATGAGGTGACAAAACTAAATCAAAACAGTGGTATGCCATGTCAAAATAACCCCAAATACATGCTAAGATGGAGCCAACACAAGCGTAACAAACATGCTCAAACACGAGGCAAATGAAGCAAGCATCCAAGATACAAGGAGAGGGGATGACCCTCTCCTATTTGAGACCTCAAAACACCATTTCCACCACTGAAATTCCTCTGAGTTTCAGTGGTGAGAAGGCCAAAAGGAGGTGGTCCCAATAGCTTAAAAGGAAAGCACAAAACAAGGCCAAACAAGGCACAAGAGGGGGTAGACCACCCCCAACACCAACAAGGCCTTAAACAAACATTTCAAGCATAAAAAATCAGACCTTTTTGTAGTAGAAAGTTAGGCCTAAAACAACATGCAAGTTGGGCCAAAAGCTTAAACAAAAACAAGGATTTTAAGGGTTAGAAGCTCACCCTTGTAGAACCACTTTAGAGAAACAACTCCAGCAGCTATTTTGGATCAAAACCAGTCCAAAAACTCCAAAACCAACCTCAAAGGGCCTCAGCAACAAAAGGGTGGTGTTTGAGTGTGTGTTTGTGTGCAATAGTATGATGAAAATGCACTTTAAGGCACAAAACAAGAGAGGAATGGAGGATCATAGATATAGATGATATGTATAGCTCAAGCAAGATTTTCTGAACCTAAGGCATGAGGGGGGAGGTTCCCTTATATAGAGAACCAAAGTTCATGCTTGTTGAACAAGCTTAAGGTCTAAAGCCATCCCTCCATACACGTGTATGCAGGATGGTTTTTGTGCCCTCCAGTTGTTACAGCTGGCACCAAAAGATCTTCAAAAAGGTACTGGAAAGCTGCCGACCACTTAAAGTGGTCAGTCAACTACTTACACTGGTCAGCCGACCAATGAAAGTGGTCGGCCAGGGAGGCAAGTGGTCGGCCATGGTGGAAAGGTGGTCTGCACATTGAAAGCAAGGCAATGGTGTGGTGGTCGACCACTATTGGTGGTCCAAAGACCAAGAAAACCAGTTGGTCGACCAGAAAACTAGCTGGCAGGCAGGAAAAGTGGTCTCCAAGGGGAAGAACTGGTCTCCCACCCTTATTCCACCCTCCAAGCAAGGAAAACAAGGTTTGTCCCAAAAACAAACCAAAAAGGATACAAGACAAGAGTCCGGGAGGCTAGGCGCGCAACCGGAAGTCTCGAAAACTAGTCTACGGGCACCAAAAGTGATCAACAAGGGAAAAGTGGTCTACGACCACAAAAAGTGGTCTCCCAGGCCACAGTGTCCCTCTAGGCAAGGTCAACAAGGCATGGTTCAAAAACGAAGCCAAACAGAGAACGTTAAGCGGTCCCGAGACAAGGCGTGCGGTCAAAGGCTCCGAAAACCGAAAACTAGTCTCCAAGTGAGAAAAGTGGTCTACGATCACAAAAAGGTGGTCTACAGACCTCTCCCTCCCTCCAGGGAAGAGAAAACAAGGTTTGGTTTGAAACCAAACCAAAAGGGAAGCAAGACAAGGCGCTCGACCAAAGGCTCCGAAAACTAGAAACTGGCCTACCAGAGGGAAAAGTTGTCTACGGACCTCTCTCTCCCCTCCAGGCAAGGAAAACAAGGCTTAGTCCACAAAACCGAGCCAAAGCACAAAGAGTTTAGAGGCCTGGAGGCAAGGCACTCAGCCGAAAACTCTGAAAACTCAAAACGAGCACAACCTGCATAATCACCGAGCGCTTAATCGATGACGTCCAAGTCTTAAGGTTGGTCAAAAATGGAATGTCTACAGTTGCCCCTCTTTGACAGAACTCGGAAGTCAAGAAGTGACGTAAGTGAATGTCACAGCCCAGAGACGACCCATTTTTGACAAGGCAAGATAACAAAGAGATGCGCCCGCAGGCAGGGGCAAGATGCAAATGACATGCACAAAGCCGAACATAACTTATGATCATGCAAAGAGAGCTATGATGAAGCAATTATACGCAATAAATGCAACAATTTAAGTGAATGCTATGCAAGCAAGTAAACACGAACCAAACTACATCTCAAGCAGAAAGGATGTAAGAAAATTATGCAATTCTCACTGCGTCTCACGCGGAGTACATACAATATCGTCTGGTTTCAACAACTCCAAATGAACCGTACATACAATATCGTACCTGTATAAGAGAGAGATTCAACAGGTACAATATTGTAGAAGCATATTCACCGCTATATCAAGATACAATATCAATACAAGATAAACGCGTGCACATATGATGCCGGTGAAAACATGCATAGCAATGCAAGTGAAAAGGTACACAACAATGCAAGTGGATCGGTGCATAACAATGCTACTGAACGTGCGTGACAACGCAAGTAGTAAGGTGCATAACAATGCAAGTAACGTGGTGCATAACAATGCAAAGGAACGGTGCATAATAATGCAAGGGAAGAATGCATAACAATGCAAGTGACGTGGTGCATAACAATGAGAATGAAGTGTGCATAACAATACAACTGGAACGTGCATAACAATGCAACTAGAGTGTGCATAACAATACAAGTGAAACGTGCATAACAATGCAAGGAGGAACGGTGCATAACAATGCAAGTGAAAAGGTGCATAACAATGCAACTGGAACGTGCGTGACAACGCAAGTAAAAAGATGCATAACAATGCAAGTAGAACCGTGCATAACAATGCAAGTGAAAAGGTGCATAACAATGCAACTGGAACGCGCGTGACAACGCAAGTGAAGAGGTGCATAACATTGCAAATGAAAAGGATGCATGATAACATGGATATAATGCAACGGACGTAACATGTAGTGCAGTAAATGCAAAAAAGGAGGACATACTCCAATCACGCAGGAATCGTGAGAGGAGGAAGGACAAATCCCAAACACGCTGAAATCGTGTGAGGAAAGGGATACTCAAACCACGTTGAAATCATGAGAAGAGGTCCGAGAACAACCGCCTAAGTGCGTGCACAACGCAACCTGAGATGAATTCCAAACACGCTGAAATCGTGTGAGGAAAAGAACAATCTAACCACGCTGAAATCGTGAGAAGATGTGATACCCCTGTTTCGTAATATGTTAATTGGTCCTTAATCTAAGTATGATTATGTGTTTAATATGATTTTGTGTGCCATTATGTGAAAATATGTGGTTTTGAATTTCTATCTGTTCACCGTAGGACTATCTGTTTGATTATCTGCTTTGGAAATTAAATTGAAGGCCTTATCCGCCACAGAACCCGGAATTGATTACGCCATGGCGATTAGCGTGATTTTTAGAGCCTACGGTGAAATTTAATTGAAAACTGATTCGGACCAAATTAAGTTGATTAAATTATTGAATTAGTGCCCAATTATTTATTATTATTAAATTAAGTTAGTGGGAATTGTTGTAAAGGGGGCACCACACCTCAATTCTCCTATTTTGTTGCATCTTGGCTAATTTTTGACTCTAAGAGAGGGTTGACTAGAGAGGGTAAGAGGAGAAAAGTTGTGTTTGGCTTAAGTTTGTGGAGAATTGGAAGATTAAACCCAAGATTTTGCTATAGATTGGGAGAATTAAGCTCCTAGGTGAGTATCTCATGGATTCTAGTTTGTAATTTTGTGTGTTCAAGCTAATTGGGTAATCAAGAGTAAGTTTGACATGAAATTGGGTTAGTTTTGTTGAATTGAAGGTCAATGTATGCATGCATGTGTGTAGTTGTCTTGAATTTGCATATTTGGGCTTGAATTACATGATTCATGTTGAATATTAGTTGAAATCCATGTGTTTGACCATCTTTTCATCATATGGGATGAGAATGAGGGTTATATGTCACATGCATGTACAATCTATGGGAGTAGAAGCTTTGAATGCATGAAGTTGCTATGTTAATAATGAATTTGGTGGAGAATGAGCCATGCATGGGTTTGATTTATGAAATTGAGCTTCAAAATGTTGTAATCTAGTGTTTGTACCATGTTAGTACACATATACATGAAGTTTGAGGTAAAAATCATGCATTTGGAGCCTTTGAATTTGAAGTTAAAGCTTAAGAACATGTTCTGGATTTTCCAAAAATTTGAAGTCCGCTCGAGCAGGGGAAATCGCCGCTCGAGCATGAATTTCGTGCTCCCAGTATTTTTGCAGACTTGGATGTCTGCTCAAGCGGAGAAAGTCCATGCTCGAGCGGGGAGCTATGTAGACAGACCTTCAGCTCGAGCGTCCGAGTTCACGCTTGAGCGTAAAAATGATGCATCCAACACTTTTTGCAGACATGGCGTCTGCTTGAGCGGGGTAATTTCACGCTCGAGTGGAGAGCCACAAAAAGAGGCCTTCTGCTCGAGCGCTAGACTTCAAGCTCGAGCGTAATTTTGATGCTCCCAATACTTTTGCATGCCTCAAGGGTCCGCTCGAGCGGGGAGGTCCATGCTCGAGCGTGGACCCTGTTTTCTGAAATTTTGTTTATGCATTCTGAGTTCCGTTTTCTGTTCTCTTTCACTTCTAAGTACTCTTAGGCATGCATTGAGTATTGTAATTGAATTAAAGAGATAAGAATAAAGCCTAAAGAGGAAAATGTGAATTTAAGAACGGATTGAATTGTTGGTGACCCTTTTGTGTTCATGGACTGTGTAGGGTCGAGCTCTGGGGCAAACCAACCAACCGATCACTGTGAGTAATATCGATATTTTGAAGTTTGTCAATTGTCCAATTGCTTATTTCTCTACTTTGCTAGTTTGAATTATGGACAACTGATTGACATAAATGATTGGGCCGAAGGCCGTTTTGACATGAATGAATGGGCCGAAGGCCGTTTTGACATGAATAAATGGGCCATAGGCCATTTTGACATGAATGAATGGGCCGAAGGCTGTTTTGGCATGAATGGATGGGCCAAAGGCCGTTTTGACATGAATGGATGGGCTGAAGGCCGTTTTGACATGAATGGATGGGCCAAAGGCCGTTTTGACATGAATGGATGGGCCAAAGGCCGTTTTGACCCAAATGAGTGGGCCAGAGGCCATTTGACAGGAATGAAAGATAAATGGGCCAAAGGCCAGTATGTTTGAAACCACAGTCACTTGACTTAAATTGCATATGTAAATGTTAAATAAAAATGTGAATTGGGCCCAAGGCCATTCGGAGTATGTTGTTCTATATATTGTTTGTATCTTCTTATTTGATATTATTCACTAGGCTATCACTCACGCTTATTCATGTGTTTGTAGGTGAGCCAAGAGACGTCCAGACCCAGCCCCAGTGAAGTCTGTGTGGAACAACCGAGTTTTGGAGAGTCAGCCCTAGTGTCTTACGCACGAGACTCGTCTTCGCCTTTCTGCTATGCTATATTATTTCTGTCATGTTGGCGAGGACTTTGCATATGTCTGTATATAGTTGTCATGGGTTAACTTAGTTTTTGGATGATCCTGTTTGTACAGAACTTATGCTACTGCATTTCTGTTATGAGTTACTAATGTTTATGTGTTTGGTTGTATAAATGTGCCATGTAAGCACAGCTCTATGGACAAAATTTTGAACTACTTCCGTTTGGCCCCCAATATCTCTGTTAAAAATACATTTGTTTTGGTTTGAGGTCATAGGTAATCTCATGATTACTGGCCGGTTATGTCCTTAACCCACGAGGGCAGGTTCGGGTCATGACAGAAGAGGCCTGGGAACAACTGCCTAGGTGCGCGCACAACACAACCTGAGATGAATTCCAAATACGCTGAAATCGTGAGAGGAAAAAAACACTCTAACCACGCTGAAATCGTGAGAAGAGGTCCAAAAAAAACTGATCAGGTGCGTGCACGACGCAACCTGAGATAAATTCCAAACACGCCGAAATCGTGTGAGGAAAAGGACACTCAAACCAAGCTAAAATCGTGAGAGGAGGTCCAAAACAAATTCCAAACAAGCTAAAATTGTGTGAGGAAGGGCAAACTCTAACCACACTGAAATCGTGAGAAGAGGGAAACAAATTCCAAACACGCTGAAATCGCGTGAGGGATGGGACAGACTTTTACCACGCTGAAATCGTGAGAAGAGGTTAGCAAATTCCAAACACGCTAAAATCGTGTGAGGAAGGGAACACTCTAACCACGCTGAAATCGTGAGAAGAGGGAAACTAATTCCAAACATGCTGAAATTGTGTGAGGAAGGGAACACTCTAACCACGCTGAAATCGTGAGAAGAGGTTAACAAATTCCTAAACACGCTGAAATTGTGTGAGGAAGGGAACACTCTAACCACGCTGAAATCGTGAGAAGAGGTTAACAAATTCCTAAACACGCTGAAATCGTGTGAGAAATGAGACAGACTCTAACCACGCTGAAATCGTGAGAAGAGGTTAGCAAATTCCAAACACGCTGAAATCATGTGAGGAAGGACAAACTCTAACCACGCTGAAATCGTGAGAAGAGGGAAACAAATTCCAAAAACGCTAAAATCGTGTGAGGAAGGGCAAACTCTAACCACGTTGAAATCGTGAGAAGAGGGAAACAAATTCCAAACACGCTGAAATCGTGTGAGGAAGGGAACACTCTAACCATGCTGAAATCGTGAGAAAAGGTTAACAAATTCCCAAACACGTTGAAATCGTGTGAGGAAGGAGACGGACTCTAACCACGCTGAAATCGTGAGAAGAGGTTAGCAAATCGCCCAAGTGCGCGCACGACACAACCTGAGAAAGCCCCGGGGGACAACGATCCAAAATACTGCTCAGCGTAAAAAGGATCAATGATTCGAGATAACACAAGACGCAAATAAATGTAATAAGTGTGATGATACGATACATGTTACAAGCAATGCACTGCATGATGTTTAGGTGCGCAAAATAGAGCGAGCAAGTGCACAAGACAGTGTAATGCAGAGTGAATGCACAAAACAATGCTAAACAGGTGCACAAAACAGTGCGATGCAGGTTGAAATGCACAAGACAGTGCTAAACAGGTGCACAAAACAGTGCGATGCAAGTGTACTAACAAGTGCAGGTAAGGTGTGCAGGAAAACGCGAGCAATGCACTAACAAGTGCGAGAAAGATGCGTAGGATAGCGCGAGTAATGCACTAACAAGTGCTACAAGCACTTTCTATGCAAGATGAGAGTATGTAATGAATATGCACAAGATCGTGCGATGCGCAAGAAAATGCGAGTGATTTGAAATGCACAAAACAGTGCGATACGCTAAACAGCGCGAGTGATTTGAATTGCACAAAATAGTGCGATGCGCTAAACAACGCGAGTGATTTGAAATGCACAAAACAGTGCGATGAAATGCTTTTTTTTTTGTAGGTATGGAAGAGCGCATTTTCTATTTAAAAGATACGAGCATTTTCTCTACAAGTATGGGGGCATTTTTTATGCAACATTGAAAACATATTCTATGCAGAATCGTAACGATACGTGGCACACATGCAACAAAAGTGTATATGAAAGTGCAAATTCTATGCAATAGAGGAGCATCAAATATGTACTTTGGTGCCTTAAATTTACCTCTCAGAGGACTTTGCAACACACTCAGCTCGAAAAGGGTACACCCTGTTTATATTGGCAAGAAATAACATCTACATGTGAAAACCACAGGTGCTACTTGGACTACCATTCTGACTTGAAGCAAGCTTACACTTGGGGTCGAGATACACTTATACTCCAGAGAAATGGCGAGGCCTAACAAGATGCACCTGGAATGCAATCTCGGAATTTGTTGGAGTTGGAACATACTAAGATGCTCCAAATTTTCCCTCTTTTCTTTTGCATTGCAGTTTGGAACCTATGTAGCTTCAGATAGGTCCTGGTTTTACTATTCTCACATGACCTGGTGTAGACACCCCATTTTTGACCGCCCTTAAGACTTGGGCGCTACTGATGGTTTACTTGGTGATGAAAGATGTGCAGGGCAAAGGTTCGATTTCTTCGGCAAGAGGAGAGTCAAATCCTAACCTCACACCCCATTTTGGACCAAAGCTATTTTGAATGGTTTTTAGACCTTAAAACCCTCTCTTTCAAAACATTTTTGAAATAAAGTTCTTGCGATGTTTTGAGTCTCGTATTTTGTCAAATGTCACGCTTTTCAGTAAATAGAGCAAAGACAAAGTGGAAATGAATGAAAGAGAGATAAAATCATTGGAAAGTCTTTCAAAACACCTTGTTTAGGGGTTTGAAGTTAAAGAAAAGAGGAGAAGAGGGAAGAAACCTAGCTGAGGAAGAAGTTAGGTATGAATCGCTAAGAGAGAGTCGAGCGGTCCTCGCTAAATCAGGCTTATCTATCTATGCACTTGGATTTAAGCTATGAGGCTACCACCATTGGAAATAAGACTTCTGGGGCTTCATTTTACACTCAAGAATCTCCTAAAGCCGAGTCCAGATGGGGAAGATATGGTTGGTTGATGTTGGGCATCAATCCGGATAGGATCGAAAATGAGCGGCGTCACCAAAACAAGCATACCTTTTTGCATAGTTGGAATTTTGATGCACGACTGCCACCATTGGAAAGCTTACTTCTGGGGCTTCAATTTGGACACAATCATGACCTGAAAAGAAGTTCATATGAAGGAGGTATGCCCATTTAAAGTTGGGCCCAAAAAGCAGATTTTGTTGGCCGATCGGCCAAAAAAGTAGCAGATAAGTAGCAGATCGGCACAAAAGATGGCTGATCGGCCAAGAGTGACCCAAACTCAGATTTTTTGAAGATATTTCATCTCCAGCTGTTCCACACAACCTCCATCTGTCCCATATTTTGATATTTCGACCAAACTCTTGCCTTTTGCTATATATGGAGCCAAATATCTCATTTCTAAAGGGTTAGAACTTCTTAAGCAAGTTTGAGAGCTTGTCTCACAAAAACTCCCTCTCTCTCTACAATTTTCAGAGTTTTGATCTCTGTCTCTCTCTCTCTAAAGCCTCTCTTTCTTGCCCTTTGGTGCATAGAAGTGCATAGAAGTAGAGAAATACAACTAGTTTGCCTATGCATCCTTGATCAAAGTTGCCTATCTTTGGGAGAAGGTTGCTTGAAGCTTACTTGGGACTTTGTTTGAGCTTCAAAAGGTGTTTTGGCTCAGATTTTGGACTGGTTTTGCAGCTATACATCAAGGGTAAGATCTCATTCCCTTTAAGCTTGTTTTACACACTTGCTTGGCCATCTTTTCACACTACTTTGGGGCTGTTTTTTGGGGTGGTGTAGAACTAAAAAACCCTCTATTTTCCCTCTATTTTTCAGTCCTAAAAGTCTTGGTTTGTGCCTTGGTTGGCTGGGGGGTTGTCCTCCCTTTTGCTCCTTGGCTTGTAAGGCCTTGTGAGCTAACTTTCAAACATTTCAAACAACTTCTTTTTGGCCTTAGAACCACCGAAATCCAGAGGATTTTCAGTGGTAGAAACCCTATTTTGAGGGCCCAAATAGGAGAGGGTGGTCCCCTCTCCTCTTGTCTTGCTTGCTAGTGTTGATGGCCAACTAAATGAGCATGTGTTTTTACTTCTTTATGGCTTTGTTTAGGCTCATTTTTGTGACTTATCAGACCTTCCATAACTCTATTTTTTTCTGTCTTGGTCACCTCTTGCATGCTTATTGCACTTGTAGTGTAAATCCTCTTTGCTATCCTTGTTAGCCTTACAAAGTAGCATGCTTCTGTGGTTTGAATTAGCTTAGTTCAACCATGTTTTTGGTGTTATTCTGACATGTTATAACTCTGATTTTGATTGGTGGACTCACTCTTTGCATGGTTTATACACTTGCAATGTATTTCTTACAAACTAGTCTTGCATACTTCATGAAGTAGCATGCCTTTCTAGCATGATTTGATTTTATTTCAGCATGTTTTTGGTGATGTTTTTCCATGTCAATCCTCTGTTAAGATTTGGTTTGGTTGGCCCTTGCATGCTCCATGCACTTGTAGTGCAATTCCATGAATTAGCCTAATGTGTATCATGCTTTAACATGTCATTCTAGCATGATTTTCGCTTAACTCTAAGAAGATTTTGGTCGTGTTTTAGCATGCTTGAGCTCTAATTTTTGTTTTTTTGGTCATGCATGCCATGATTTGTATAGCTATGGTTCATTCTAGCTTGTTAGCTTTGTACATAAGTCCACTAGCATGCATTTCTTGACCTATTTGAACGATTTGGCATCATTTGTTATGTGATTTCAGAGCATGTTTCATTGCCATGCACTCACATCTTCCACTCTTTCAATGCGTTAAAGGGTTGGTCCTTTATGCCTTGAACATGGGTCATTGTGCATGCCACCATGCTTAGGCCTTTGGGCTATCATTTCAGTGTATTTTTGGTCTTGTTTTGCCATAATATAGCTCTGATTTTTGTTGGTGAAGCCATCTCATGATTGGTTTTGTTGGGTGTAGTGCAATCCCCTTTATTGGCCTTATATGCGTCATGTTTTGTTCTTGCCATGCTAGCTTGTTTTGGCCTTATTCCATGCATCTTTTAGACTCATTTTGGCATGATCTAGGACTATTTTGGTTGTCCTTGGCCCTTTGGGGTTTGATTCGTGTGGCCTTGGTACAAGTTCCTTGGCTAGCCTTAAGCTTTGGACCTCCTTGCATGCTATGCTTGTATTATGTGCATAATTTGGCATCATTCTTCACATGATTTCAGAGCTTACTTCATTGCCACATTCTCATGTTTGTCATTCCTTGCTCATGTTTGAGAGTTGAGCTCTTATGCCTATGTGATGAGCCAACGCATGTGCATGCATTTTCTTACTTTTCATGCCATTGTTTCATCATCTTGGCCACTGATTTGGGCATGATTGAGGTCTGTCCATTTTAGTTTAAGTCCATTTTGCATGTTGTTGCATGCTTGTTAGATTGCATGTTGTTGCGTGCTTGTTCCATTTTGTTGTTGTCGCATGCTTGTCGCATTGCATGTTGTCGCATGCCTATCGCATTGCATGATTTTTGCATGTTGTTGCATGTTTGGTACATTGCATGTTTACATGTTTAGGTTGCATTGCATTTTGCATGCTTGTTACATTGCATTTGGCATGTTTATGTTGCATTGCATTGCATCTCTATGTTGCATGCATTGCATTGTGTTTGGTTTGGGATGTTAAACCAAACACGAGGAACGAGGGACATTTCATACTTGAAGTGATGAAACGTGCCTCAATTCTTGGTCACCGACCGTCTTGATCATGCATGATAGAGGTTAAGGCATTTCTGTGTTTTTGTGCATTTCATCCATATTGATTTGCGCAACTCGGCCTCTTTGGCCATCATGCATCGAAATGCGTGATTGATGGCTCGAGAGTCGAGCACTACACTCCTTTGAGCTTCAAACATGATAAGGAGTGTGGTTGCACACACATTTTCTTGCAAACACATTGCCATGCCTCTGTTTGTGCTCTGTTGCAGCAAAAAGGAGAGTTTGCAGGAAGAGATGGCCGATCGGCTATCTGGTGTGCCGATCGGCTAACAATATTTGACTGATAACCTTAAAATTGGTCAATGACCATTATCCACCGGCCGATGGCCACCCCTCTTGGCCGATGACCTCTCAGAGTGTCCATAAGGTGGTTCAAAAGCATCACAGAAGTTGGCATAATTTTTAGAGGTGCAGAAGTGTGCAAACAGAGACAACATGAGGCATGGCAACGGATTTCCGAGCAAAGCCGACGGAGCATGCATCTCTTCTTTGCCCGCGAGGCCATTTCACTGCTGTGGATTAGTTTGAATGATTAATTATTTGATTTGTTGTGTAATAATTAAACTAGCTAGTTTGTTTAAATAGTTAACGTGTTGTAATAATTAGCTTAGTGTTAGCTAGTTATTCATTTTGATTATGTAATAATTAGTCTAATTAGATTATTAGATTAGTTAGAATAACTTAGCGTAGCTAGCTTGTATTATTCATTCAGACCCTCCGTTGAGAGGGCGAATTTTGTAATAAGTATGTATGAGTGTGTGAATGTCTTCCAACCCCCATTTCTTTCTCCCTTTTACTTAACCGCTTACGATGGTTAGCTCTAGGTCATGTTTTGATTAGCATCTTTATGCTTGCATGTTTGCATTCATTCATCTGTCTTGCATGCGATGGGCACGGCGCATCATACAAACTGCATTGTATTTCAATACATTTACTTGAATACGTGTTCAATAGCATGTTATCAAGTTGCATTTCACATGACATCTTAGACTAGCCGAGCCTATTTAGTTGCATTTTTGCATGTGTTGCATTAGGCATCTTAACATAACTAGGATCATGCATGATTTCTAACTAGTTGTTGTTTTGGCTCGGAGTACACTGTAAGTGTTTATGCTTTAGCATCCCTGCATGTGTGTTATTGATTGCCATGACAGCATGCTTGCCATGAGGCTATTTGCTTAAATGATATAACTACCTGAATGCCTGTGGGTGAAGGTTGAATTACTTGAATTGGAACAATTCATCGAAATGCGAGTTTTAAGCCCACTTGAGAGTGGCAAAATCATGTTTTCTATGCCCACTTGAGGGTGGCAAATCCACGTCTTAGCCTACTTGCGAGTAGCACCTTCAAACCATTTTTCAACAAACAAACATGAGATGTTTTGTTCCAACTTAGGCGATCTAGTCTATACTTGTATGCTGTGCGCATCACGTAATAAGCTAGCTAATAAACCAAAATAAAAACACATGTGTTTTCAAAAACAAAATATCATGTTAGTAAAGACCGATCTTTGATCGGGCGAGCGAGGGTGCTCATTGCATGACCTTTCCCTCTCGCACCCAAGTTCCCGAGCCGAGGCAACTTTGGTGATGACGGACACGTGGCCTTAGGCACGAGTCCGGGTTTCCTGAATTTTCCAAAACAAAATATTTAGGTGGCGACTCTGTATCTCGCAAAGCAGTCCATGTTTCGCACTTCTTTATTAAAATCAATTTTCCAAAACGATTTGCCGGATTTAGACTCTTTGGTGATTTATCGATCTTGCATTGTACTTTGCGAGATTAGATTCAGAACCGTGACATTGAGTCCGAACTGTAGTAGCAAATGAACAAAACGGATTTCGCGCCATTCGCGCGTGGAGCCGTGACATTCGGGCCCGTCTACACGTGGGTTGAACCCTGCGGTTATTTTGAAAGAACAAACCTTGTTTTGCACATATGTGGAGAACGGCACAGCACTCTGAGCACAAAACGATTTATTTTGAAATCGAGAAATGAGTTCTCAAGCGGGTATTGAGCCTACGACCGAACACAGCGCACCACGACTCAACAAAGGGAAAGACAAGGTAAACAACCTAAACACATCTATTGACGCTCAAAACGACTCGAAACAACAATCGAGACAAACAAAAACACAACAAAACACAAGACTCAAATGTGCACAGGGAGCCTGTTTTTCCAGGTATTGTTTCCCACCCTTCCTTATTTGTGATTCTCACATCACTCGGTCCTCAAGCTCTGTTTTTCTGAAATGCCCTTTTCTCACTTTTTCTCTCAGCTTACATCTCTCTATTCTTCAATCTCTCATTTTTTATCCCTCCCTTGGGTGGTTGATGGATAAACAAGAAGTTGCGGGCTCTTGCCCCTAGCATTCTGCTAGATTCTTCTTCTTTCGCTCACAGCCAGTGAGTTCCTCCCACAGAAGGGTTGTGCTACAACTGGGTGTGTAGCAAATCTCCAGCTGACATCGATTGATGACGCCCTTGGCCAGTTTGTATGTGACCAGACCTTTTCGAATAAGGGAGTGGAATATCCTGCTCTTTTTCCAGTTCGTGCTTTGCACTTGACTTGTTACCTCGCTGCTTGGAGGATGAGAAAGCTTTCGGCCCTTTTCTGTTAGCTTCAGTTGTGCCCTTCTTGGCAAATATGGTGCCCTTTTTGGCAAGTATGGTGCCCTTTCTGGCAAGTATGTTGACAATGGGGAAAAGACAGAACACCTGACTCAACTGTGCCCCTAGTTCATCATTTTGACCATTTTTTTTGTTTTGGCTTTCTACTAAAACAATTTTGACCAACGTGAGAGTTAGATTAACATGCTTGTTCGATTTTCTAATTTAAAATCATGCAAGTTAGGTTATGAGCACTGAAAATTTTCTTTTTTTGGAAACAAGAAATGGTCCAGTTTTGGAAAAGATGGAATAATTTTCGAGAGAATTAGTCACCCTCAGTAAAAATTCTCAAAAACTATTTTCGCAAATGGCCATTGCTCAACCAGACATAGAATTTACCCTTGAGATGCACAACCTTAGATCCAAAACAAAGGAAAATTGCCCCTTGTTTGAATGGCACCACAGCGCACTGTATGGCAATGGAAAGTTGCCCCTTGTTTGAATAGCACCGCAGCATACTATAATCAGTCCTCAAAGTGACGATCACAACCGAACTCTCGGATACAGAGAAGACAAAGATGATCAAAACCATTACATGGACACAATCGATTTGGAAGTGTTTATGGCTGGACTTCAGAATGAAGTTGCCTACGTATCCCATAGATGGGAATCAAGCCTTACGTAGTTCGGGGTTAAGGTACACTCGGGTATTTAACCTCTCCTTTTACGCTCTGACTTTTGCCAAGGCCGCCCTTTCTGGGTTTTCAACCTTGCGAGCTTTGTTTTTCTTTTCTTTTCATTTTTTTTTCTTCTTTTCTTTGTTCATTTTTTTTAGAATTTTTCATTTCATTTTCTTCATTTCTTTTTTTTTTTTTTTGCTCTTTTTTTTGCTCTAGCTTTTGCCTGGGTCGCCCTTCCGGGTTTTCAGCCCAGCGAGCCTCTCAAGGGTAAAAGTGTAGCTTTGTCCATGTCAAATGGTTTGAGATCTCGAAGCCATCTGAATCCAGGAGAATTGCTGCTGTTCGCTGATGACATAGGAGTCCATCCAATGGGGGTTGAATTTGCCCCTAGTGTTGTGGATAGGAACTCTATTGTCCTTCAGCAATACTTTCTTCTTTCCTCCCTTCTGGGATTTGGCATTCTTGCCGATCTTTGTTAGCTTGAGAAATGTCCCAATTTTTGACTCTTCGAGCACATCTGACATTTTTGGCCCCTAGTTCGAGGAGTGCTCCTGATCTAGCTTCGCAAGCTTCCTTTTGATCATATTTGACTTTCTTGCCCCTAGTCCAAGGGTTGCTTTTGATCTGGCCATACAGGCCTCACATTGTGGTTAACCGTTGAACATTCTGAATCCAAGTTCAAGGTTTGAAAGCAAAAGGGGTTGAGTCTCGAGGCTGAGAGCAATCCTATGCTACACAATCTCAAGAGTGATTCCACACAAGTCTTCGCAGGACAACGCAAAATCTTTTTCAAAATCTTTTAAGAAAGTGACTAATCGCTCGCGTCGAAGACACTGTAGAACCAATCTGGATCAATCCAGGATCCTTCTCAGTACTCACATTAACAAACATGATCTCATTCATTAAAGGCTTAGCATGCCTCTCTTTCTCTCAATTGATCAAATTTTTACAAATCCCAAGGAAATCCTTCCTCTTTGTTTTCACCACAATGTTTAAAACGTTTTGAAAAACTTAAGTCAATGCAATGACTTCAAGACACAGAAAAGACACAGTTTTTTAGTCAAATACTGCCATCTTATTCAGAACTTCTGGCACAACTGGCACAAGGTAGAAGCAAACACAAGAGTGTGAAAATCACTGCTGTTTCAATCAAATCTGTTGGCACAACTGGCTCCAAGGCAGAAACAGACTCAAAACAAGCAAGTGATGTCCGAGATAACACCCCTGAAATCACCCGACTCTAACAAAACAGGACTGACTCGATACAACAAGACAGACCCGACTGACTCAGTACAAAAAAACTGACTCTATACAACACAACAGAACTGACTGAATACCCAAGTCAGAAAGCACAAAACTAGCATTCGCAAAATACTGAAAATAGTGCGTGCCATACGCCACATCTGGAGTAAACTGAGCGCCACCCGCAGGTGTTTCATCCCCCGATCACATCACATTATCCCCCAAATTCACTGATCCAGTGACGATAGACTTTGTTGAGCTTGGTGCGATGATGACCTCATTGTCAATCAAATCCTGTACTTCGTGGTGAAGACGAAAGCAATTGTCGGCGCCATGATCGGTTTGTTGAGGGTATGCATAGTACTGGGCAGCATCATGACCGGGTGGAAGACGACCGGGGAGAGGCCGAGGCTCAAGGGGTTTGAGATGGTGTGGATGTCCCCGAACGCCCCGGGGGGAAATCCCGTGTTGTTCATTGGGCTCACTACAGTTCAGGACTCAATGTCACGGTCCTGTATCTAATCTCGCAAAGTGCAATGCAAGACCAATGAAATCATCAAAGAGTCCAAATCCGGCAAATCGTTTTTGAAAACAGATTTTTTGAAAGAAGTGCCAAACATGGACTGCTTGGCCAGATACAGAGTTGCCACCTAAATATTTTATTTTGGGAAATTTAGGAAACCCTGACTTGTTGCCTAAGGCCACGTGTCCGTCATCACCAAAGTTGCCTCGGCTCGGGAACTTGGGTACGATTGGGGAAGGTCACATCGTGAGCACCCTTGCTCGCCCGATCAAAGATCGGCCTCTACTAACCATGATATCTAGTTTTGAAAACATTATACGTTCTTATTCCAGTTATTAGCCTAGATTTACTATGTGATGCACACAGCATACAAGTATAGACTGGATCGCCTGAATTGGAACAAAACATTTCATGTTTGTTTATTTGAAAATGGTTTGATGGTGCTACCCGCAAGTAGGCTAAGACGTGGATTTGCCACCCTCGGGTGGGCTTAGAAAATATGATTTTGCCACTATCTAGTGGGCTTAAAACTCACAATTAATGAATTGTTCCAGTTCAAATAACCCAACCTTCACCCACAGGCATTCAGGCAGTTATATCACATAAGCACATAGCCTCATGGTAAGCATGCTATCATGGCAGTCACTCACACGCATGCAAGGATGCTAAAGCATAAAACTTACCAAGTACTCCAAGCCAAAACAGAAGCTATGTTAGAAATCCATGCATGATCCTAACTATACAGAAATGCCTAATGCAACACATGCGAAAATGCAACTATAATAGGCTCGGCTATTCTAAACATGGCATATGATAATGCTACAGCTAACACGTATTCAATTTGGAATTGAAATACAAAAGCAGTTAGTATGGTGCCCCGAGCCCGGTGCATGCAAGACAGATGAATGAATACAAACATGCGAGCATAAGTATGCTAATTGAAACATGCCCTAATCTAACCATCATAAGCTGGTAAATAAAAGGGAGAAAGACGTGGGGTTGGAAGACATACATCACACACACGCACACTTATTACAGCATTGCCCTCGCTCGGAGGGTCCGAATAAATAATATATAGTCCGAATAAATAGTACAGTCCGAATAAATACAAAAATCCTAATTAATTAATAGATTAATCTAGGAAAGCAGATAAATTAGCACGTAAATCCACGAACTGCCTCAGCTCTTATTTCGAATGATGAATGATGTATGCTTGAGTTGCCTTGCGCGGAAATCCATTACGACGCCCCAGTTTGCCTCTATTTGCAATTGTTCTTGGAATATTGTGCAAAGCTCCAGAAGGCCGCTGATTTCTGATTTACTGCAACAGAGAGCAACAAAGGGGCATGGCAAAGTATTTTCACATATGTATGCATGACTACTCTTCGCGGAGTGTAGTCCTCGATCCTCGTGCCACCAATCACGCATATCGATGCATGATGGCCGAGGAGTCGAATTGCACGACTCGATGTGAAATGAATGCACATGAAAACACAAAAAGACCTAAACTCCATCATAGGTAATCCGGAGTGTCAGCGACCGGAGAATTGAGACGCATTCCGTCACTCGAAGTACGAAACGTCCCTCGTTTCCCGTGCTTGGGCTAACTCTTATCCCAAACACAATGCAAATGAGATGGCATACACAATGCGACTAACATACAACCTAGCATACGCAATGCTATGAAATGGCATACACAATGCACGACGCAACATGACATACACAATGCTCTAACATACAACCTAGCATACGCAATGCTATGAAATGGCATACACAATGCATAATGGACTTACACCAACATGAGTGGACCTCAGCCACACTCACATCAGTGGCCATTAGATGAAAAAGAGACAACCGAAATGCGTGCACACATGCACGCAAATCGAGGACCGAACCTAAGGCATAAAGTACCACTCTACCAAAGCATGGCAAGGATGAAGCATGGCATTCAAGCATGTAATTTTCAGCACTGAAACATAATGCTAAATGGTCCCGAAACATGGGAATATGGCACCCGATGCATGGAATAAGCCCCGAAACTCAAAACTAGTCCAATACATTGAACCACAAGTATGCAAAGAAAGCATTATTTGATCATGAAGTCTAAAGACAGAACTAAGGCAGTCCTAAAACATGCACATTTCTAGTTTAGAGCATGGCCAAAAGATGCTAACATGATGGACTAAAATAGCATGCAATATTGGCTAGCAAGCATGGTTTACATGGAATGTAAATGAAGCAAATGAGAACTCATCAAACCAGCCAAAAACAGTGAACAAAACATGCCAAAATACGCCTAAATAATCACTGAAATGCAGCCAATGCATGCAAAAAAGAGGGGCTTCTTTAGAAGGCCATTCAAGAGGTCGTTAAGCACATATAAGATAGACACTTAGCATGACCAAACCAACTCTGGAAATGAGTTATGACAGCCCTAAAACTCACAAAATTGGCCTTGAAATCAGTCAAGGAAGCATACAATAAAAGGCCCCCTCAAAAGGCCTTGAATGGAATTGTTCTACACATGCACCATAGACATAAAATATGATCAAAAGGGGCCCAGACAGACCTAAGGCAGACCCCAAAACTCACAAAATGAGGCCTAAAACAAGACTTTGATGCATGAAAAATAGGGTCCCTTTGGAAGGCCCAAAAGACCCCCAAACAAGACAAGGAGAGAGGGGGTCACCCCCCTCTAATTTTGGCCCTCAAAAATGCATCAAAGCCACTGAAAATCCACTAGATTTCAGTGGCTAAGAGGCCAAACCATGGCCAATGCAAATGCTCTAATGCATAGCCTTAATCATGAAGGGATGAAGCATGCATAGGGGGAAGATGACCCCAAACAGAAAAGTGACCTTAAGAAAACTTTAAGAGGAGCTCAAAACAAGAATTTTTCCAGTTTGTAACAAATCTCGAAAATGTTCACAAGTAAGGCCAAAGTATGATGCAAAAAAGGCCTACAAAGAGGGGTAAAGCATGCAAGGGTGTAGGAGGCCTCAAACAGAAAAGTGCTCTTCAACAAACATGAAGTGGAGCTCAAAATAAGACTATTTTCAGTTTACACTAAGGCTTGAAAATCCTTGCAAATGGAGCTAAAGTATAGGGCAAAATAATGCAAAAAAGGGAGGGAAATGAGGACTTACCCTTGAAGAGCCGACCTCCAGCAGCTTTTGGACCAAGTTGGTGAGCTTTCAACCTCTGCAAATGGCTTCCAAGGTGCTGGAATGGATGATGGAGGTGTGGTGCTAAGGGTTGTAGTATAAATGGACCAAGACAGTTAGGGTTTTGGAGCTTGGAATAGTGGCAATGGAGGAGGGAGGTTGTGTGCCTTGGCCAAAAATGTCTAACCCTTAGATATGAAGAGGAGGGCCTCTCTTATAGAGAAGAGAGGCCAAAGCTTCTCTTGGAAGCTTCAAAGATCCTCCATACACGCGTATGGAGGATGTACCAAATGGTCCCCAGCTGGCACAGCTGGATTACACTCAGAAAGGGCAAAAGCAATAAGCAGGCCGCCAGTTCAAGTGGTCGGCCGACCAGGGGTCAAAAGGTTCAAGAACAATTGTTGGTCGGCCTACCCAGAAAGGTGGCCTCCCAGATGAGTAGAACATAGCCCTGTGGAGAAAAACCAGAAAATATGACCCAGGAGAGAGAAAAGCTAGCTTTTAAGCAAGGTTCAAAAGGGTCAAGGTGAATTTCTGGCCGGCTTACCCATATTGGTGGCCTCCCAGATGAGTAGATCACAATGGTGGTATGAAAAGCCAGAAAATGTGGCTCAAAAGTGGGAAAAACCAGCTTTCTGTCAGAAAAACCGACTTTTGGAGAGAGAAAATGAGAAAACTGATTTTTCAGGGGAAGAAGTGCCCGACCACCATCCTACCACCTCTCTAACAGTGAAAATAGGGTCTCTACCAAAAAGGACCAAAACGGATGCAAAATGAAGGTTCGGGGGCCAAAACGCGCAGTTCGGGGCCCCGAAAACAGGCTGTTAGGCACCGGAAGTGGCGTATGACAACGAAGGTGGTCTCCAGGGCCACAGTGTTCCTCTGAAGGGAGGAAATAAGATGTCTGCCAAAAACCGGAGTAAACGGAGGTAGTTAAGCAGTCCCGAACCGAGGCACACGGCCGACGGCTTCAAAAAACCAGAAAACGGGCTCCAAATGGAAAAAATGGCCTACGACCACGAAACGTAGCCTACGGTCACTGAGAGATGATCTACGAGACCACTCCCTTCCTTCGGGAAGAGATAACAGAGAAAATAGGGCCCGATTCGCAAACCGAGGCAAGGCACAAAAGAGCTCCGAAGTCCGGAGGCAAGGCTCGCAGCCGAGACTCCGAAACTTCAGAACGAGCACAACATGCAGCATCACCGAGTGCTCAACTGGTGACGTCTGAGTCTTAAGATCGGTCAAAAATGGGGTGTCTACAGTTGCCCCTCTTTGACAGAACTCGGAAGTCACACGTGACGGGAGTGAATGTCAAAGCCCAGAGACGACCCATTTTTTATGAGGCCAAAGACTTAGACAAACAGGCAAGATAACAAAGATGTGCCCGTAGGCATGCCCGCAGGCAGGGGAAAAATGCAAAATGGTATGCGCAAAGCCGGATATAACTCATGATCATGCAAAGCAGCAAGCTGTAATGAAGCGCACACGCAACAATTTTAAGCAAGAATGCAAAGCAACAACTACATTTCATGTAGTTTAAGAATGCAGAGAGTTATTCAATTCTCGCCACGTCTCACACGAAGAAAATACAATACCTGCGTGATTCGTCTGGTTGCACCAGCTTCAAATGAACCGTACATACAATATCGTGCCTGGAAAAGAGAGAAACTTAACAAGCACAACATAGTTAGCAACACATGTTCAACACTACATCGAATGCAGACAAACAGGGTGTTGATGGGAAAGCGCATTGCAATGCGAGAGACACGCGCGTAACAACGCAAGTTAAGCGTGAGGGTATAACAATACCAATGAAACGTGCACAACAATGCAAGTGGTATGCATGAGAATGCAAGTGACGTGCATAACAATGCAGTATAAGTGCAAACTCGAATGCATGTTTGGCGCGAAACAACGAGCAAAGAAATGCAAGTTTCGACGAGTGCAATTCAATCGCGACCTCCGGTTTACCTCCCGGAAGGGTCACAGCATACTCAAAAAGGATACATCTTGCTCTTGACGAGTGACGATGAGACACGCATCGAAAGTTGGAGTTGGAGTTCCCGCGGAGGGATTTCGCGACAAAAAGTGCACTTTTCTTGTACTCTCTCGGGTCCCGGGGACTCCAATCATCACCAAAATTTGCAGAGACCTTGTAGACCACTTTGGGAACACCACCGAGCAGGTTTGGAGTCCAGGGGAGGCCACCGACCAGGTTGGAGTGCAAGGGGTGGTCGGCCTACCAGAAAAGGTGGTCGGCCGACCACATAGCCCAAATCCGGGGCAGTTTGGTCTTTTTGCTCCCATTTCTTTAAATATACATGTCCAAAACTCTTTTCCTCATAATTTCAGATCCAAAACTGCCTTCTCCTCCTTCCTAGACCATTTTCTCTCTTAGATCTGCGCTTTATACGCGTTTTCCAACGCCCCACGCCAAGTTGTTTCGCGAAAACTTTCAGTTCTCTTCACTTTGAACTGATTAAAATTATATTTCGAAGCTTCTTTTCTCATTTTCACCACTTGAGGTAAGTTTGTCTCAATATTTGGAAGATTTTCTCGGGAGTTGACTTTTGTTGACTTTTTCATTTCCTGAGAGTTGACTTTTGTTGACTTTTTCCAATTTTGGCTCATTTCACTCATTTTTGCTCCTTTTTGCAGATTTCTTGAAATGGCAGGTCAATTTCCCCACGGCGGAGGTTCTCCAGGCGCCGGAGGCGAGCCTGACATCATGTCTCTGCCGCCGAGGGTTCGCCCCTTTATCCCCGAGAGGTATGATCCTTCGACTCATGTCCTCCCTCGGGCGATTTTTTCTCATTTTACCGACTTCGACCCTCGAGCTCCTGTAGACCTGCTATTGCGGGAGGCGGAGTCCCATCTCTCTCATGAAGCGCGAGAGGTATGTACTTCACTTTTTTACATTTCCTGCGTTAATTCAGCATTTTCCTTGCATTTCATGCTATGTATGCTTATTGCTCATTATGAACACATTCGCATGCCATACTTCTGCTCATTTTAGCACACAACTTGTTCTGCATGCTTAGTCTATAACACAATACGCTGTCTTGAACACATAGCTCAATCACTTGAATCTTTGAAATCTGAACATGCAGCCCAAATTTGATTGTGAACACGCAGCCCACATTTAATTGAAAGTTGAACACGCAGTCCAAACTTTAAATTTCTGAAATCTAAACACGCAGCCCAAATTTTATGATGAACACGCAGCCCACATTTAATTGAAAGTTGAACACGCAACCCAAACTTTAAATTTCTGAAATCTGAACACGCAGCCCAAATTTGATGGTGAACACGTAGCCCACATTTATTTAAAGGTTGAACACGCAGCCCAAACTTTAAATTTCTGAAATCTGAACACGCAGACCAAATTTGATGGTGAACACGCAGCCCACATTTAATTGAAGGTTGAACACGCAGCCCAAACTTTAGGTTTTTGAAATCTGAACACGCAGCCCAAATTTGATGGTGAACACGCAGCCCACATTTAATTGAAGGTTGAACACGCAGCCCAAACTTTAAATTTCTGAAATCTGAACACGCAGCCCAAATTTTATGGTGAACACGCAACCCACATTTAATTGAAAGTTGAACACGCAGCCCAAACTTTAAATTTCTGAAATCTGAACACGAAGCCCAAATTTGATGGTAAACACGCAGCCCACATTTAATTGAAGGTTGAACACGCAGCCCAAACTTTAAATTTCTGAAATCTGAACACGCAGCCCACATTTAATTGAAGGTTGAACACGCAGCCCAAACTTTAAATTTCTGAAATCTGAACACGCAGCCCAAATTTGATGGTGAACACGCAGCCCACATTTAATTGAAAGTTGAACACGCAGCCCAAACTTTAAATTTCTGAAATCTGAACACGCAGCCCAAATTTGATGGTGAACACGCAGCCCACATTTAATTGAAGGTTGAACACGCAGCCCAAACTTTAAATTTCTGAAATCTGAACATGCAACCCAAATTTGATGGTGAACATGAAGCCCACATTTAATTGAAAGTTGAACACGCAGCCCAAACTTTAAATTTCTGAAATCTGAACACGCAGCCCAAATTTGATGGTGAACACGCAGCCCACATTTTAAATTTCTGAAATCTGAACACGCAGCCCAAATTTGATGGTGAACACGCAGCCCACATTTAATTGAAAGTTGATTTCATTTGTACACAGCTCATATCATTTGATTTGCACACAGCTTATTCATTTCGTTCTGAAACTGAATACTTATGTTTATTATGAATGCAGACATCCTCCCGTGTTACACGGGGATACGGTTCTATTGCTGCGAGAGATTGGTATGGGGAGCTCCCGGAGGCTGTCCACGATTGGGTTGATCTGGCTGGATTCGGGACCTTTTGTAGTGGGATATCTCGCTATCCAACTAGCCGGACATTGATGGGTGCCCTGGTGGAGAGATGGTGGGACACCACCAACTCCTTCCATTTCTCAGCTGCCGGGGACATGACCATGACCCAATTTGACTTCGCTGTGTTGACGGGCCTTGACGTGGGAGGCTGGGCGATCCCTTACGACGAGGACATGGGCGAGTGGGAGGCAGCTTGGATTCATCTGTTGGGAGCTCGCCCACCGGTAGACCGATCTTCGGGCCGAGTCCGATATACCTGGTTTTCTGCACAGTTCAGGGGGACTGAGCCCGAGACTCCTGAGGAGATTGCACAGTACGCCCGCGGGTTTTTTATGTTCCTCTTCGGGACTACTCTGTTCGCCGAGAGGGGGAACACTGTTGGGCTATATTTGTTGAGTGCCCTGGTAGACCTCACACAGATTAGTCAGTATGACTGGGTTGGCGCCAGCTTGGCTACCCTCTATTGCTATATGAGTGCGACCTCCCGCGGACGGGGGAACATAGTCGGCGGTTATTGGAGAGCCTGGGAGGTACCTTCTGCTCTCTTGATTCACATTTCTGCTTTTCATTATCTGTATATTGTACACACGGCACACTTTACATTCTGTACTTACATTCTGCCCTCAGCATTCTGTATTCAGATTCTGCACTCAGCATTCTGTATTCTGATGGATTTTGCCCTGTTTTCCACAGTTATGGGTCTTCGCGTACTTTCCGACGCTAGCCCCAGAGCTCAAGGTAGAGGCCCCTCTCATGACCCCTTATTCGCTCGTCTTCGAGGGCCAGTACCGGTCGCGGTCCCGGGAGACTCTCCCTTACCTACGGTAGTATTTTGACACTATGCGGGCGACCGAGGTATACCAGAACTCTCTGTTCTTCCCGTGTAGATCTTTGATTCATGCTTGGACATTTGCGATTTCTAATCGACTTATGCATTGGCTATCCGCAGATCTTATGGCAGCCCTGGGCGCCTCTGGGTGAGGATCTTCAATTCCAATTTGTCGGAGGATGGGCCTCCTCCCGGTATAGGATCTTGTTCGAGGGGCCAGTTGGTAGGGCCTGGTTCCTGGGGGAACGCTTTCTTCATCAGACTATGGGCTTCCCTGAGCCGAGTGTCCCTTCAGCACCCAAAGACGATATGCAGCTCGCTGATAGGCTTACTCCCCAGGGTGTCATTGATGCCAGGTTGGGCATTGATGCACTGCTGCATTTGGAGGACAGGGAGTACGCGACCTACCGTCATACCTACTTGATGCCTCCATTGACAGGTGTTCGTACTCCCTCGAGGAGGTCTACCGGCATGCCTTCTTCGAGTCGCACCCGAGCCAGAGAGATTCTTTCGGCCAGTAGGGCTGGCACATCCAGAGGTGGGGCTGGACTAGTTCCTCCGATTCCCCCGACTTATCATGATGCCGGATGGCCAGGTATCCCAACTGAGTTGACGGGATGGAGATACGGGGCTTCTTACCCAATTCCGCTAGAGCCTCCTATGCCAGATCATCCATACACCAGAGACCCTGACTCACCACCGGTATGTTTTACAGCTTTGCTTTATCACTCAGATACTTGGACATTCATTCATTCACTGATGATTTGCACTTGCATCTACAGCCTACCACGAAGTATATTGAGGGGTTACTCAAGTTAGTGGCCTCGCTCGAAGGCATGGTCTTGCGGAGAGAGGCGCAACTGTCCATCATGGGCGTCTCGGTACTGCTTAGCTTTCTTGCATTTATCACATTTCTGATGACATGCTAAATTTGAACATTTCAATGCATTGTTTGACCAATTGTATGCGGAGAGCACATCTGACACACACCACATCCATGTACTATATTTGCATATATCCATTCCATGTAGCCTTTTATCTGTACATCTTATATACATATTTTAGCTGATGTATTCAAATTACACTCTTTCTTTTCAGATGCCTTCAATATATACCGGACCACAGGCGGGGCCATCTGGGCCTTCCGGAGGAGCTGGGCCATCTAGGCCTTCTCGAAGAGCCGGGAGAGGGGAGTCGTCTCGCGGACGAGACGGACGCAGAGCACATATCATTAAGGAGGAGTCCAGTGAGGAGGAGGAGTCCGCGCATCGTCAATCAGAGACATCTGCTGGCAGAGAGGATGACTCTGAGTCTGGCTCTGAGGGCGGAGATGATGCCGAGGAGGATTCTGAGGGCAGTGGCTCCGATTTGAATAGTGGTGCTGATGGAGATGGCACAGAGGCTGTTCTGCAGAAGAGGACGAAGAGGGCCTCTTCTTCTTGTGCTTGAGAGCACAGATGTTCCTGCTTTATTTGCCTTTTTTACTAGTAGTTGTAGCATATTGTACGTTATTAGGCAGTTTTATTTTCTGTAAAACTTGTACCCTTGTTGTAAAATGTTGTAACAAAGGAAACGTGATGGAATGAAATAGCTTTTGAAAAAGTGTTGTATTTTATGTTCTTGCATCGCATCGCATTATTTTGCACAAAAATGAGATTGAATGGAAATCGTGCATTGAAAATTGCAAAGCCAGGTAGTGAGCGGACGCAACAAACAAAGCAACTTAACTTACTAAGAAAGAACCGAACCTTAGCAAGTTCACAACTCGATAAGCAAGACACAACAATGTTGATTAAACTTACAACTCGATAAGCAAGACACAACAATGTTGATAAACAAAGAGTAACAACTTAATACACAAAACTCGTCAACTTGACAAAACTTAACAACTTGGTAAGCTTAACAACTCGGTAAGTAAAGAAACAACTCGATAAGCAAAAACAACAACTCAATAAGCAGGATTTAACAACAACTCGATAAACAAATGCATTTCGGACGATCTGGGTGACGGAACGCATCCAAAACAGAGGAAAACTCGCACCTTTAACGCCCCTAATGCATGGAAATGCTTGGAACTTTCTTCTAGAAGCTAGAACAAGACTAAAGCCACCCTCCTCTTGATGGCCGACCACCTAAGGGAGCTCGCCGACCAACTTTTTGCATTGGAGGGGAGAGGGGTGGTCGGCCTACTAGAAAAGGTGGCCGGCCGGCCACCTATAGACACCCCATTTTTGACTGACCTTAAGACTCAGACATCACCGATTGAGCGCTCGGTGACGTTGCATATCGTGCTCGTTCAGAAGTCTTAGAGTCGCGGCCGTAAGCCCTGCCTCCGGATTTCCGAACCCTCTTCTGTGCCTTGTCTCGGTTTGCGAACCAGACTCAGTTTTCTCTGTTTCTTTCCCCGAGGGGAGGGAGAGGTCCCGTAGACCATCTCTCAGTGGCCGTGGGCTACATTTTGTGGCCGCAGGCCATTTTGCCCATTTCGGAGTCCGGTTTCCGGTTTTTCGGGACCGTTGGCCGTGGGCCTCGGTTCGGGACCGCTTAACCATCTCCATTTGCTCTGATTTTTTGCATAAATCTTATTTTCTCCCTTTTGAGGGACACTGGGGTCTGAGAAACCCACTTCGTGGCCGGATGCCATTTTCGGTGCTTAACAGCCCATTTTCGGGACCCCGAACTGCGCGTTTTGGCCCCCGAACATTCGTTTTGCAACGGTTTTCGTTCATTTTTGGCAGGTACCTTTGTTTTATCACTGGGAAGGTCACTGAAGGGTGGGAGGCCAGTAATTGTTGCAGCAACCAGTTATACATCCTCCGACGCCCTCCGACGCCCGTTTTTCACCCTTCCGGGCTAATGTTGAACACCTTGGGGGCATTTTCTTGAACTTTCAACCACATATCTGTGATGTACACACATAGGAGGACCCTAAAAGTTGGTGGCCGGCCAGTAATTCCACCTGACCCTTTTGAACCCCTCCTTCCGGGCTAATGTTGAACACCTTGGGGCCACATTCTTGAACTTTCAACCACATATTTGTGATGTACACACTTGGGAGGATCCTAAAAGTTGGTGGCCGGCCAGTAATTCCACCTGACCCTTTTGAACCCCTCTTTCCGAGCTAATGTTGAACACCCATGAGCCACTTTCTTGGACTTTTAACCACAGGGTTGTGTTGAGGACACATGGGAGGACATCACATGTGGTGGCCGGCCACTAAACCAGCTTGACCCTTTTGACCCCTAGCCGGCCGGCTAGGGGGTGTGGCCGGCCGGCCACCTGCAACCAAAATACTTGGCCGGCCGTAATCCTCACACTGTTCACTTTACAGCTGTATAGCATTATCCCCCGGAAAATATCTGTATCCGGGGGATATTTTGTGGGGGAAAGTTTGCCTCCTTTTTCCCCCACCTTTACACCTTCTTTTGTTCCATATAACCAAGGGCCAACACTTATTTTTGGGGTTAGAAAAAATTGCTTCCAAGTCTTGCATTGCTTCCCCTCTCCTTCTCTCATTTCTACCCTAAAACATTCAAGTTCCACACTTCATTCCTTCATTTCCAGCAACAAGGAGGACTTCTCAAAGGCTAAAGGTGCTGCAACTTGGTCCAAGAAGCAACAAAAGACTTGTCTCCAAGGCAAAATGAAGAATCAGCAACTTTTCGGAGTCTGGCACGCGTTTCAAGAATAACTGCTAAACAGAGGCTAATTGGGGCATCCCAGTGGATTTCCGCGCAAGGCAGCCCAGACATGCATCATTCATCAGAAGCAAGGCAGTCCCTGGCTTGCACGCCAGTTTTACTTGCTTTCTTAGTTAATTAATTAATTAGGAATTTGTATATTATTTGGACTGTAATATTTGGACTGTAATATTCTTTTATTTGGGACTGTATTATTTATTCGGACCCTCTGCGTGAGGGCACAACTGTAATAAGTGTGCGTGTGTGTGTTGTATGTCTTCCAATCCCACGTCTTTCTCCCTTTTATTTACCTGCTTATGATGGTTAGATTAGGGCATGTTTAAATTAGCATACAGTATGACAGCATGTTTGCATCATTCATCTGTATTGCATGCACCGGGCTCGGCGCATCATACTAACTGCGTTGTACTTTCAATTCCAAATTGAATACATGTTAGTTCTAGCATTCCATACGCCATGTTTAGAATAGCCGAGCCTGCTATAGTTGCATTTTGTATGTGTTGCATTAGGCATTTCTGTATACTTAGGATCATGCATGATTTCTAATGTAAACTTCTGTTTTGGCTTGGAGTACTCGGTGAGCTTTATGCTTTAGCATCCTTGCATGCGTGTGAGTGACTGCCATGAAAAGCATGCTTACCATGAGGCTATGTGCTTACATGATATAACTGCCTGAATGCCTGTGGGTGAAGGTTGGGTTACTTAAATTGGAATAAATCATCAAATGTTTCAAGCCTACCTGCGGGTAGCAAACCATTTTCAAAAAGCAAACATGAAATGTTTTGTTCCAATTCAGGCGACCTGGTCTATACTTGTATGCTGTGCGCATCACATAATAACCTAGGCTAATAACCAGAATAAGAACATACAATGTTTTCAAAAATAGATATCACGGTTAGTAGAGGCCGATCTTTGATCTGGCGAGCGGGGGTGCTCACGAAGTGACCTTCCCCAATCGTACCCAAGTTCCCGAGCTGAGGCAACTTTGGTGATGACGGACACGTGGCCTTTGGCAACGAGTTAGGGTTTCCTAAATTTCCCAAAATAAAATATTTAGGTGGCGACTCTGTATCTGGCAAAGCAGTCCATGTTTGGCACTTCTTTCAAAAATCTGTTTTCTCAAAACGATTTGCCAGATTTGGACTCTTTGGTTCAGATTTAGAACCGTGACTACAAATCGAGTCCGAGCTGTAGCGAGGCCCCCCCGCGGGCTTGTTACACCACCTAGCTTGGCAACCACCAAATTTTTGACACGTGTCCTCCGAATCAGTTCCTTATCCTCTTTAAAAACTCCAGCCTCGTGGTTCTCTCATTTCATCTTAGTTTTGCACCAAAATGGAAGCATTTCTCACCCAAAATCTCACAGCTTGGATTATTTCTCTAGATGGCTCGGAAAAGTTAAACTTTCGGGGTTTCGGCTTGAATACACTATTCACGCTGAGCCGTACTTCGCTGTACATTCCGTTCCTTCATGCCGCGGCGAGATTTTGGAATCCGGTAAGAGATGTGTCCGACCTTCGAAGATTTTCAAGTTTTGATGGAATCTGAACGCCATGAAGAGATTTTGTCTCAGCTTTGCTTCGGTCACGCCCAAGCTTTAGGACAGATGTGTGGGCTCACCATGCACGATGCTCGGTCTCTGATCTGCAACGGGGAACTGGATATCCTTGGCTTAATTCATCGCTTTTCTGATGCCGGTAACCGCGGCGACCATCATTGGCAAGGTTTTCGGCAACACGCCTTTTGCTTGTGCATGCTATCTCACTTTTTGCTTGCCCCGGGCTTTAGCAGATCTAGCATCCGTCTGATTGAAGTTGCTCAAGTCTTGAAAGAAGAAAAGAGCTGCATTGCCATGACATTGGCCGAGACGCTGATGGGCTTGGATGCTTTCTATTGCCAAGAGACGACCAGATTCGCGGGGAGTCCACTACTGCTGCAGGTAATGTTTCCCACCCTTTCTCACATATATATTGCTTACCTCACTCGGCCCTCAGGCTCGGTTTTTCTCACAAAATCCTTTTCTTACTTTTCTCTCATCGCACATCTCTCTATTCTTTATTCTCTCATTTTCCAATCCCTCCCCAGGTATAGCTGATGGATAAACTGCAGGTTGTGGACTCTTGCCCAGCCTACTCAGCTCACGGCTACTTCTTCCGACAACGACTCGTCGATGCCCTTGATGAGGGATGGTGGTTCGACTGGATGTGCAATTTGTTTGCAGATCGTATTGCTTGGCGCTGTCCTTGGCTCAATCTTCCGTCAATGAGCTATAGCATGTCCCGGCAGACCGGGATCCAGTTGATTGGTCTGATTCACTGTGTGTTCTACTTTTCATTTCGGTTCCGGCGCCAGTTCGGTCATGATCAGACTTGCCCGCTAGAGGGGATAGAGTATCTTGCTGCATTCCCGTTTCGAGGTGCATAGCTTGCCCGGTATGCCACAGCATGGAGGACTAGAGAGCTCCTGGCCCCTGCTCCCACTTTCAGTTGCACCTTGTCTGATGAGTGCTTGGATTGGCTCAATGAAGAGGCACAGGAAGGGCCTACTTTGGCATCAGAGGCTTCGACCAGCTCTGGGAGGGGGCGCAGGAACACCTGACTTAGCTATGCCCCGAATTTATTGCTTTATTAGTACTTTCAAGTTTTCTTTATGATTGTAATAAAAAAAGCAACTTCAATTTGTATGCAAGAGCAGGAGAACTCTGTATTGAAATCAATGAAATTGAAGGTTGTGGGTACTGAAAATTTTCCGCTTTGGTCCGAAAATGGTCTAAGTTGTAAAAAGATTAATTTGAACAAAGTCAACTTTTATTCAAACTTTTCAAAACCATTTTCGATATGGATCAGAACTGGACATGCCTGAAATCTGTCACTGAGATGCACAACCTCGGATTCCTGCAACTGGAAAGTTGCCCCTAGTCTGAAGAGTACCGCGGCACTGCACAGCAACGGAAAGTTGTCCCTAGTCTGAAGAGCATTGCACCGGAGATCATAACCGAATTCTTGAATGCTGAATAGACAAAGATGGCCGAGATGATCAAATGGACAAAGTTGATCGGGGAAAAGTTTATGGCTGAACTTCAGGATGAAGTTGCCTACGTATCCCAAAGACGGGAATCAAGCCTTACGTAGTTCAGGCTTAGGTTCACTCGTGTATTTTCACTCTCCTTTTATACTCTAACTTTTGCCAAGGTCGCCCTTTACGGGTTTTCAACCTTGCGAGCTCAGTTTTTATATTTTCCAATTTTTTCAATGCTCTAACTTTTGCCTAGGTCGCCTTTTCGGGTTTTCAACCTTGCGAGCTCAGTTTTTATATTTTCCAATTTTTTCAACGCTCTAACTTTTGCCTAGGTCTCCCTTTCGGGTTTTTGGCCTAGCGAGCCTCTCAGGGGTAATATTTCTTCAACTTGTCCATGTTGATCGGTTGCGAGAACTCCAAGCCATCTAAGTCCATTAGAACCACAGCTCCACCTGACCAGATAGCTTTGATGATGTAGGGACCAGTCCAATTGGGTCAGAACTTGCCCCTTGGGTCATGGATGGGAGCTCGGTTGTCCTTGAGCACCAAATATCCTTCTTTTAGATTCTTGGACTTAACTTTTTTGTTGAAAGCCCGGGCAATTCTGCGCTGATATCCTTGAACATGGTACAGTGCTTTTAGTCTGCGTTCGTCAAAAAGCATGAGTTCTTCAAATCTGTTCTGTTGCCAATCTGCTTCGGCTATCTGACACTCAGCCAGCACTCGCAAAGACGGAACCTCAATTTCGATAGGCAGAACGGCCTCCATCCCATAAACTAATAAATATGGAGTCGCCCCAGTAGAAGCTCTAATTGAAGTCCGGTACCCCCACAGAGCAAACGGCAGCTTGTCTGGCCAATCCCGATAGGTTTCCACCATCTTCTGCAATATGTGTTCGATATTCTTGTTGGCGGCCTCGACCGCTCCATTGGTTTGCGGCCGATATGTAGACGACTTATGAAAAGCCACGTTGTATTTCTCCAACAAGTCAATCACTTCCTTCTTAAAGTGGGAACCATTATCTAAAATGACCTCGTTTGGGACCCCATAACGACAGATGATGTTGTTTCTGATGAACTTTGCAACATGTGACGCCTTCAACACTGCATAGGATTGGGCCTCAACCCACTTCGTGAAATAATCTATTGCGACCAGGATGAACTCATGCCCGTTAGACCCCTTCGGAGTGACAGCCCCGATCACATCGATTCCCCAAACTGAAAATGGCCATGGTGAAGTCATATTGTACAATTTTGATGGCGGGATGTTCATGCGGTTTGCATGGATCTGACATTTGTGGCATCGCCGAACAAAGCCGATACAATCCTCCTCCATGGTGGACCAGTAGTAACGCTGTCTGAGGATTTTCCGTGCCAGCATTACCCCGTTCATATGTGCTCCACATTCTCCTCCATGGATGGCCTCTATCAGGCGTTTTGATTCTTCAGTTTCAACGCATAGCTTATGCATTCCCAGATGACCTCTCTTGTATAATTTACCTCCGCAGATGATGAATTGAACGGCCATTCTTCTGATTGCCCTTTTATCCTTGGCATTTGCCCCTGGTGGATACGCCTCTTTCTCCAAGAAGTTCCAAATGTCGTAATACCAGGGGTTCTCATCTTGAACCTCGTCTATAGTAGCAATTGACTCATAAGCTGGTGCAAATTTCTGGTCAATAATGACTGGACGCATCCGGACTCCAAACGGGATGTCTATCATGGAAGATAGAGTTGCTAAAGAATCTGTGAACCTAATGTTCTCTCTTAGTAAATGAGAAAAGTTTAACTTCTCAAACTGAGGAATCAACAAATCCAAGGCCTGATGATACATCATCATCTTTTCTTCTTTGACTTTCCAATCTTCTTTCGCTTGAGATACAACAAGATTCGAGTCCCCAATAACGTCCAACCGTTTTGCCCCTAGTTCCAGGGCTACTTCTAGACAGGCAATGCATGCCTCATATTCTGCTTCGTTGTTCGAGAATTTGAATCAGAGTTTGAATGCTAGAGGGATACGGGAGTTGTCGGGTGCTATTAGTAACACCCCTATCCCATACCCGTACTGGTTTGACGCTCCGTCAAAATACATCGTCCAAAACTCGTCGTCGATATGCAAAATGGCCACATCTGGGAATAAGTACTCAACTGCTTCACCTCCTTGCACTGGATGATCGGCTAAGAATTCTGCTACTGCTCTTCCCTTGACCGACTTGCGTGTCATATGTTTCAGATCGAATTCGGAAAGCAACAGCAACCAACGAGCTAGCCTACCCGTAAGTGCTGGTTTCTCGAAAAGATATTTGATGGGATCGAGTTGTGAAACCAACATTACGGGGTGAGCTAACAGGTAGTGCCGCAGCTTCCTGGTAGCCCATACCAAAGCTAAGCAAGCCTTTTCCAACGGTGTGTAGCGAGTCTCATACTCTAGCATCTTCTTGTTCAGATAGTAGATGGCCCTCTCCACTTTGTCCTCTGATTCCTGCGCGAGCATGCAGTCCATTGTAGTCTCAGTTACTGAAGGATACAATATCAACGGTCTCCCCGGCTCTGGTGGTGACAACACGGGCGGGTTCTGTAAGTATTCCTTGATCTGTTCAAAAGCAGCTTGGCATCGGCTATCCCACTGGAATTTCTTTCTTTTCTTCAGGAGGCCAAAAAGTGGTTCATAAGTCAAGGTTAATTTTGAGATAAACCGTCTTATGAATTGCATTTTACCCAGAAAGTCTCGCACCTCCTTTTCAGTCCTTGGTGGTAGCATTTCTAAGATGGCCTTGATTTTGGAAGGGTCGACTTCGATACCTCTCTGTGTAATCAGAAACCCCAGCATTTTCCCTGCTGTAACACCAAACGTACATTTCTGAGGATTCAACCGCAACCGGAATTCTCTGATCCTTTGAAAGAACTTTTGCAAGGTGGTGTAGTGGCCCTCCATTTCTTTGGACTTGACAATCATGTCGTCCACGTACACCTCAACCTCCTTGTGGATCATATCATGCAATATTGTGGTCCCAGCCCGTTGATATGTAGCTCCAGCGTTCTTCAGCCCAAACGGCATCACTCTGTAACAGTATGTCCCCCACGGGGTGGTGAAGGCACTCTTTTCTCGGTCTTCAGGTGCCATCACTATCTGGTTGTAGCTTGAGAAGCCATCCATAAACGTCAGCAAAGCATGCCCCGTTGTGAAGTCCACTAACTCATCAATGTGCGGCAGGGGAAAGTCGTCCTTCGGACTAGCTCTGTTCAAATCCCTGAAATCCAGGCATACTCGGATCCTGCCATCCTTCTTTGGCACTGGAACGATGTTAGCCAACCAAGTTGGGTATTCGTATACCAGCAGGAAACCTGCGTCAATTTGCTTGGTGACTTCTTCCTTAATCTTGAGGGCCCAGTCCGGGCGGATCCTCCTGAGTTTTTGTTTAATGGGTCGGGCCTCGGGGTCAAGAGGGATCCGGTGCTGTACAATCTCAGGATCGATTCCAAGCATGTCTTCGTAGGACCATGCGAAAACATCTTTGAAATCTTTTAATAAAGCGACTAAGCGCTCACGTTCCTGCGAAGAAAACGTGGACCTGATCTGGACCAGCCGTGGGTCCTTCTCAGTACCGATATTCATAGTAGTGATTTCATCCATTAAGGGCTTAACAAATCTTTCGTGCTCTTGTTCAATTAAGCGTTGCAAAACCGGAGGAATTTCTTCCTCGTCGTTTTCATCAAAATTTTGAAAGTCTGAATTAATGCAATAAATCAAGGGCACAGAAAAGTACTCAAAAACCACAGCTGCTAGATTCTCATTAAGCACATCCAAAGCGTCCGATTCCTCGATTACAACAGACTCAAAAGAGAAAGAAAAAGACGACCTAGACAAGACTGTGGCATTCGGGTTATCATCCCCAGGAATACCGGACTCAGACTCAGTCGAGCTGGAACCTGATTCCGACTCACAAGATTCGGTGGAATCAGATTCCGGCTCACTACCTAACCCGGTGCTGCTGGACAAAAATCCCTCTTCATACTGCCAAATGAGAGAGGGTGCGATAAATGCATCCAAAATAGTTGCTGGTAGGCCCGTAGCCGTTCTATTTCCGATCACGCATGCCGAGAAGTTATCTCCCAAGCACTTCTGTTCGATCGGAGGATCTGAAAGTAGACATGCCAGTGCTACCCCCATTTCATTTTCAGCGTCCTCAAACTGCACTTCCTTACTCTGCTCAGCCTCAGCCAATGGGTCTGTCTGCTCTTCGACAACGTCATCCCCAGGTAACTGCAGGTCAAAGAAGATCTCAAACCCCGGCACGCGCTTCCTCTCCGCATTCAGCCACGGCTCTGGGAAGCCACAGAACGGAAAGTCCTCCCCTTCCTGGACGAAGCGTCCGTTTAGGGTACCCTGAATGGGCCGGTGCATTAAGTCAAAAGGCTTCCCCGCCTTCTTCGCTCTGGCTCTCCCAGTCATCTCCTTACCCTTCCTTATTCAATCCTCTTTGGTGGGCAGATAACCCAAACCAAAGGTATGCGGGTTATGTGGCACCTCGGCCGATGCTGCGACTCCCTTCCGGCCGCTCTTTCCCAATCCCATCCCGGGGATATGTTGAAGCTTGTTTATGAGGTATACCGATTGAGCACTGACATACACCCCCTCATTAACAGCTAAGATGTTCTGCACGACCTGGGCCTCAGCTAGGGTAAAACCGGATAAGAACACATCCTCCATACCGTGTTCAATTTCCAAAACTGGCGTAGATACTTCTGGCGGTGGATGGATCGATGAATTCCCAAAAACAATGGCTACTCCCTTTCCATGGGGGTATTTCACCATTTGATGCAAGGTAGAAGAAACTGCCTTGACTTGATGCAGCCACGGCTGCCCCAAGAGCAGATTGAAAGTGGCGGGAACCTCTAGGATGTGAAAGTCAATTTCATGCTGCCCCGGCCCAACCTTGGTTTGAATTTTCACTGTCCCCATGACTTCTCTGCTTGTGTTGTCGTATGCCCGAATCACCTGGGCTGTTGGCACGAAGTTCGCGGTCTGCAAGCCAATTGCATAGGCAGTCCTCGCTGGACATACATTGATGGCGGACCCTGTGTCGACAAGCACCACAGGTATCCATTTATTTCTTCACTCCACGGAGATGTAGAGTGGCTTGTTATGGTTCGCACCCTCAGGTGGCAGTTCTTTGTCAGAAAATGTCAACATCGGGGTAGCTCCTCCCGGAAAAACTAAGCCCACCAGTTGTTCGGGCGTGGTGTCTATAGAGAGCTTGGCCTTGTCCATGGCCGATAAGACAGCTTGTCGATGCACTCGTGATGCCATAAGCAGTCCCCAGATGGAGATGTCTGCTTGTATCTTCTTTAACTGCTTCAGTACAGCCTCTTGTTCGACTTGCTTCTCCTTCTGTCTCTCAACTTCCTTATCCTTCCCAGATGCCTCTGGCTGGTCTAGGTGCGGGGGCTTGAAATACCACCCGCTTCTCGTCATATGATCGACCTCACCAATATACTAGGTATCATCTGGCTGATTACTCCCCCAATCCTCATTCGTGTAAGCAAGACATAAATCATCGTCTTCCCACCATATTCCGTCGGCAGCCAACAGACACCTGTCTGGTTCCGGTTCAATTGCACTCATAATACTCTCTGTCCACATACTCGCAGCATTCTCTATCTTCGTGCACACAGCACTCTCAGTCCCCTCAAGGCCCTTAGCTTTCCTAATTCTCTCGGCATCCTGAAACTTTTCTTGTTTCAACTGCGTTAATACAGCTGGCTGTTCAACAATTCCTGCATTCATAATGTCCAAGTCTCAAGCAAAATTCTTAGCACCGACGCTCTCCGGCGATTCATTCTGATTTTCGGCCCTTCCGGCCATCGCTGATATACTTGCCCCTGCCGGGCCCTGTTCTAACTGAGCTTCATCAACAACGTCTGGCAAGTCATCGAGCCACCTAGTAGTCTCTGCCGATTCCTCATAATCAAACCAGTTGACTGCCGCATCTCCTGGATCTTGGTCGTTGAAAAACTGGAGGTTGGCCAAGTCCTCTTCCACAACCGTCAAACCATCTGTCCCTTGTTTGAATCCATCTCCTCGGATCACACACAGCTCTGCCCTCTCTGGCAATTCAATATTAGGCTTAAACTGGTCTGCTGGCAGAATGTAATCACTCGAATCGTAGGCTTCCCCAGCGACACTCCCAGACTGCTCAAACCCTGATTGAACAATTCCATCCTCCTCTGAAATCTCCTCTGTTCTATCTTTGCCAGTCACCACCATTGGCTCGGGTTGGGTTCTGGAGATGTCCAACATGCACAAAGAGTGAGTGCAGTTAGGAAGGAGCACCTTCGGCTTAGGTAGGTGAGAATGAGTGATATATATGCTGGGATCGTAAGACACGACCCCAGTCTGGATGAAGTTGATTCTTTTGGGAGGTGGAGCTTGGTTGTGCGGTGGGAGAGGGTTTGTTGTGACATTGGGTTTTTTTGGAGGTACAATCACCTGCTTGTCAATGAGGTCTTGAATCTCATGACGCAATCTGAAACATTGGTCAGTGTCGTGACCATGTTGTTGGTGATATGTGCAGTATTTTGCTGGGTTATGGGAAGGAAGGAGTGGATTCGGCAATGGCCTCGGCTCCAGGGGTTTTAGATGCCCTTTCCTGATTAACACCCCTAGAGCCTTGGACAGGGGCATATACAGTGGGGTGAAGGTTCTTTGGCCTCTGGGTTGGAATCGAGTGGTTTGTGTGTTGCTTCCGAACGCGCCGGAGAAAGGTGTAGCTGCCATGGGTCTTGGAAGAGGAGGGGGAATGGTGGTGACCACGCTTACTTCTGAAGCTCTTGCAGCTGCAGCGCCACTTGGGCCTGCATTGTTGTTGCGGTTAAAGGTTTTTCTAGGTTGCTCTCTATCTTGGTCAATCAGACCCTGTTTCATTGCATCTTCAATTTGTACCCCCATTTCATGTAGATCTGAAAAAGTGGGAAAGGGGAGCACAATCATTTTTTTCATCAGTTTTGGCTGGAGATTGCTCACAATCATCCTGATTTGGTCTTTGTTGGTAGGCCTTAAGGTCATCATCGAAGCCTTCGCCCTCCACCGAGTTACGAAATCTGAGAAGCTCTCCTTAGGCTCCTGCCTTATTGTTTCGAGATCTCGGGTCGTAATCTCGATTTGGGTATTGTAAGAGTATTGCGCGACAAAGGCCTCAGCCATTTCATCTCAACTCTGCTTGACATCATCCTCTAACTTCGCATACCAGATAGCGGCCACACCCGACATGGTCCGGCCGAATAATGAAAGTTTTTGTGGTCTGGTGAGGCCCATTGGCCGTAGTATATCTGAAAATAGCCAGAGATGCACCATGGGGTCCCCTGATCCGTCGAAACGATCAATTTGTGGCATTTTAAACCTATCCGGCAGCGTCACAGCCACGTCGGTATATCCGTCCTCGATATCCGGGATAGCCTTTACCCCTTGGGATTTCTTGAACAACTTCTCAAGCTTGCTCAATTTTAGTGCTGTATGGTCTACCTCGAACTCGAAGGAAGAGTCCGGTTGATTGACAGGCGTTGGTGCCTTAGATAGCTGGGGCAGAATTGGGGGCGGAGCTGGCCCCGTTGGTATGTCCGTATCTGCCTGGACATTTGGCGCCTCTTCGGGTGCCGGGATTCCTGGTGGGGGAGGAACTGGGTGTGAAGCAGATGCTCCGGTTTGTTGTTGCAATCTGGCAATTAACTCTGGCTGTTGGGCCAGCAAATTCATCCCGGCTAACAGCATCCTGCTGCATGGCTCTCATGGTGTCCTGCATCTGATGCATCATTTCCTCAACTCCTGTCGGTCCCGCCATACTGCCCTGATCTGTCTGAACTACTGGCAGGTCTATCTCTATAGCAACAATTGGGATCTCAATCCGACTGTCCACTGATGGGGTAATCCGCTGCTCTGGCAACCTCTGCTCAACCTCTGTCTGATAACTGGGGGTAGAGAGTGGAACACTGGTTGTCTGTCGACCAGATCCTCAGATCGATTGAGTCGGCGACCTCTTGTCCAGAGTGCTTGGAGAATATCTGCTTGGTCTGGCGCAATTGTACTAAACTACCTAGCAAAAAGATAAATAAAGCAATAATAAGGAAATAAACGAGCAGACAAACGGACAGCATAACAGTGTAACTAAACACAACACACAGTCGGGTATAATTAACACGCAATTGATACACTATTCTCAAAGACCGATCATTATTCCCAAATTACTATTCCCAAATCACTGTCCCCGAAGCTGAATTTGATACCCGCAGATAACTGATTCTGAAAATACTGAACTGGTGCCCGCAGGCCCTTGATACCCAGAAATACTAAACCGGTGCCTGCAGGCCTGATACCTAGAAACACTAAACTGGTGCCCGCAGGCCTGATGTCCAAACTTGCAAACTGATACATGCATTCGTATAGAGACGCACTCTAAAAACACATAACAAACAAGTGAGAGCCAAAACACCCCTATGTTGGGGTATGGTTTTCCTGTCCTATTTTGTCAGGAACTAGGGTTTCACTATGCACGCAGCGGTTTCAAACAACCTATAAACGGGTAAGCAACCTGTCCTAGTTTGGAGTGGTCACTATGGATTCCGAATATGCACTAGGTCGAATGGTCAAAAAGGGGTGCCCCGGTAAAATCGGGGTGTGTGCTCCCATACTGGCAGAGCCCGTAACCGGTCAGCCTTATGGCATGCTTCTCAAAGCAAGCCTCTGGCAAACCGTTCAGGAATAGTAGATGGCAAACACGGTGTCCTAGGCGCACCAATGCACATGCAATGCAAAGAAACACATAAGTGTAATCAAAACAAGATATCATGAGTTCGAGTCAAGTTCACTAAACTCCCCAGTAGAGTCGCCAGAAACTGTGGACGTCCCCGAATGCCCCGGGGGGAAACCCCGTGTTGTTCATTGGGCTCACTACAGTTCAGGACTCAATGTCACGGTCCTGTATCTAATCTCGCAGGGTGCAATGCAATACCGATGAAATCATCAAAGAGTCCAAATCCGGCAAATCGTTTTTGAAAACAGATTTTTTGAAAGAAGTGCCAAACATGGACTGCTTTGCCAGATACAGAGTCGCCACCTAAATATTTTATTTTGGGAAATTTAGGAAACCCTGACTCGTTGCCTAAGGCCACGTGTCCGTCATTACCAAAGTTGCCTCGGCTCAGGAACTTGGGTACGATTGGGGAAGGTCACTTTGTGAGCACCCCCGCTCGCCCGATCAAAGATCGGCCTCTACTAACCAAGATATCTAGTTTTGAAAACATTATGCGTTCTTATTCCGGTTATTAGCCTAGATTTACTATGTGATGCGCACATCATACAAGTATAAACTGGATCGCCTGAATTGGAACAAAACATTTCATGTTTGTTTATTTGAAAATGGTTTGATGGTGGTATCCGCAAGTAGGCTAAGACGTGGATTTGCCACCCTCGGGTGGGCTTAGAAAACATGATTTTGCCACTATCTAGTGGGCTTAAAACTCACAGTTAATGAATTGTTCCAGTTCAAATAACCCAACCTTCACCCACAGACATTCAGGCAGTTATATCACATAAGTACATAGCCTCATGGTAAGCATGCTGTCATGGCAGTCACTCACACGCATGTAAGGATGCTAAAGCATAAAATTTACCGAGTACTCCAAGCCAAAACAGAAGCTATGTTAGAAATCCATGCATGATCCTAACTATACAGAAATGCCTAATGCAACACATGCGAAAATGCAACTATAATGGGCTCGGCTATTCTAAACATGGCATATGATGATGCTACAGCTAACACGTATTCAATTTGGAATTGAAATACAAATGCAGTTAATATGGTGCGCCGAGCCCGGTGTATACAAGACAGATGAATGAATACAAACATGCGAGCATAAGTATGCTAATTGAAACATACCCTAATCTAACCATCATAAGCTAGTAAATAAAAGGGAGAAAGACGTGGGGTTGGAAGACATACATCACACACACGCACACTTATTACAGCATTGCCCTCGCTCGGAGGGTCCGAATAAATAATATACAGTCCGAATAAATAAAAAAATCCTAATTAATTAACAGATTAATCTAGGAAAGCAGATAAATTAGCATGCAAATCCACGGACTGCCTCAGCTCTTATTCCGAATGATGAATGATGTATGCTTGAGTTGCCTTGCGCGGAAATCCATTACGACGCCCCAGTTTGCCTCTGTTTGCAATTGTTCTTGGAATATTGTGCAAAGCTCCAGAAGCCCGCTGATTTCTGATTTACTGCAACAGAGAGCAACAAAGGGGCATGTAGACACCCCATTTTTGACCGTCCTCAAGACTTGGACGTCACCATTGGAACACTTGGTGATTACCCTTGTTTGTGTTCGTCTTGAGTTCCTGGAGGTCTCGGTTGCGCGCCTTGCCTCAGGATCTCTCGACTCGACCGTGTTATGTCTGGTTTTGCACCAAACACTTGGGTTTTGCACCAAACACTTGTGTTTTGCCTTGGAGGGGCAGGAAATGCCTTGTGAGGCATCCCCACACATCACTGGCCATGGCTTAAGGCCACCGGCCAGAGATTTTGTTCCATCGGCACTGTATATTGCCGGTCGGCACTCTTTGTTGCTGGTCGGCCGTTTATTTTGTCAAAATGGCAATTTTGAACGGCCGACCACTGTTCATCTACTTTTAGTAGATATTTTGTGCCAGCTGTGATAGCTGGCACCCACTCTGTTCTCCTCCATACACGTGTATGGAGGGATTTCCCTCTAAGCAAGCTTGTTTGGTAAGCTTTGCAAGGGGGAACTTCTATAAGAGGAGAGCTCTCCTCCTTCTTCTAGGTTGGTGATTTTGGAAAGAAAAACCAGAGCTTATACATATACATACACACTCTCTCTCTCTATATTTCCCTCTCTCTCATCCCTTGTGTGTGTTTTGTGGCCCAAAAGTGCATTTTTACCTTAGTTTTGCACTAACACACACACTACCACACCTTACTTCGACTTTGAGGGACTTTGAGGGTTGTTTGTTGAGGTTTTGGACTGGTTTTGGTCAATAGAGGGTGGCTGGACCAACTGTTCTTCAAAGGTTCTTCAAAGGTAACCACTTTACTTTAGTTTCCCCAATCTTGCATTGGCTTTTGACCTATCTTGCTTTCTGTTTTAGGCTTTGTGTATAACTGAAAAAAGCTTTGTATTTTCATGCTTAAGACATCTCATTGAGGTCGTTTTGGCATTGGGGGTCGAACTCCCAACCGATCAACATGGACAAGTTGAAGAAATATTACCCCTGAGAGGCTCGCTATGCCGAAAACCCGAAAGGGTGACCTAGGCAAAATTTAGAGCACAAAAAACTTAGAAAATATAAAACTGAGCTCGCAAGGTTGAAAACCCGCAAAGGGCGACCTTGGCAAAAGTTTGAGCGTAAAAGGAGAGTGAAAATACCCGAGTGAACCTAAGCCTGAACTACGTAAGGCTTGATTCCCATCTTTGGGATACGTAGGCAACTTCATCCTGAAGTTCAGCCATAAACTTTTCCCCGATCAACTTTGTCCATTTGATCATCTCGGTCATCTTTGTCTATTCGGCATTCAAGAGTTCAGTTAAGGTCTCCGGTACAGTGCTTTGCAGACTAGGGGCAACTTTCCGTTGCCATGCAGTACCGCGATACTCTTCAGACTAGGAGCAACTTTCTAGTTGCAGGGATCCGGGGTTGTGTATCTCAGTGACAGATCTCAGGCGTGTCCAGTTCTGATCCACATCAAAAATTTTTATTTTTTTTTCTTTGAAAAGTTTTAATAAAAGCTGACTTTGTTCAAATTAATCTTTCTACAACTAAGACCATTTTTGGACCAAAGCAGAAAATTTCCAGTACCACGACCTTCAATTTCATTGATTTCAAAACAGATTTCTCCTACTCTTGCATACAATCGAAGTTGCTTTTTATTACATTCATAAAGAAAACTTGAAAGTACTAATAAAGCAATAAATCCGGGACATAGTCAAGTCAGGTGATCCTGCGCCCCCTCCCAGAGTTGGTCGAAGTTTTTGACGCCAAGATGGGCCCGACCTGTGCCTCCTCATTAAGCCAATCCAAGCACTCATCAGATAAAGTGCAATTGAAAGTGGGAGCGGGGATCAGGAGTTCTCTCGTCCTCCACGCGGTGGCCTGCCGAGCAAGCTGCGCGCCTCGGGCTGGAAATGCAGCAAGATACTCTATCCCCTCTGGCGGGCAGGTCTGATCATAGCCAAATTGGCGTCGAATCCGGAATGGAAATAGAATACACAGTGAGTGAGACCAATCAATTGAATCCCAGTCTGCCGAGACATGTTGTAACTCATTGCCGGAAGGCTGAGCCAAGGGCACCGCCAAGCAATATGGTCTGCGGACAAGCGGCACATCCAAGCGAACCACCATCCCTCATCAAGGGCATTGACTAGACGGTGCCGGAAGAAGTAGCCGCGAGCTGAATATGCTGGGCAAGAGTCCACAACCTGCAGTTTGTCCATCAACCATACCTGGGAAAGGATGAAAAATGAGAGAATAAAGAATAGAGAGATGTACGATGAGAGAAAAGTGAGAATAGGGTTTTGTGAGAAAAACCGAGCTTGAGGGCCGAGTGATGTGAGCGATACATATGTGAGATTGGGTAGGAAACATTACCTGTAGTAGTAGTGGGCTCCCTGCTAATCTGGTCGTCTCACAACGATAAAAGGCGTCTAAGCCCATCAACGTCTCAGCCAGAGTCATGGCAATACAGCTCTTGCCCTCCTTCAAGCCTTGGACAACCTTGGTCAGCCGGACACTAGACCCTCCGGACCCTGAGACAAATAGAAAATGAGATAGCATGCACAAACAGAGGGCGTGTCGTCGGAAGCCTTGCCAATGATGGTTGTTGCGATCACCGGCATCAGAAAACCGATCGGTCAAACTCGGAATGTCCAGCATCCGGTCACAAATCAGAGACCAAGCGTCACGCATACAGAGTCCACACATTTGCCCTAAGGATTGGGCATGGCCAAAATTAAGTTGGGGCAGGAGTTCCTCGTCGCGCTCGGACTCCATTAAGGCTCGAAAATCTTCAAATGTAGGACATATCTCTTGCCCAGCGAAGCTAAAGACATGCGTCACCGGATTCCAAAACCTTGCCGTGGCATGGAGAAACGGAAGGTACAATGGGGTACGACCCAGAGTGAATAGTGCATTTATGTCAAAACCCCAGAAATTCAACTTTTCCGAGCCATCCAAGCTAGCAATCCAAGCTGTGAGATTTTGAGCAAGAAACTCTTCCATTAGAGCAAATCAGTGTGGAATTGAGAAAAACTACGAAGCTGAGGTCTTTTGTAGAAGATAAGGTTGGGTGGAGGACAGGTGTCAACATTCTGGTGATTCCTTCCTTCATGGCCGGCCGGCCAAATATTCTGCCGACCGGCCATTACTTTTTGCCGACCGAACAAATTTCTGGCCGATGGCCATTTCTTGTGGCCGATGGCCTCTACCCCTGGCCGATGGGCTTCCTCCTTGTTCCCTGAGTTGTTTATGCTAAGGATTGGGGAACTCCACCACCTCCGATTCCCCCCCCCCGGTGATCGATTCTTGCGGAGTCACACCTGTCTGCTTATCGAGTTATTGTACATTTGCTTATCAAGTTGTATTTCACTCTCTTCAAGTTTTTGATTTGTTTATCGAGTTGTACTCACACTTGTTTGATTATATCATGCCTTTGTTTTTGCTCATCGAGCTGTAAGTCGGTTCACTACCTGATTATTACGATGCAAATACTCAATGTTCAAAACAGGTTCAATTTCGTTCACATTGTGGTGTGATACCTTGCGATGCGATGCATAGAAAATTTACAAATGCAACATCTTTTGAACAAAATGGTTGTTTCATTCCCATCACGTGTTTTGCAAAATATGTAATAAAGAATAAAACCTGCCCGAGGCAGTGCAATGTGCTTAAACTACCAGTAAAAAAAAGAAAAGTAAAGCATAGAATGGCAGGGTAGCAAAAGTGTCGGAATTGATACCGATAAAACTCCCCTTGCGGTCAACGCACCTTCCGCACCTTTGTTCGGGTCAACTACATGGTTTGGCACCTTCATCACTTGAGACAATGCGGGAAAGCACACTTTTGAAACGTGGACCTTCGAGTTGACCTCAGGCCACAACTTCTGCGAGCGATGCTCGATACATACGAAGAACGTCCCTTCCCGTATCCTTTTCATGTCTTGAGGATTCCACAAATCGTTTCAATTATGTTGTGTTACAGTACTTTACATTCCAGCATCGTGAATAACATGTTTTTACTTACATGTGTACATTCAACTCTTCTCATACACACTACTTGCGTAGACCGCATGTTTGTGATCAATTTCATTACTTGCGTAGACCGCATGTTTTCCTTGCGTAGACCGCATGTTTGTAATCAATTTCATTACTTGCGTAGACCGCATGTTTGTAATCAATTTCGTTACTTGCGTAGACCGCATGTTTTCCTTTCGTAGACCGCATGTCTTGCTTGCGTAGACCGCATGTTTTCCTTGCGTAGACCGCATGTTTTACCTGCGTAGACCGCATGCTTGTAATCAATTTCATTACTTGCGTAGACCGCATGTTTTGCTTGCGTAGACCGCATGTTTTCCTTGCGTAGACCACATGTTTTACCTGCGTAGACCGCATGTTTGTAATCAACTCCATTACTTGCATAGACCGCATGTTTTACTTGCGTAGACCGCATGTTTTGCTTGCGTAGACCGCATATTTTGCTTGCGTAGACCGCATGCTTATGTTCAATTTCATTGCTTGCGTAGACCGCATGCTTATGATCAATTTCGTTGCCTGCGTAGATCGCGTGCTCCACTTACATGTCTGTGCCTTCACAGTATTGTTATGCTTCCTACTTGCTTTGCGTTGTCACGCATTTTCAAGTACATTAATGTTCATGTTGTTAATCACATTGTACCTGTTAAGTTTGTTTTCTTTGCAGGCGGGATATTGTATGTATGGTTCATTTAAGGCCGGTACAACCCGACGAACCGGACAGGTATGGTATACTCCGAGTGAGACATATCGAGAATCGTATAATTCTCTTACATCCTTTCTGCATTGTAGTGTAGTTTGGTGTATGCTAGCTTAAAACTGTCGCATGTGTGCTTCATTACAGTTTTCTTTGCATGATCATAAGTTATGTCCGGCTTTGTGCATTGTCTTGCATCTTGCCCCCGCCTTCGGGCGCATATCTTGTTTGTCTTGCATGTTTGTCCGAGTCTTCGGCCTTGTCAAAAATGGGTCGTCTCTAGGCTCTGACATTCACTCCCGTCATTGTTATGACTTTCGAGTTCTGTCAAAGAGGGGCAACTGTAGACACCCCATATTTGACCGTCCTCAAGACTTGGATGTCACCATTGGAACACTTGGTGATTACCCTTGTTTGTGTTCGTCTTGAGTTCCCAGAGGTCTCGGTTGCGTGCCTTGCCTCAGGATCTCTCGACTCGACCGTGTTGTGTCTGGTTTTGCACCAAACACTTGTGTTTTGCCTTGGAGGGGCACGAAATGCCTTGTGAGGCATCCTCACACATCACCGGCCATGGCTTGAGGCCACCGGCCAGAGATTTTGTTCCATCGGCACTGTATATTGCCGGTCGGCACTCTTTGTTGCCGGTCGGCCGTTTATTTTGCCAAAATGGCAATTTTGAACGGCCGACCACTGTTCATCTACTTTTAGTAGATATTTTGTGCCAGCTGTGATAGCTGGCACCCACTCTGTTCCCCTCCATACACGTGTATGGAGGGATTTCCCTCTAAGCAAGCTTGTTTGGTAAGCTTTGCAAGGGGGAACTTCTATAAGAGGAGAGCTCTCCTCCTTCTTCTAGGTTGGTGATTTTGGAAAGAAAAACCAGAGCTTATACATATACATACACACTCTCTCTATATATTTCCCTCTCTCTCCTCCTTTGTGTGTGTTTTGTGGCCCAAAAGTGCATTTTTACCTTAGTTTTGCACTAACACACACACTACCACACCTTACTTCGACTTTGAGGGACTTTGAGGGTTGTTTATTGAGGCTTTGGACTGGTTTTGGTCAATAGAGGGTGGCTGGACCAACTGTTCTTCAAAGGTTCTTCAAAGGTAACCACTTTACTTTAGTTTCCCCAATCTTGCATTGGCTTTTGACCTATCTTTCTTTCTGTTTTAGGCTTTGTGTATAACTGAAAAAAGCTTTGTATTTTCATGCTTAAGACATCTCATTGAGGTCGTTTTGGCATTGGGGGTCGAACTCCCCCTCTTAGGCCTCCTTTGGCCTCTTTTGGTGCCTTTTCTTTAAGCCTTGTTGACCTTTGGTGTATTGCTCTTTTCACCACTGAAATCTAGTGGATTTTCAGTGGTGAAGAAGATGGTTTGAGGTCTTGCATAGGGGAGGGACACCCCTCTCCCCTTTTGTCTCTCTTTTATCCTTGTTTTGGCTTAAAGGGCAACATGCATGCTTGACTGATTTTGGCCCTATTTCAGAGGTTTTTAGGTGTCTTTTGATTATAATATATCTCTATCTTTGGTCGGGTTTATGGTCTTTTGCATGCTTAACATACTTGCTTTGTATTCCTTCGTTTGTGCCTAGAAATGCGTCATGACTTTTGATCAATATGCTCTCATATTTTGACGTTACTTTGTGAAGTTCTTGGCCATATTTTGTCATGCATGAGGTCTGTTGGCCACTGATTTGGACTTGTTTAGCATGCTTGATATAGTTGCTTTGCATTTTGGATCATGAACCTTGAGTATATGGATCATTAACATGCCTAGCTTAGCCCATTATCATCATTTGGCATTAGTTGAGATCATATTTCAGTCAATATAATGTGGCCTTACATTGTCCTTTGTGTCTCTTTCAATGCCTCGAAGTGTTGTGTTTTCATGCCTTGAAATGCGCATTGTGTATGCCTATGTGTTTGGGTCACTTTGGGGCTGCCATACCAGTGGATTTTGGAGCTCATTTTGCATGCTAAAATTCTGTTTTGGTTGTATAGTTCATGCCATGCTTGTTTGGGTTAGTAGCAGTGGAGTGCCCTTTGTTATGCCTTAGCCTCGGGCCCCTTTCGACTTGCATGTTTGTAGTGCATTTCGTCCATTGTTTGAGGCACTTTTAGCCACTGTTTTTGGAGGTGTTTGAGGCCTCCCATTTTAGTCTAAGTCCCTTGGTTGTATGCTTGACTTGTTGCCTCTAATTGCATGCTTGCATTGTACCATATTAGCATTACATGATGAGTTGCATTGTGGCATTGCATGTTAGGAACATTGTATGCTAGCCATGATATGTTGCATTACATTCAGCATGCCTTGTATTTTTGTGTCATGTTGCATTTTTGAGCCATGTTTGCATAACATGTATTGCATTGCTTGGTTTGGGGTGTCAAACCGGGCATGGGGATTGAGGAGTGTTTGTACTTCAAGTGACAAAACACGCCTCAACCCTCGGTCGCCAATCCCCTTGACTCCAACATGATAGGGTGTTGGTATTCACGTGTTTTGTTTGCATGCATTTTACATTGAATTGCAACCTCGGCTCCTTAGGCCATCACGCATCAAAATGCATGATTGATGGCCCAAGGGTCGAGGGTCATACTCCCTTGAGTCCCTTGCATGATAGGGAGTGTGCCCGCGCATACATTTGCTTGAAATTCCATGCCATACACTGTCTGTCCTTGTTGCTGTCAAAAACCAGCTTCTGCAGGAAGTTTTTGCCGACCAGCACTGTAGAATGCCGACCGGCCGTGGGTTGGTGGCCGATAGACTTGAAAGCAGCCGATGGAAATTTCCCATGGCCGGTGGTTATTTCTCTTAGCCGATGGGGTTCTACAGTGTGCAGAGAACATATCCCAACACTTTGGAAATTTTCAGAGGAGCAGGGCGGCATTAACAGAGGTAGCAGTGGCATGGTACGGGTTTCCGGGCAAGATGGATCGAACATGCATCATTCACGCATCCCGAGGCGGGGGCTGCGGCCATCTTCTCTCTGCACCTAATTTGTTAATTAGATTAGAAATTCTGTAATAATTAATTTAGTATTATTTATTCGGACTGTAATATTTATTTGGACCCTCCGAGTGAGGGCAATTGTGTAATAAGTGTGCGTGAGTGTGTGTATGTTTTCCAACCCCACGTCTTTCTTCCCTTTTATTTACCCGCTTATGATGGTAGACTAGGGCATATTTAAATTAGCATACCTTATGCTATGCATGCGTGCATTCATACATTTGTCTTGCATGCACCGGGCTCGACGCATCATTCTAACTGCATTTGTATTTCAATTCCAAATTGAATACGTGTTAGTTGTAACATTTCACATGTCATTGTAGATTAGCCGAGCCTATCTTAGTTGCATCTTGCATGTGTTGCATTAGCCATCTTAACATAAACTAGGATCACGCATATGATTATTAACTAGTTTTTGTTTTGGCTCGGAGTACTCGGTAAGCATTTATGCTTTAGCATACCGCATGCGTGTGAGTGTTGCCATAACAGCATGATTACCATGAGGCTAGCTGCTTATGTGATATAACTGCTTGAATGCCTGTGGATGGAGGTTGGATTGCTTAAAATTGGGATAACGCATTAAAACTGTGAATTTTAAGCCCACCAGATAGTGGCAAAATCGTGTTTTTCTAAAAGCCCGCTCGAAGGTGGCAAAACCCGCATTTTAGCCTACTTGCGAGTAGCAAACCATTTTTCAAAACAAACATGAAATGTTTTGTTCCAATTTAGGCGATTTGGTCTATACTTGTTTGCTGTGTGCATAACATAGTAACTCTAGGCTAATAACTGGTAAGAACACATAATGCTTTCAAAACAAGATATCACGGTTAGTAGAGGCCGATCTTTGGTCGGGCGAGAGGAGGTGCTCATAGCTGACCTTCCCCAATCGTACCCAAGTTCCCGAGCCGAGGCAACTTTGGTGATGACGGACACGTGGCCTTTGGCACCGAGTCAGGGTTTCTTAAATTCCCCAAAATAAAATATTTAGGTGGCGACTCTGTATCTGGCAAAGCAGTCCATGCTTGGCACTTCTTTTCAAAAAAAATCTGTTTCTCAAAACGATTTGACGGATTTGGACTCTTTGGTTCAGATTAAGAACCATGACACGAATTGAGTCCGAACTGTAGCATGAGGGCCTCACGCGGGCGCGTCTACAGGGCATGGCAAAGTATTTTCACATATGTATGCATGACTACTCTTCAGGGAGTGTAGTTCTCGATCCTCGTGCCACCAATCATGCATATCGATGCATGATGGCCGAGGAGTCGAATTGCACCACTCGATGTGAAATGAATGCACATGAAAACACAACAAGACCTAAACTCCATCATGGGTAATCTGGAGTGTCGGCGACCGGGAAATTGAGACACGTTTGGTCACTCGGAGTACGAAACGTCCCTCGTTTCCCATGCTTAGGCTAACTCCTATCCCAAGCACAATGCAAATGAGATGGCATACACAATGCGACTAACATACAACCTAGCATACGCAATGCTATGAAATGGCATACACAATGCACGACGCAACATGACATACACAATGCTCTAACATACAACCTAGCATACGCAATGCTATGAAATGGCATACACAATGCATAATGGACTTACACCAACATGAGTGGACCTCAGCCACACTCACATCAATGGCCATTAGATGAAAAAGAGACAACCGAAATGCGTGCACACATGCACGCAAACCGAGGACCGAACCTAAGGCATAAAGTACCACTCTACCAAAGCATGGCAAGGATAAAGCATGGCATTCAAGCATGTAATTTTCAGCACTGAAACATAATGCTAAATGGTCCCGAAACATGGGAATATGGCACCCGATGCATGGATTAAGCCCCGAAACTCAAAACTAGTCCAATACATTGAACCACAAGTATGCAAAGAAAGCATTATTTGATCATGAAGTCTAAAGACAGAACCAAGGCTGTCCCAAAACATGCACATTTCTAGTTTAGAGCATGCCCAAAAGATGCTAACATGATGGACTAAAATAGCATGCAATATTGGCTAGCAAGCATGGTTTACATGGCATGTAAATGAAGCAAATGAGAACTCATCAAACCAGCCAAAAACAGTGAAAAAACATTCCAAAATACACCCAAATAATCACTGAAATGCAGCCAATGCATGCAAAAAAGAGGGGCTTCTTTAGAAGGCCATTCAAGGGGTCGTTAAGCACATATAAGATAGACACTTAGCATGACCAAACCAACTCTGAAAATGAGTTATGAAAGCCCTAAAACTCACAAAATTGGCCTTGAAATCAGTCAAGGAAGCATACAATAAAAGGCCCCCTCAAAAGGCCTTGAATGGAATTGTTCTACACATGCACTATAGACATAAAATATGATCAAAAGGGGCCTGGACAGACCTAAGGCAGACCCCAAAACTCACAAAATGAGGCCTGAAACAAGACTTTGATGCATGAAAAATAGGGTCCCTTTGGAAGGCCCAAAAGACCCCCAAACAAGACAAGGAGAGAGGGGGTCACCCCCCTCTAATTTTGGCCCTCAAAAATGCATCAAAGCCACTAAAAATCCACTGGATTTTAGTGGCTACGAGGCCAAACCATGGCCAATGCAAATGCTCTAATGCATAGCCTTAATCATGAAGGGATGAAGCATGCATAGGGGGAAGATGACCCCAAATAGAAAAGTGACCTTAAGAAAACTTGAAGAGAAGCTTGAAAAAAGAATTTTTCCAGTTTGTAACAAATCTCGAAAATGTTCACAAGTAAGGCTAAAGTATGATGCAAAAAAAGGCCTACAAAGAGGGGTAAAGCATGCAAGGGTGTAGGAGGCCTCAAACAGAAAAGTGCTCTTAAACAAACATGAAGAGGAGCTCAAAATAAGACTATTTTCATTTTACACTAAGGCTCGAAAATCCTTGCAAATGGAGCTAAAGTATAGGGAAAAATAATGCAAAAAATGGAGAAATGAGGACTTACCCTTGAAGAGCCGACCTCCAGCAGCTTTTGGACCAAGTTGGTGAGCTTTCAACCTCTACAAATGGCTTCCAAGGTGCTGGAATGGATGATGGAGGTGTGGTGCTAAGGGTTGTAGTATAAATGGACCAAGAACGTTAGGGTTTTGGAGCTTGGAAAAGTGGCAATGGAGGAGGGAGGTTGTGTGCCTTGGCCAAAAATGTCTAACCCTTAGATATGAAGAGGAGGGCCTCTCTTATAGAGAAGAGAGGCCAAAGCTTCTCTTGGAAGCTTCAAAGATCCTCCATACACGCGTATGGAGGATGCACCAAATGGTCCCCAGCTGGCACAGCTGGATTACACTCAAAAAGGGCAAAAGCAATAAGCAGGCCGACCAGTTCAAGTGGTCGGCCAGCCACTCCCCCTGGTCGGCCGACCAGGGGTCAAAAGGTTCAAGATCAATTGCTGGTCGGCCTATCCAGAAAGGTGGCCTCCCAGATGAGTAGAACACAGCCCTATGGAGAAAAACCAGAAAATGTGACCCAAGAGAGAGAAAAGCTAGCTTTTAAGCAAGGTTCAAAAGGGTCAAGGTGAATTTCTGGCCGGCCTACCCATATTGGTGGCCTCCCAGATGAGTAGATCACAATGGTGGTATGAAAAGCCAGAAAATGTGGCTCAAAAGTGGGAAAAACCAACTTTCTGTCAGAAAAATCGATTTTTGAAGAGAGAAAATGAGAAAACTAGTTTTTTAGGGGAAGAGGTATCCAGCCACCATCCTACCACCTCCCTAACAGTGAAAATAGGGTCTCTACCAAAAACGGACCAAAACGGATGCAAAATGAAGGTTCGGGGGCCAAAACGCGCGGTTCGGGGCCCCGAAAACAGGCTGTTAGGCACCGGAAGTGGCGTATGACCACGAAGGTGGTCTCCAGAGCCATAGTGTTCCTCTGAAGGGAGGAAATAAGATGTGTGCCAAAAATCGGAGTAAACGGAGGTAGTTAAGCGGTCCCGAACCGAGGCACACGGCCGACGGCTCCGAAAAACTGGAAAACGGGCTCCAAATGGAAAAAATGGCCTATGACCACGAAACGTAGCCTACGGCCACTGAGAGATTGTCTACGAGACCTCTCCCTCCCTTCGGGAAGAGAAAATAGAGAAAATAGGACCCGGTTCGCAAGCCAAGGCAAGGCACAAAAGAGCTCCGAAGTCCGGAGGCAAGGCTCGCAGCCGAGACTCCGCAACTTCAGAACGAGCACAACATGCAGCATCACCGAGTGCTCAACTGGTGACGTCTGAGTCTTAAGGTCGGTCAAAAATGGGGTGTCTACAGATGGCCTTTTTCAACAAGGACTTGAAGAGCTTTAGACAAAGGCATATAGAGGGCATGGAAGTCCCTGCGACCTCGGGGTAAATACTTCGAGGTTTGTGGATTTTTGCTGGATGCACTAGCAAAGGGGTCGGTAGGTGCTGGCTTGGTTTGCTGATCTCTCCCAAGTGTAGGATTAGAGCTAAAAGGATCGTTTCTGGTACGACGACCCTTCTCCCGGTTTTCTCCTTGATTCGAACTGCTCTTATTTTGAGTGACGAAAGTGTCATCCACAGTTTTTTCAACAACTATGAGTACTTGCTGTTTGTTCAGTCCTTCGGCTTTCAAAGCCTCAACAGCCTACAAAAGGTGTTCATAGGGATCGATGTCTGCCCCTATCTTGTTCTTTCCACTCGCCTCCACTTTGCCAAGGGATTGGGTCGCTATATCAGAGTGAAGTCCTGTTGTTGTTGACATGTCATTGCCCAAACTTGGAGTGGCTTCAGGTTGGCCAATTTCAATTACAATTCATCCCAAGAGTGGGGAGTCTTCTGGTGTGAAATTTTCAGCATGTGATGTGGTTGATGGCAGAGCCAATAGTCCAAAGGCTAGATCAGCCATAGTTCTCTGAAGATCGTCAATCATTTCCATCAGCTCAAAAGTAATGGGCTCACGAGTTTGAGATGATTGGGGTTCTAAGACTGGATGTGTGGTAGGTGCCCCAGATGGGCGTTGCATTTCAGCATCGGTCTCATCCTGCATGGCGATTCCTTGGTTTAATGTTGCTACTCAGAACAAAGGTGATGTGACTGGTGACTGCCGGATCACATGAACCGGTGAGCCCTGACTGGCCTTTTTTTGCCTTGCCTCAGCGAAGGAATACTGGTTTCTCTGAACTAAATCTCTGACCTGATGTAGACACCCCATTTTTGACCGCCCATAAGACTTGGGCACTATTGATGGTTTACTTGGTGGAGAAAGGTGTGCAGGGCAAAGGTTCAGTTTCTTCGGCAATGAGAGAGTCAAATCTTAACTTCATACCCCTTTTTGGACCAAAACAATCTTGATCAAATATTTTAGACCTTGAAACCCTATCTTTCAAAATGTTTCGAAAATAAAGTTCCTACGATGTTCCAACGCTCGCATTTCGTTAAATGTTGCGCTTTCCGGTAAACCGAGCAAGGACAAAGTGAAAATGAATGAAAGAGAGATGAAATCTTTGAAAAATATTTCAAAACACTTTGTTTAGGGGTTTGGAGTTGAAGAAAAGAGGAAAGGAGAGAAGAAAACTAGTTTGGGAGAAGTTTGGCATGAATACAGGAAGGATTGAAACTGAGCAGCTTCACCAAAATAGGCATAACCTTTTTCACAATTGGAATTTTGATGCAAGGCTTCCACCATTGGAAATCTTACTTCTGGAGCTTCAATTTGGACACAAGAATGACCTAAAAATGAGTTCAGATGAAGGAGTTATGGCCATTTGAAGTTGGACCTGGAAGGCAGAATTTTCCTGCCGACCAAAAAAACTAGCTGGCCGACCAGAAAAGTGGCTGGCCGACCACTTTCTCCTGAAAAGTGGTTGGCCGACTAGAAAAAGTAGCTGGCTGACCAGTTAAAGTCGCCGGTCGTGCACTTTAACAGGTCGGCGGCCTTCCTGCATATTCTACAGGTGTTGTGGATGCCAACTGTGCCAGCTGGAGGGCACAGACTGTATCCTCCATATGGAGGGATTTATCCAAGCTTTTAGCTTCTCCAAGAAGCTTTGGCTTTGGTTTTTCTATAAGAGAGAGCCTCCCTCACCATTACAGAGGTTCTGAAATTTGCTAAGAGTGATAGATACATCTCCCTCTCTATATTCTTCTCTCCCTCCATATTTTGTGCCTTAAAGAGTGTTACTCCTTCACTTTTGCACTACAACTCCTAGCCACACACCACCACATTTGAGCTGAGATCATTGGAGGTGGTTTTTGGGTCATAAGAGTTGGTTTTGGGCTAGAGGATTTGCTGTTGTTGCAGTGCTTCAAGGGTAACCCCTTTTCTCCTCTTTAAGCTTTGTTTTTTTGGTTACTCTCCTAGCCATATTTGTATGCTGATTTGAGCTTAAATTTCTACTAGAAAAAGTTCTGTTTTTCAGTCCTTGTGATGTTTGTTTAAGGTCATTTTTGCATTAGGGGTGGTCCACCCCCTCTTAGGCCTTGTTTTGAGCCATCCCTTTTGGCCTTTGAGCTAGTCCTTGCTTGGCCTCCTAGCCACTGAAATCTAGTGGATTTTCAGTGGTAGGCATGTGATTTTGAGGCCTTAAATCAGAGGGGGGTGACCCTCTCTCTTTTTGTTTTGTTTGCTTGATTTATTGGCCTATCAAATGAGCATGCATCTTCATACTTTCGAGGCTTGGTTCAGGCACTTTTTTGTAACTTTTAAGGCCTGCCTTAGCTCTTTCTATGGCTGGTTTGGTCACCTTGTGTTTTCTTCTTATATGTGTAGTGCAATCCCATTTGTGGCTCATCAAAGTTGCATGTCTTTCTAGCATGTATTGGCTCCATTTCAGTAGGTGTTTGGTCATCATTTGACATGTCATGACTCTGTTTTTGGCTGGTTTGGTAGCCTCTTGCATGCTTCATGTACTTGTAGTATAAATCTTGCTTACTAGCTTTGTATGTATGTTGTTTTGGCTCATCATTCTAGCATATTTTGGCTATGCTCCAGCATGATTTTATTCATATTTTGGGCCGTTCTAGGACTGTTTTTGGTTGCCATGGTCATATCACTCATGTTTTGTATAGTTATAGTGCAAATGCTTTGGCTAGTCTTGAGTTTTGAGGTCCCTACCATGCCATACTTGAGGTATTTGCATGTTTTGGCATCATTGAGAATGATATTTCAGAGCATGTAGGGCTATTATACTTTCATATTTTCCGCTTTTTAAGTGCTCTTGAGGGTTGTGTTTTTGTGCCCTATTTGTGAGCCATTGCATGAGCCTCATTTTCGTGCCTTTCAGGCCATCATCCCAACTCATTTTCGCTACTGTTTTGGCCTGCATAGGGTCTTTTTGGGGTTAGTTTGGCCATTTGAGCATTATCTTGCATGCCTCTAGTGTAATCCACTTCACTAGCTTTGACGCTTGAGCCTTTCGACATGCATTACATGGGTTGTTGGCATGATTCTAAGTCATTTTGCATGCCATTTCAATGCTGGAGCATATGCCATTGTACTCCATGTTTCATCCTTTCAATGCTTTTGGAGAGTTGTATTTTGTGCCTTGAGCTTGGGCCAATATGCATGCATGTTTGTATAGCATTTTGAGTTTCTATCTTAGCATGTATGGCCACTGATTTGGACATGGCTGAGGCCTATCCATTTCGGTTTAAGTCCATCGAGCATTGTGCATGCGACGTGGTTCATTGCGTTGTGTATGCCACGTCCATTTGCATTGCGTATGCTAGTTGTTGTTCACATTGATTGCATGCCTGTGTCGCCTTGCATTGAGTATGTATGTATGTGAATTGAGCATGCCATTAGCCTTGTTAGGTTGTTCGTGTTGCATTGTATGTTTTCATGCTTGTCCCTTGCACCGTATTCACATGCTTGTTTCATTGCATTGTATGCTCGCATGCTTGAGCCGCATTGTGTATGCCATGTCATGTTGTTTGTTGCATTGGGTTTGGAATAGGAATTAGTCCAAACACGGGAAACGAGGGACGTTTCATACTCGAAGTGATGAAACGTGCCTCAATTCTCGGTCGCCAACACTCTTGACTATACATGATGGAGTTTTAGGCTTTATGTGTTCGTCTGTGCATTCATTTCATATTGAGTTGTGCAATTTGGCTCCTCGGCCACCATGCATCGAGATGCGTGATTGGTGGCCCAAGGGTCGAGAACCACACCCCCTTGAGCATATGTATGAGAGGGAGGGTGGTTGTACATACATGTGTTGCAAATACTTTGCCATGCCCCTTTCTTGCTCTCTGTTGTAGCAAACTAGAAACCAGCAACAAAAACTGGTCGGCCGACCAGATAAAGTGGCTGGTTGACCACTTTTCCTGGTTTTCAGCACAAAAAGTGGTCGGCAGGTGGTCTCCAATGCCAACAACTGGTCGGCCTCCCTCCTACAGATTCCCATGATGGAGTTTCAGCCTTCTGGAGCTTTTTGCAGTGCTCTGAGACCAGTTGCAAACAGAGACAAATCGGGGCATCGCGATGGATTTTTGCACGAGGTGATTGGGCACGCATCCTTCGTCATTCAAGGCAGATTGGTGGCAGCCTATTCCATATAGTTTACATGTTTATTCAATTGCTAACTTAGTTAATTTGTTGATTAGTTAGAGTTGTGTAATAATTAGCTGTAGCTTGTTATTCATTCTGTGGTGTAATAACTAGTTTAATTAGATTAGCTTAGATTAGCTAGTTGGTTCTGTATTATTCAATCAGACCCTTCGTTGAGAGGGCACAACTGTTGTAAATAAGTGTGCGTGTGTGTGATGCATGTCTTCCAACCCCCATTTCTTTCTCCCTTTTATTTACCAACTTATGATGGTTAGTTTTAGTGCATGTTTCAATTAGCGTCCTTATGCTCGTATGTTTGCATCCATTCATCTGTCTTGCATTCACCGGGCTCGGCGCATCACACTAACTGTGTTGTATTTTAATTCCTGTTTGAATACATGTATCAAATTGCATTTCACATGACATTTTAGAATAGCCGAACCTATTTTAGTTGCATTTTGTATGTGTTGCATTAGGCATTCTTGACATAGCTAGGATCACGCATTGATTTCTAACATAGCTTTTGTTTTGGCTCGGAGTACTTGGTAAGTGTTTATGCTTTAGCATCCTTGCATGCGTATAAGTGACTGCCATGATAGCATGCTTGCCATGAGGCTAACTGCTTATGTGACATAACTGCCTGAATGCCATTGGGTGAAGGTTGGATTACTTGAATTGGAACAATTCATTGATTGCGAGTTTTAAGCCCACTTGAGAGTGTCAAATCACCATATTTTCTAAGCCCACTTGAGGGTGGAAAAATCCGCATTTTAGCCTATTTGCGAGTAGCAAACCGCTTTCAAAAACAAGCATGAGATGTTTTGTTCCAACTTAGGCAATCCAGTCTATACTTGTATGTTGTGCGCATCACATAGTAATTCTAGGTTAATAAACCGGAGTAAGAACGCATGTGTTTTCAAAAACAAGATATCATGTTAGTAAAGGCCGATCTTTGATCGGGCGAGGGAGGGTGCTCATTGCATGACCTTCCCCTCTCGTACCCAAGTTCTTGAGCCAAGGCAACTTCGGTGATGACGGACACGTGGCCTTAGGCACGAGTCAGGGTTTCCTAAATTTTCCAAAATAAAACATTTAGGTGGCAACTCTGTATCTGGCAAAGCAGTTCATGTTTAGCACTTCTTTACAAAAATCAATTTTTCAAAATGATTTGCCGGATTTGGACTCTTTGGTGATTTATCAATCTCGCATTGTACTTTGTGAGATCAGATTAGGAACTGTGACATTTGATCCTGAACTGTAGTGAGCCCAATGAACAAAACGGGATTTTTCCCGAGACGTTCAGGCACGTCTACAGTTTCTGGCGACTCTGCTGGGGATTTAGAGAACTTGACTCAAACTTATGATATCTTGTTTTGACTACACTTATGTGTTTCTTTGCATTGCATGTGCATTGGTGCGCCTAGGACACAGTGTTTGCCGTTTGCTATTCCTGAACGGTTTGCCGGAGGCTCACTTTGAGAAGCGTGCCATAAGGCTGACCGATTACGGGCTCTGCCACGATGGGAACACAAACCCCGATTTTTATCGGGGCACCCTTTTGACCATTCGACCTAGTGCGTATTCGGAATCCATAGTGACTATTCCAAACGAGGACAGGTTGCTTACCCGACTGTAGGTTGTTTGAAACCACTGTGTGCGTAGCGAAACCCTAGCTCCTGACAAAATAGAACAGGGAAACCCTACCCCAATATAGGGGTGTTTTGGCTCTCATTTGCTTGGTTATGTGCTTTTAGAGTGTGCCTCTACAGGAATGCACGTATCAGTTTGCAAGTCTAGGTATCAGGCCTGCGGGCATCAGTATTTTTGAGAATCAGTTATATCTACGGGTATCAGATTCAGTTTTGGGATGGTAATTTGGGGAACAGTGATCGGTGGTCGAATACAGTTATTCAGCTATGCTTATGTCTATTTTGGTGAAATTGGGCTGAGATGTTGCATGTTTTCTCTTTCAGTTCAGAGATTCGGTTCCGAGCAACCAGTGTTCTCCTTCACTGAGGCAAGGCAAAAAAGGGCCAGTCAAGGCTTACTAGTTCATCTGATCCGTCAGTCACCAGTCGCATCACCTTCATCCAAACTTAGAAGACCGTGATGGCACAGAGTTCAGAAGAAGTTGTGGCCATGGTAGCAGTGTTAAACCAGGGAATCGCCATGTAGGGTGAGACCGATGTCGAAATGTAACACCCATCTGGGGCACCTACCACACATCCAGTCTCAAAATCCTAACCATCTCAAACCTGTGAACCCACCACTTCTGAGCTGATGAGGATGATTGAAGATCTTCAGAGAACAGTGGCGGATTTAGCCTGTGGAGTTTTGGCTCCATCATCAACCACATCGCTTACCAGGGATTTCACACCAAAGGGCTCCCCAATCTTGGGACTAGCTGCATTGGAAGAAGGCCAGTCTCCTGGCAAAGTGGAGGCCAGTGGTAAGAACAAGGTTGGGGCGGACATTGGTCCCCATGAACACCTTCGGTGGGCTATTGAGGCTTTGAAAGCCGAGGGGCTAAACAAACAGCAAGCGATCGTAGTTATTGCACAGATTGTAGATGACACTTTTGCCACTCAGAATGAGAGCAGTCTAAGTCAAGGGGCAAACCGGGACAAGGGTCGTCGTACTAGAAACGATCATTTAAGCTCTAGTCCTGCACTCAGAAGAGATCGGCAAACCAAGCCAGCACCTGCTGACCCTTTCGCTAGTACGCCCAGCCAAAATCCACAAACCTCGAAGTACCAACCCCGAGGTCGCAGGGTCTTCCATGCCCTCTATATGCCCTTGTCCAAGGCTCTTCAAATCCTTGTTGAAAAAGGCCATCTCAAACCCCTTGAGCCTCAACCTCTCCTTGGTCGTCTTCCACCCGGTCATGATACTACCCAGTACTGTGTGTACCATCAACAAACCGGTTACAGCATTGACAATTGCTTTCGTCTTCGCCATGAAGTACATGATTTGTTTGACAACGAGGTCATCATCCCACCAAGCTCAGCAAAGTCTATCGTCTTTGGATCAATGAACTTGGGCGATAGTACGAGTATGTGATCAGGGGATGAACCACCTGCGGGCGATGTTCAGTTTACTTCAGATGTAGCGTATGGCACGCACTGTTTTGAGCATTTGCGAATGCTGGTTTTTGTACTTTCTGACTTGGGTATTGGGTCAGTCTTGTTTTTTTTTTATTGAGTCAGTCTTTTTGAACTGAGTCAGTTGGGTCTGTCTTGTTGTATCGTGCCAGTCCTGTTTTGTTAGAGTCAGGTGATTTCGGGGGTGTTACCTCGGACATCACGTACTTGTTTTGGTATTTATCTTTTACACTCTTTTGAGTCTATTTCTGCTATGGAGCTAGTTATGCCAGAAGTTATGAATGAAACAACGGTGATTTTCACGCTCTTGTGTTTATTTCTGCCTTGCGCCAGTTGTGCCAGAAATTCTAAATGAGATGGCAGTATTTGACAAGAAGCTGTGTCTTTTCTATGCCTTGAATTCATTGCATCGACCTAAGTTTTTCAAAACTTTTTTTGAACATTGTGATAAAAACAAAGAGGAAAGAACTCCTCGGGATTTGTAAAATTTGATCAATTAAGGGAAAGAGAGGCGTGCTAAGCCCTTAATGAATGAGATCATGTTTGTTAATGTGAGTACTGAGAAGGATCCTGGCTTGATCCAGATTGATTCTGCACTGTCTTCAGCGCGAGCGACTCTCTTAAAAGATTTCAAAAAATATTTTGCACGGTCTTGCGAAGACCTATATGGAATCGCTCTTGAGATTGTGCAGCTTAGGATCGCTCTCAGCCCCGAGACTCGACCCCTCACTTTCAAACCTTGAACTTGAATTCAGAATGTTCAACGGTCAACTTCAATGTGAGGCATGTGTGGCCAGATTCGAAGCAGCCCTCGAACTAGGGGCAGGGAAGTTAGATCAAGAAGATCAGATGTCGTCAAAAGAAGCTTGCAAAGTTAGATCAGAAGCACCCCTCCAACTAGGGGCAAAAATGTCAAATGTGCTTGAAGAGCGAAAAAATGGGACATTTCTCAAGCCAATGAAGATCGGCAAGAATGCCAAATCCCAGAAGGGAGGAAAGAAGAAAGTATTGCTGAAGGACAACCAAGTTCCTATCCACAACACTAGGGGCAAATTCAGCCTCCATTACATGGACTCCTACATTATCAGTGAATAGCAGCCATTCTCCTGGATTCAGATCGCTTCGAGATCCTAAAACCATTTGCCATGGACAAAGCTACACTTTTACCCTTGAGAGGCTCGCTGGGCCAAAAATCCGGAAGGGCAACCCAGGGAAAAGTTAGAGCAAGAAAAAAAAGAAAAAGGACAAAAAAAAAAGAAAAAATGCAAAGAATGAAAAAGAAAAGAAGAAAAATGAAGAAAATGAAAATAAAAGATGAAAAAAAAAAAAGAAAATAAATGAAAAGAAAAAGAAGAACATAGCTCGCAAGGTTGAAAACCCAGAAAGGGTGGCCTTGGCAAAAGTTAGAGCGCAAAAGGAGAGGTTAATACCTGAGTGTACTTTAACCCGAACTACGTAAGGCTTGATTCCCATGTTTGGAATACGTAGGGAACTCCATTTTGAAGTCCAGCCACAAACATTTCCAAATCGACTGTGTCCATGTAATGGTTCTAATCATCGTTGTCTTCTCTGTATCCAAGAGTTCGGTTGTTATCGTCACCTTGAAAACTGGCTACAGTGTGCTGCGGTGCTATTCAAACAAGGGGCAACTTTCCGTTGCCATACAGTGCGCTGCGGTGCTATTCAAACAAGGGGCAACTTTCCATTGCCGGGCAGTGTCGTTCGAGCAAGGGGCAATTTTTCATTGTTTTGGATCTGAGGTTGTACACCTCAAGAGTAAGTTCCGTGTTGGTGGAGCAGTGGCCATTTGCAAAAATAATTTTTGAGAATTTTTAATGAAGTTGACTAATTTTCTAGAAAATTATTCCATTTTTCCAAAACTGGACCATATCTTGGACCCAAAAAGGAAAATTTTCAGTGCTCATAGCTTGACTTGCATGATTTTAAATCGAAAAATCGAACAAGCATGTTAATCTAACTCTCCTGTTGGTCAAAATTATTTTAGTAGAAAACCAAAACAAAAAAATGGTCAAAATGATAAACTAGGGGCACAGTTGAGTCAGGCTTCCTGTCTTTCCCCCGTTGTCAATGCATTTGACAGAAAGGGCACCATACTTGCTAGAAAGGGCACCCTATTCGCCAAGAAGGGCACAGCGGAAGCTAACAGAAAAGGGCTGAAAGCTCTCATATCCTCCGAGTAGCGAGGTATCAAGCCAAGTGCGAAGCACGAACTAGAATGGAGCAAGGTATTCCACTCCCTCATCCGGACAGATCTGATCATGTCCAAACTCCCCAACAGAGCATCGTCAACCGATGTCAGTTACAGATCTGCTGCACGTCTGGTCGCATTGCAACCCCTCTGTGGGAGAAACTCACTATTGTGAACAAGAATGAGAATTTGGTAGAATACCAGGGGCAAGAACCCACAACTTCCTCCTTATCCATCAACCACCCAGGGGAAGGATAAAAAAATGAGAGATTGAAGAATAGAGAGATGTACGATGAGAGAAAAAGTTGAGGAAAAGGGCTTTTCAGAAAAACAGAGCCTGAGGGCCGAGTGATGTGAGAATCACAAATGAGAAAGAATGGGAAACAATGCCCGGAGAAACTGGCTCCTCGTGCACTGAGAGGTCTCTTGCCATTGGAACATGTCTGTGTGTCGTGTCAGTCTTTTTGTTTGTCTCTATTCTTGTTCTGAGTCGTTTCGGGTGTCTATAGATGTGTTTAGGTTGTCTTTCCTTTTCTTTCTTTTTGTTGTTGAGTCGTGGTGTGCTATGTTCATTCGTAGGCTCAATACCCAGTTGAGAACTTATTCTCACTCTCAATTTTAAAAAATCGTTTTATGCTCAGAGTGCCGTGCTGTTCTCCACATTTGTGCAAAACAAGATTTTGTTCTTTCAAAAACCGTAGGGTTCAACCCGAGTCATGTGGGAACAGTAAAACCAGGACGTATCTGAAGCTATATAGGTTCCAGACTTCGAAGCAAAAGAAAAAAGGGAAAATGTCGGGCATCTGAGTTTGTTTCAACTTCTGCAAGTTCCGTCATCGCATCCTGTATGTTCAGAATGAGCTGTGTGTTCAAAATTAAAAGAATACTGTGTTATGAGCCGTGTGTTCAAATCGAGCAGTGTTGTGTTATGAGCTGCGTGTTCAAAAAAATGAAAATGAGTGAGTTGCGTGTTCAAAGTGGAATGTGTGAGCTGCGTGTTCAAAATGAAGTGAATGAGCTATGTGTTCAGAAATGAAAATTTATGAGCTGCGTGTTCAGAATTAAGAATAAGCTGCGTGCAAATGAAAATGTATGAGCTGCGTGTTCAGAATTGAAATGTGTGAGCTACGTGTTCAAAATGAAGTGAATGAGCTGTGTGTTTAGAAATGAAAATTTATGAGCTGCGTGTTCAGAATTAAGAATGAGCTGCGTGAAAATGAAAATGTATGAGCTGCGTGTTCAGAATTGAAATGTATGAGCTACGTGTTCAAAGTGAAGTGAATGAGTTGTGTGTTCAGAATGAAAAAAACGCTGAGCTGGGTGTTCAAAAATTGAAAAAAGAGTTGTGCGCCCGAAAATGAGTTGTGTGCCCGAAGAATGAGCTGTGTGCCCAAAAATGAGCTGTGTGCCCAAAGAATGAGCTGTGTGCCCGAAAATGAGCTGTGTGCCCGAAAAATGAGCTGTGTGCCCGAAAATGAGCTGCGTGCCCGAAGATGAACTATGTGCCCGAAAAATGAGCTGTGCGCCCGAAAATGAGATGTGTGCCCGAAGAATGAGCTGCGTGCCCGAAAATGAGCTGCGTGCCCGAAGAATGAGCTGTGTGCCCGAAATTGAGCTGTGTGCCCGAAGAATGAGCTGTGTGCCCGAAATGAGCTGTGTGCCTGAAGAATGAGCTGTGTGCCCGAAGAATGAGCCGTGTGCCCGAAAATGAGCTGTGTGCCCAAAAATGAGCTGTGTGCCCGAAGAATGAGCTGTGTACCCAAAATGAGCTGTGTGCCCAAAATGAATTGTGTGCCCAAATGTGCTATGTGCCCCAAATGTGTTGTGTGCCCCAAATGTACTGTGTGCCCAAATGAGCTGTGTGCCAAATTAACAGAATATTGTGCTGTGAGCTGCGTGCCAAGTCAGCATCGTATTCTAAATAAGTTGTGTGCCAAATCAGTATTGTGCTATGTGCGAGCCGTATGCCAGAATGAGCAGAAGTACTGTGCATATGAATGTGTTTAGAACGAGCAGATATAATATATAGCAAAAGCATGAAGTGTGTAAGAAATGCAAAATGCATCGTTATGCACACCTTTCTCGCAATGTTATGCACATTTTAAGTGCATTGTTATGCACACTACTCGTCGCATTATCACGCACGTCTACCTTGCATTGTTATGCATCTTACTTGCGTTGTGCATGCATTTTATCATGCTATTTTGCGCATCGCACTATTTTGTGCACCTTACTTGCATTGTGCATGCATTTTATCGCGCTATTTTGCGCATCGCACTATTTTGTACACCTTACTTGCATTGTGCATGCATTTTATCACGCTATTTCGCGCATCGCACTGTTTTGTGCAGTTTACACTCGCGCTTTCTTGCGCATCGCACTGTTTTGTGCAGTTTACACTCGGGCTTTCTTGCGCATCGCACTGTTTTGTGCAGTTTATACTCACGCTACCTTGCGCACCACACCTTACCTGCATCGTACTGTTTTGTGCAGTTTACACTCGCACTCATTGGCGCATCGCACTGTTTTGTGCAGTTTACACTCGCGCTCACTTGCGCATCGCACTGTTTTGTGCAGTTTACACTCGCGCTCTTTGGCGCATCGCACTGTTTTGTGTAGTTTACACTCACGCTCTCTCGTGCATCGCAATGTTTTGTGCAGTTTACACTCGCGCTCTCTCGCGCATCACACTGTTTTGTGCAGTTTACATTTGCGCTTTCTCGCGCATCACACTGTTTTATGGAGTTTACACTCACGCTTTCTCGTGCATCGCACTGTGTTGTGCAGTTCATACTCGCGCTTTCTTGCGCATCGCACTATCCTGTGCATTTCATTACATACTCTCATCTTGCATTAAAAAAAAAAAGCTTGTATCTTTTGCATTGAACTTGCATCGCACTGTCTTGCGCACCTTACCTGCACTTGTTAGTGCATTGCAATGTTCGCGCTTTCTTGCGCACTTTACCTGCACTTGTTAGTGCATTGCCTTGCATCGCGCTGTCTTGCGCACTTTACTTGCACTACTTAGTGCATTGCATTGTTCGCGCTTTCTTGCGCATCTTACCTGCACTTGTTAGTGCATTGCATTGCTCACGCTGTCTTGCGCACCCATCTTCTTGGCACTATTTTATGCATTCACTCTGCATCGCACTGTCTTGTGCACCTTGTATTTTTGTATTATTCGCACTGTCTTGTGCACTCCCTGGTCTAGGAGACCTTAAATCCTATGGTCTAAGATACCTTAAATCCTGCATCTTCATTTGCACCGTCTTGTGCACTCTCTGGTCTAGGAGACCTTAAATCCTTTAAAGGTGCAATTCCTTTGGTGTTTGTCATGCCTGAACGACTTCCGAGGTCTGGTATAGCCACCTGCCTGTGTTTGCGGTGAGTTCCTAGGAGACCAACTGAGACGGTGGAAACTACAGTTCGAATGGCTCATGCCTAGAACGCAAAGGTTCAGGATTTCCGAGACTAAAGTCTGGTTTAAATACCCAGGGCTATATCCTCGGCTTGAAATCTATATGGCAGCCCCATAGATTGAGATAGCATGTGTATGCGCCTCAATTTTGAATACTGAACCAACCTAGTCTGTCACCCTGTTGGAGAATAGGGAAAGCTGCGACCATAGTCAGGGAGAAAAGTAGTACCTGCGGTTCAACCGAGAAGAAGGGGAAGGTCCCCAGCAGCATAAGGTAGGTCATTGCCAATTGCCCCTGTAAGGTACCTTCACTTCCTAGCTATTACATTGCATTGCATTGCATAAATCCTGAATTATCAAACCGGCTTCGCGCAGCGTATAAGTCCAATTATCAAACCGGCTTTGCGCAGCGTATAAGTCCAATTATCAAACCAGCTTCGCATAGCGTATAAGTCCAATTATCAAAACCACTTAACAATAGCAGGTGCGCCTGTCTGTTCGCATCACCCAAACCGGCTTCGCGTAGCGTATAAGTCCAATTATCAAAATCTTCCTGCATATCATTTTGCATCCTGCCCCTGAACTACACTGGTTTGATTCCTTGCAAAGGGATACGTACGCAGCTTGCGGGCACAACCATTTATTTATCTATATTTTGTTTGTTTGTCCAAGTCTTCGGTATTGTCAAAAATGGGTTGTCTCTGGGCTTTGACATTCACTCCCGTCACTTCATGACTTCTGAGTTCTGTCAAAGAGGGGCAATTGTAGACGCCTCATTTTTTACCGCCCTTAAGACTTGGGCACTATTGATGGTTTACTTTGTGGAGAAAGGTGTGTAGGGCAAAGGTTCAGTTTCTTCGGCAATGATAGAGTCAAATCTCAACTTCATACCCTTTGTTGGACCAAAATAATCTTGATCAAAAGATTTTAGACCTTGAAACCCTCTCTTTCAAAATGTTTCGAAAATAAAGTTCCTACGATGTTCTGACGCTCGCATTTCGTTAAATGTTACGCTTTCCGGTAAACCGAGCAAGGACAAAGTGGAAATGAATGAAAGAGAGATGAAATCTTTGAAAAATCTTTCAAAACACTTTGTTTAGGGGTTTGGAGTTGAAGAAAAGAGGAAAGGAGAGAAGAAAACTAGTTTGGGAGAAGTTCGGCATGAATACAGGAAGGATTGAAACTGAGCAGCTTCACCAAAATAGGCATAACTTTTTTCACAATTGGAATTTTGATGCAAGGCTGCCACCATTGGAAATCTTACTTCCGAAGCTTCAATTTGGACACAAGAATGACCTAAAAATGAGTTCAAATGAAGGAGTTTTGGCCATTTGAAGTTGGACCTGGAAGGCAGAATTTTCCTGCCGACCAGAAAAACTAGCTGGCCGACCAGAAAAGTGGCTGGCCGACCACTTTCTCCTGAAAAGTGGTTGGCCGACTAGAAAAAGTAGCTGGCTGACCTGTTAAAGTCACCGGCCGTGCACTTTAACAGGTCGGCGGCCTTCCTGCAAATTCTACAAGTGTTGTGGATGCCAACTGTGCCAGCTGGAGGGCACAGACTGTATCCTCCATATGGAGGGATTTATCCAAGCTTCTAGCTTCTCCAAGAAGCTTTGGCTTTGGTTTTTCTATAAGAGAGAGCCTCCCTCTCCATTACAGAGGTTCTGAAATTTGCTAAGAGTGATAGATACATCTCCCTCTCTATATTCTTCTCTCCCTCCATATTTTGTGCCTTAAAGAGTGTTATTCCTTCACTTTTGCACTACAACTCCTAGCCACACACCACCACATTTGAGCTGAGATCATTGGAGGTGGTTTTTGGGTCATAAGAGTTGGTTTTGGGCTAGAGGATTTGCTGTTGTTGCAGTGCTTCAAGGGTAACCCCTTTTCTCCTCTTTAAGCTTTGTTTTTTTGGTTACTCTCCTAGCCATATTTGTATGCTGATTTGAGCTTAAATTTCTACTAGAAAAAGTTCTGTTTTTCAGTCCTTGTGATGTTTGTTTAAGGTCATTTTTGCATTAGGGTTGGTCCACCCCCTCTTAGGCATTGTTTTGAGCCATCCCTTTTGGCCTTTGAGCTAGTCCTTGCTTGGCCTCCTAGCCACTGAAATCTAGTGGATTTTCAGTGGTAGGCATGTGGTTTTGAGGCCTTAAATCAGAGGGGGGTGACCCTCTCTCTTTTTGTTTTGTTTGCTTGATTTATTGGCCTATCAAATGAGCATGCATCTTCATACTTTCGAGGCTTGGTTCAGGCACTTTTTTGTGACTTTTAAGGCCTGCCTTAGCTCTGTCTATGACTGGTTTGGTCACCTTGTGTTTTCTTCTTATATGTGTAGTGCAATCCCATTTGTGGCTCATCAAAGTTGCATGTCTTTCTAGCATGTATTGGCTCCATTTCAGTAGGTGTTTGGTCATCATTTGACATGTCATGACTCTGTTTTTGGCTGGTTTGGTAGCCTCTTGCATGCTTCATGTACTTGTAGTATAAATCTTGCTTACTAGCTTTGTATGTATGTTATTTTGGCTCATCATTCTAGCATATTTTGGCTATGCTCCAGCATGATTTTATTCATATTTTGGGCCGTTCTAGGACTGTTTTTGGCTGCCATGGTCATATCACTCATGTTTTGTATAGTTATAGTGCAAATGCTTTGGCTAGTCTTGAGTTTTGAGGTCCCTACCATGCCATACTTGAGGTATTTGCATGTTTTGGCATCATTGAGAATGATATTTTAGAGCATGTAGGGCTATTACACTTTCATATTTTCCGCTCTTTAAGTGCTCTTGAGGGTTGTGTTTTTGTGCCCTATTTGTGAGCCATTGCATGAGCCTCATTTTCGTGCCTTTCAAGCCATCATCTCAACTCATTTTTGCTACTGTTTTGGCCTGCATAGGGTCTTTTTGGGGTTAGTTTGGCCATTTGAGCATTATCTTGCATGCCTCTAGTGTAATCCACTTCACTAGCTTTGACGCTTAAGCCTTTCGACATGCAATACATGGGTTGTTGGCGTGATTCTAAGTCATTTTGCATGCCATTTCAGTGCTGGAGCATATGCCATTGTACTCCATGTTTCATCCTTTCAATGCTTTTGGAGAGTTGTATTTTGTGCCTTGAGCTTGGGCCAATATGCATGCATGTTTGTATAGCATTTTGAGTTTCTATCTTAGCATGTATGGCCACTGATTTGGACATGGCTGAGGCCTATCCATTTCGGTTTAAGTCCATCGAGCATTGTGCATGCCACGTGGTTCATTGCGTTGTGTATGCCACGTCCATTTGCATTGCGTATGCTGGTTGTTGTTCACATTGATTGCATGCATGTGTCGCCTTGCATTGAGTATGTATGTATGTGCATTGAGCATGCCATTAGCCTTGTTAGGTTGTTCGTGTTGCATTGCATGTTTTCATGCTTGTCCCTTGCACCGTATTCACATGCTTGTTTCATTGCATTGTATGCTCGCATGCTTGAGCCGCATTGTGTATGCCATGCCATGTTGTTTGTTGCATTGTGTTTGGAATAGGAATTAGTCCAAACACGGGAAACGAGGGACGTTTCATACTCGAAGTGATGAAACGTGCCTCAATTCTCGGTCGCCAACACTCTTGACTATACATGATGGAGTTTTAGGCTTTATGTGTTCGTCTGTGCATTCATTTCCTATTGAGTTGTGCAATTTGGCTCCTCGGCCACCATGCATCGAGATGCGTGATTGGTGGCCCAAGGGTCGAGAACCACACCCCCTTGAGCATATGTAATGAGAGGGAGGGTGGTTGTGCATACATGTGTTGCAAATACTTTGCCATGCCCCTTTCTTGCTCTCTGTTGTAGCAAACTAGAAACCAGCAACAAAAACTGGTCGGCCGACCAGATAAAGTGGCTGGTTGACCACTTTTCCTGGTTTTCAGCACAAAAAGTGGTCGGCAGGTGGTCTCCAATGCCAACAACTGGTCGGCCTCCCTCCTACAGATTCCCATGATGGAGTTTCAGCCTTCTGGAGCTTTTTGTAGTGCTCTGAGACCAGTTGCAAACAGAGACAAATCGGGGCATCGCGATGGATTTTTGCACGAGGTGATCGGGCACGCATCCTTCGTCATTCAAGGCAGATTGGTGGCAGCCTATTCCATATAGTTTACATGTTTATTCAATTGCTAACTCAGTTAATTTGTTGATTAGTTAGAGTTGTGTAATAATTAGTTGTAGCTTGTTATTCATTCTGTGGTTTAATAACTAGTTTAATTAGATTAGCTTAGATTAGCTAGTTGGTTCTGTATTATTCAATCAGACCCTCCGTTTAGAGGGCACAACTGTTGTAAATAAGTGTGCGTGTGTGTGATGCATGTCTTCCAACCCCCATTTCTTTCTCCCTTTTATTTACCAACTTATGATGGTTAGTTTTAGTGCATGTTTCAATTAGCGTCCTTATGCTCGCATGTTTGCATCCATTCATCGGTATTCCATTCACCGGGCTCGGCGCATCACACTAACTGTGTTGTATTTCAATTCCTGTTTGAATACATGTATCAAATTGTATTTCACATGACATTTTAGAATAGCCGAGTCTATTTTAGTTGCATTTTGTATGTGTTGCATTAGGCATTCTTGACATAGCTAGGGTCACGCATTGATTTCTAACATAGCTTTTGTTTTGGCTCGGAGTACTTGGTAAGTGTTTATGCTTTAGCATCCTTGCATGCGTATAAGTGACTGCCATGATAGCATGCTTGCCATGAGGCTAACTGCTTATGTGATATAACTGCCTGAATGCCATTGGTTGAAGGTTGGATTACTTGAATTGGAACAATTCATTGATTGCGAGTTTTAAGCCCACTTGAGAGTGTCAAATCACCATATTTTCTAAGCCCACTTGAGGGTGGAAAAATTCGCATTTTAGCCTACTTGCGAGTAGCAAACCGCTTTCAAAAACAAGCATGAGATGTTTTGTTCCAACTTAGGCGATCCAGTCTATACTTGTATGTTGTGCGCATCACATAGTAATTCTAGGTTAATAAACCGGAGTAAGAACGCATGTGTTTTCAAAAACAAGATATCATGTTAGTAAAGGCCGATCTTTGATCGGGCGAGGGAGGGTGCTCATTGCATGACCTTCCCCTCTCGTACCCAAGTTCTTGAGCCGAGGCAACTTTGGTGATGACGGACACGTGACCTTAGGCACGAGTCAGGGTTTCCTAAATTTTCTAAAATAAAACATTTAGGTGGCAACTCTGTATCTGGCAAAGCAGTTCATGTTTAGCACTTCTTTATAAAAATCAATTTTTCAAAATGATTTGCCGGATTTGGACTCTTTGGTGATTTATCAATCTCGCATTGTACTTTGTGAGCTCAGATTAGGAACTGTGACATTTGATCCTGAACTGTAGTGAGCCCAATGAACAAAACGGGATTTTTCCCGGGACGTTCGGGCACGTCTACAGTTTCTAGCGACTCTGCTGGGGATTTAGAGAACTTGACTCAAACTTATGATATCTTGTTTTGACTACACTTATGTGTTTCTTTGCATTGCATGTGCATTGGTGCGCCTAGGACACAGTGTTTGTCGTCTGCTATTCCTGAATGGTTTCCCGGAGGCTCGCTTTGAGAAGCGTGCCATAAGGCTGACCGATTACGGGCTCTGCCACGATGGGAACACAAACCCCGATTTTTGCCGGGGCACCCTTTTGACCATTCGACCTAGTGCGTATTCGGAATCCATAGTGACTATTCCAAGCGAGGACAGGTTGCTTACCCGACTGTAGGTTGTTTGAAACCACTGTGTGCGTAGCAAAACCCTAGCTCCTGACAAAATAGAACAGGGAAACCCTACCCCAATATAGGGGTGTTTTGGCTCTCATTTGCTTGATTATGTGCTTTTAGAGTGTGCCTCTACAGGAATGCACGTATCAGTTTGCAAGTCTAGGTATCAGGCCTGTGGGCATCAGCATTTTTGAGAATCAGTTATATCTGCGGGTATCAGATTCAGTTTTGGGATGGTAATTTGGGGAACAGTGATCAGTGGTCGAATACAGTTATTCAGCTATGCTTATGTCTATTTTGGTGAAATTGGGCTGAGATGTTGCATGTTTTCTCTTTCAGTTCAGAGATTCGGTTCCGAGCAACCAGTGTTCTCCTTCACTGAGGCAAGGCAAAAAAGGGCCAGTCAAGGTTTACTAGTTCATCTGATCCGTCAGTCACCAGTCGCATCACCTTCGTCCAAACTTAGCAGACCGTGATGGCACAGAGTTCAGAAGAAGTTGTGGCCATGGTAGCAGTGTTAAACCAGGGAATCGCCATGCAGGGTGAGACCGATGTCGAAATGTAACACCCATCTGGGGCACCTACCACACATCCAGTCTCGAAATCCTAACCATCTCAAACCCGTGAACCCACCACTTCTGAGCTGATGAGGATGATTGAAGATCTTCAGAGAACAGTGGCAGATTTAGCCTGTGGAGTTTTGGCTCCATCATCAACCACATCGCTTACCAGGGATTTCACACCAAAGGGCTCCCCAATCTTGGGACTAGCTGCATTGGAAGAAGGCCAGTCTCCTGGCAAAGTGGAGGCCAGTGGTAAGAACAAGGTTGGGGCGGACATTGGTCCCCATGAACACCTTCAGTGGGCTATTGAGGCTTTGAAAGCCGAGGGGCTAAACAAACAGCAAGCGATCGTAGTTATTGCACAGATTGTAGATGGCACTTTTGCCACTCAGAATGAGAGCAGTCTAAGTCAAGGGGCAAACCGGGACAAGGGCCATCGTACTAGAAACGATCATTTAAGCTCTAGTCCTGCACTCAGAAGAGATCGGCAAACCAAGCCAGCACCTGCTGACCCTTTCGCTAGTACGCCCAGCCAAAATCCACAAACCTCGAAGTACCAACCCCGAGGTCGCAGGGTCTTCCATGCCCTCTATATGCCCTTGTCCAAGGCTCTTCAAATCCTTGTTGAAAAAGGCCATCTCAAACCCCTTGAGCCTCAACCTCTCCTTGGTCTTCTTCCACCCGGTCATGATACTACCCAGTACTGTGCTTACCATCAACAAACCGGTCACAGCACTGACAATTGCTTTCGTCTTCGCCACGAAGTACATGATTTGTTTGACAACGAGGTCATCATCCCACCAAGCTCAGCAAAGTCTATCGTCTTTGGATCAATGAACTTGGGCGATAGTACGAGTATGTGATCAGGGGATGAACCACCTGTGGGCGATGTTCAGTTTACTTCAGATGTAGCGTATGGCACGCACTGTTTTGAGCATTTGCGAATGCTGGTTTTTGTACTTTCTAACTTGGGTATTGGGTCAGTCTTGTTTTTTTTTTATTGAGTCAGTCTTTTTGAACTGAGTCAGTTGGGTCTGTCTTGTTGTATCGAGCCAGTCCTGTTTTGTTAGAGTCAGGTGATTTCGGGGGTGTCACCTCGGACATCACGTACTTGTTTTGGTATTTATCTTTTACCCTCTTTTGAGTCTATTTCTGCTATGGAGCTAGTTATGCCAGAAGTTATGAATGAAACAACGGTGATTTTCACGCTCTTGTGTTTATTTCTGCCTTGCGCCAGTTGTGCCAGAAATTCTAAATGAGATGGCAGTATTTGACAAGAAGCTGTGTCTTTTCTATGCCTTGAATTCATTGCATCGACCTAAGTTTTTCAAAACTTTTTTTGAACATTGTGATAAAAACAAAGAGGAAAGAACTCCTCGGGATTTGTAAAATTTGATCAATTGAGGGAAAGAGAGGCGTGCTAAGCCCTTAATGAATGAGATCATGTTTGTTAATGTGAGTACTGAGAAAGATCCTGGCTTGATCCAGATTGATTCTGCACTGTCTTCAGTGCGAGCGACTCTCTTAAAAGATTTCAAAAAATATTTTGCACGGTCTTGCGAAGACCTATATGGAATCGCTCTTGAGATTGTGCAGCTTAGGATCGCTCTAAGCCCCGAGACTCGACCCCTCACTTTCAAACCTTGAACTTGAATTCTGAATGTTCAACGGTCAACTACAATGTGAGGCCTGTGTGGCCAGATTCGAAGCAGCCCTCGAACTAAGGGCAGGGAAGTTAGATCAAGAAGATCAGATGTCGTCAAAAGAAGCTTGCAAAGTTAGATCAGAAGCACCCCTCCAACTAGGGGCAAAAATGTCAAATGTGCTTGAAGAGCGAAAAAATGGGACATTTCTCAAGCCAATGAAGATCGGCAAGAATGCCAAATCCCAAAAGGGAGGAAAGAAGAAAGTATTGCTGAAGGACAACCGAGTTCCTATCCACAACACTAGGGGCAAATTCAGCCTCCATTGGATGGACTCCTACATTATCAGTGAATAGCAGCCATTCTCCTGGATTCAGATCGCTTCGAGATCCTAAAACCATTTGACATGGACAAAGCTACACTTTTACCCTTGAGAGGCTCGCTGGGCCAAAAATCCGGAAGGGCGACCCAGGGAAAAGTTAGAGCAAGAAAAAAAAGAAAAAGGACAAAAAAAAAGAAAAAATGCAAAGAATGAAAAAGAAAAGAAGAAAAATGAAGAAAATGAAAAGAAAAGATGAAAAAAGAAGAAAAGAAATGAAAAGAAAAAGAAGAACATAGCTCGCAAGGTTGAAAACCCAGAAATGGTGGCCTTGGCAAAAGTTAGAGCGCAAAAGGAGAGGTTAATACCTGAGTGTACTTTAACCCGAACTACGTAAGGCTTGATTCCCATGTTTGGAATACGTAGGGAACTCCATTTTGAAGTCCAGCCATAAACATTTCCAAATCGACTGTGTCCATGTAATGGTTCTAATCATCGTTGTCTTCTCTGTATCCAAGAGTTCGGTTGTTATCGTCACCTTGAAAACTGGCTACAGTGTGCTGCGGTGCTATTCAAACAAGGGGCAACTTTCCGTTGCCATACAGTGCGCTACGGTGCTATTCAAACAAGGGGCAACTTTCCATTGCCGGGCAGTGTCGTTCGAGCAAGGGGCAATTTTTCATTGTTTTGGATCTGAGGTTGTACACCTCAAGAGTAAGTTCCGTGTTGGTGGAGCAGTGGCCATTTGCAAAAATAATTTTTGAGAATTTTTAATGAAGTTGACTAATTTTCTAGAAAATTATTCCATTTTTCCAAAACTGGACCATATCTTGGACCCAAAAAGGAAAATTTTCAGTGCTCATAGCTTGACTTGCATGATTTTAAATCGAAAAATCGAACAAGCATGTTAATCTAACTCTCCTGTTGGTCAAAATTATTTTAGTAGAAAACCAAAACAAAAAAATGGTCAAAATGATAAACTAGGGGCACAGTTGAGTCAGGCTTCCTGTCTTTCCCCCGTTGTCAATGCATTTGACAGAAAGGGCACCATACTTGCTAGAAAGGGCACCCTATTCGCCAAGAAGGGCACAGCGGAAGCTAACAGAAAAGGGCTGAAAGCTCTCATATCCTCCGAGTAGCGAGGTATCAAGCCAAGTGCGAAGCACGAACTAGAATGGAGCAAGGTATTCCACTCCCTCATCCGGACAGATCTGATCATGTCCAAACTCCCCAACAGAGCATCGTCAACCGATGTCAGTTACAGATCTGCTGCACGTCTGGTCGCATTGCAACCCCTCTGTGGGAGAAACTCACTATTGTGAACAAGAATGAGAATTTGGTAGAATACCAGGGGCAAGAACCCACAACTTCCTCCTTATCCATCAACCACCCAGGGGAAGGATAAAAAAATGAGAGATTGAAGAATAGAGAGATGTACGATGAGAGAAAAAGTTGAGGAAAAGGGCTTTTCAGAAAAACAGAGCCTGAGGGCCGAGTGATGTGAGAATCACAAATGAGAAAGAATGGGAAACAATGCCCGGAGAAACTGGCTCCTCGTGCACTGAGAGGTCTCTTGCCATTGGAACATGTCTGTGTGTCGTGTCAGTCTTTTTGTTTGTCTCTATTCTTGTTCTGAGTCGTTTCGGGTGTCTATAGATGTGTTTAGGTTGTCTTTCCTTTTCTTTCTTTTTGTTGTTGAGTCGTGGTGTGCTATGTTCATTCGTAGGCTCAATACCCAGTTGAGAACTTATTCTCACTCTCAATTTTAAAAAATCGTTTTATGCTCAGAGTGCCGTGCTGTTCTCCACATTTGTGCAAAACAAGATTTTGTTCTTTCAAAAACCGTAGGGTTCAACCCGAGTCATGTGGGAACAGTAAAACCAGGACGTATCTGAAGCTATATAGGTTCCAGACTTCGAAGCAAAAGAAAAAAGGGAAAATGTCGGGCATCTGAGTTTGTTTCAACTTCTGCAAGTTCCGTCATCGCATCCTGTATGTTCAGAATGAGCTGTGTGTTCAAAATTAAAAGAATACTGTGTTATGAGCCGTGTGTTCAAATCGAGCAGTGTTGTGTTATGAGCTGCGTGTTCAAAAAAATGAAAATGAGTGAGTTGCGTGTTCAAAGTGGAATGTGTGAGCTGCGTGTTCAAAATGAAGTGAATGAGCTATGTGTTCAGAAATGAAAATTTATGAGCTGCGTGTTCAGAATTAAGAATAAGCTGCGTGCAAATGAAAATGTATGAGCTGCGTGTTCAGAATTGAAATGTGTGAGCTACGTGTTCAAAATGAAGTGAATGAGCTGTGTGTTTAGAAATGAAAATTTATGAGCTGCGTGTTCAGAATTAAGAATGAGCTGCGTGAAAATGAAAATGTATGAGCTGCGTGTTCAGAATTGAAATGTATGAGCTACGTGTTCAAAGTGAAGTGAATGAGTTGTGTGTTCAGAATGAAAAAAACGCTGAGCTGGGTGTTCAAAAATTGAAAAAAGAGTTGTGCGCCCGAAAATGAGTTGTGTGCCCGAAGAATGAGCTGTGTGCCCAAAAATGAGCTGTGTGCCCAAAGAATGAGCTGTGTGCCCGAAAATGAGCTGTGTGCCCGAAAAATGAGCTGTGTGCCCGAAAATGAGCTGCGTGCCCGAAGATGAACTATGTGCCCGAAAAATGAGCTGTGCGCCCGAAAATGAGATGTGTGCCCGAAGAATGAGCTGCGTGCCCGAAAATGAGCTGCGTGCCCGAAGAATGAGCTGTGTGCCCGAAATTGAGCTGTGTGCCCGAAGAATGAGTTGTGTGCCCGAAATGAGCTGTGTGCCTGAAGAATGAGCTGTGTGCCCGAAGAATGAGCCGTGTGCCCGAAAATGAGCTGTGTGCCCAAAAATGAGCTGTGTGCCCGAAGAATGAGCTGTGTACCCAAAATGAGCTGTGTGCCCAAAATGAATTGTGTGCCCAAATGTGCTATGTGCCCCAAATGTGTTGTGTGCCCCAAATGTACTGTGTGCCCAAATGAGCTGTGTGCCAAATTAACAGAATATTGTGCTGTGAGCTGCGTGCCAAGTCAGCATCGTATTCTAAATAAGTTGTGTGCCAAATCAGTATTGTGCTATGTGCGAGCCGTATGCCAGAATGAGCAGAAGTACTGTGCATATGAATGTGTTTAGAACGAGCAGATATAATATATAGCAAAAGCATGAAGTGTGTAAGAAATGCAAAATGCATCGTTATGCACACCTTTCTCGCAATGTTATGCACATTTTAAGTGCATTGTTATGCACACTACTCGTCGCATTATCACGCACGTCTACCTTGCATTGTTATGCATCTTACTTGCGTTGTGCATGCATTTTATCATGCTATTTTGCGCATCGCACTATTTTGTGCACCTTACTTGCATTGTGCATGCATTTTATCGCGCTATTTTGCGCATCGCACTATTTTGTACACCTTACTTGCATTGTGCATGCATTTTATCACGCTATTTCGCGCATCGCACTGTTTTGTGCAGTTTACACTCGCGCTTTCTTGCGCATCGCACTGTTTTGTGCAGTTTACACTCGGGCTTTCTTGCGCATCGCACTGTTTTGTGCAGTTTATACTCACGCTACCTTGCGCACCACACCTTACCTGCATCGTACTGTTTTGTGCAGTTTACACTCGCACTCATTGGCGCATCGCACTGTTTTGTGCAGTTTACACTCGCGCTCACTTGCGCATCGCACTGTTTTGTGCAGTTTACACTCGCGCTCTTTGGCGCATCGCACTGTTTTGTGTAGTTTACACTCACGCTCTCTCGTGCATCGCAATGTTTTGTGCAGTTTACACTCGCGCTCTCTCGCGCATCACACTGTTTTGTGCAGTTTACATTTGCGCTTTCTCGCGCATCACACTGTTTTATGGAGTTTACACTCACGCTTTCTCGTGCATCGCACTGTGTTGTGCAGTTCATACTCGCGCTTTCTTGCGCATAGCACTATCCTGTGCATTTCATTACATACTCTCATCTTGCATTAAAAAAAAAAAGCTTGTATCTTTTGCATTGAACTTGCATCGCACTGTCTTGCGCACCTTACCTGCACTTGTTAGTGCATTGCAATGTTCGCGCTTTCTTGCGCACTTTACCTGCACTTGTTAGTGCATTGCCTTGCATCGCGCTGTCTTGCGCACTTTACTTGCACTACTTAGTGCATTGCATTGTTCGCGCTTTCTTGTGCATCTTACCTGCACTTGTTAGTGCATTGCATTGCTCACGCTGTCTTGCGCACCCATCTTCTTGGCACTATTTTATGCATTCACTCTGCATCGCACTGTCTTGTGCACCTTGTATTTTTGTATTATTCGCACTGTCTTGTGCACTCCCTGGTCTAGGAGACCTTAAATCCTATGGTCTAAGATACCTTAAATCCTGCATCTTCATTTGCACCGTCTTGTGCACTCTCTGGTCTAGGAGACCTTAAATCCTTTAAAGGTGCAATTCCTTTGGTGTTTGTCATGCCTGAACGACTTCCGAGGTCTGGTATAGCCACCTGCCTGTGTTTGCGGTGAGTTCCTAGGAGACCAACTGAGACGGTGGAAACTACAGTTCGAATGGCTCATGCCTAGAACGCAAAGGTTCAGGATTTCCGAGACTAAAGTCTGGTTTAAATACCCAGGGCTATATCCTCGGCTTGAAATCTATATGGCAGCCCCATAGATTGAGATAGCATGTGTATGCGCCTCAATTTTGAATACTGAACCAACCTAGTCTGTCACCCTGTTGGAGAATAGGGAAAGCTGCGACCATAGTCAGGGAGAAAAGTAGTACCTGCGGTTCAACCGAGAAGAAGGGGAAGGTCCCCAGCAGCATAAGGTAGGTCATTGCCAATTGCCCCTGTAAGGTACCTTCACTTCCTAGCTATTACATTGCATTGCATTGCATAAATCCTGAATTATCAAACCGGCTTCGCGCAGCGTATAAGTCCAATTATCAAACCGGCTTTGCGCAGCGTATAAGTCCAATTATCAAACCAGCTTCGCATAGCGTATAAGTCCAATTATCAAAACCACTTAACAATAGCAGGTGCGCCTGTCTGTTCGCATCACCCAAACCGGCTTCGCGTAGCGTATAAGTCCAATTATCAAAATCTTCCTGCATATCATTTTGCATCCTGCCCCTGAACTACACTGGTTTGATTCCTTGCAAAGGGATACGTACGCAGCTTGCGGGCACAACCATTTATTTATCTATATTTTGTTTGTTTGTCCAAGTCTTCGGTATTGTCAAAAATGGGTTGTCTCTGGGCTTTGACATTCACTCCCGTCACTTCATGACTTCTGAGTTCTGTCAAAGAGGGGCAATTGTAGACGCCTCATTTTTTACCGCCCTTAAGACTTGGGCACTATTGATGGTTTACTTTGTGGAGAAAGGTGTGTAGGGCAAAGGTTCAGTTTCTTCGGCAATGATAGAGTCAAATCTCAACTTCATACCCTTTGTTGGACCAAAATAATCTTGATCAAAAGATTTTAGACCTTGAAACCCTCTCTTTCAAAATGTTTCGAAAATAAAGTTCCTACGATGTTCTGACGCTCGCATTTCGTTAAATGTTACGCTTTCCGGTAAACCGAGCAAGGACAAAGTGGAAATGAATGAAAGAGAGATGAAATCTTTGAAAAATCTTTCAAAACACTTTGTTTAGGGGTTTGGAGTTGAAGAAAAGAGGAAAGGAGAGAAGAAAACTAGTTTGGGAGAAGTTCGGCATGAATACAGGAAGGATTGAAACTGAGCAGCTTCACCAAAATAGGCATAACTTTTTTCACAATTGGAATTTTGATGCAAGGCTGCCACCATTGGAAATCTTACTTCCGAAGCTTCAATTTGGACACAAGAATGACCTAAAAATGAGTTCAAATGAAGGAGTTTTGGCCATTTGAAGTTGGACCTGGAAGGCAGAATTTTCCTGCCGACCAGAAAAACTAGCTGGCCGACCAGAAAAGTGGCTGGCCGACCACTTTCTCCTGAAAAGTGGTTGGCCGACTAGAAAAAGTAGCTGGCTGACCTGTTAAAGTCACCGGCCGTGCACTTTAACAGGTCGGCGGCCTTCCTGCAAATTCTACAAGTGTTGTGGATGCCAACTGTGCCAGCTGGAGGGCACAGACTGTATCCTCTATATGGAGGGATTTATCCAAGCTTCTAGCTTCTCCAAGAAGCTTTGGCTTTGGTTTTTCTATAAGAGAGAGCCTCCCTCTCCATTACAGAGGTTCTGAAATTTGCTAAGAGTGATAGATACATCTCCCTCTCTATATTCTTCTCTCCCTCCATATTTTGTGCCTTAAAGAGTGTTATTCCTTCACTTTTGCACTACAACTCCTAGCCACACACCACCACATTTGAGCTGAGATCATTGGAGGTGGTTTTTGGGTCATAAGAGTTGGTTTTGGGCTAGAGGATTTGCTGTTGTTGCAGTGCTTCAAGGGTAACCCCTTTTCTCCTCTTTAAGCTTTGTTTTTTTGGTTACTCTCCTAGCCATATTTGTATGCTGATTTGAGCTTAAATTTCTACTAGAAAAAGTTCTGTTTTTCAGTCCTTGTGATGTTTGTTTAAGGTCATTTTTGCATTAGGGTTGGTCCACCCCCTCTTAGGCATTGTTTTGAGCCATCCCTTTTGGCCTTTGAGCTAGTCCTTGCTTGGCCTCCTAGCCACTGAAATCTAGTGGATTTTCAGTGGTAGGCATGTGGTTTTGAGGCCTTAAATCAGAGGGGGGTGACCCTCTCTCTTTTTGTTTTGTTTGCTTGATTTATTGGCCTATCAAATGAGCATGCATCTTCATACTTTCGAGGCTTGGTTCAGGCACTTTTTTGTGACTTTTAAGGCCTGCCTTAGCTCTGTCTATGACTGGTTTGGTCACCTTGTGTTTTCTTCTTATATGTGTAGTGCAATCCCATTTGTGGCTCATCAAAGTTGCATGTCTTTCTAGCATGTATTGGCTCCATTTCAGTAGGTGTTTGGTCATCATTTGACATGTCATGACTCTGTTTTTGGCTGGTTTGGTAGCCTCTTGCATGCTTCATGTACTTGTAGTATAAATCTTGCTTACTAGCTTTGTATGTATGTTATTTTGGCTCATCATTCTAGCATATTTTGGCTATGCTCCAGCATGATTTTATTCATATTTTGGGCCGTTCTAGGACTGTTTTTGGCTGCCATGGTCATATCACTCATGTTTTGTATAGTTATAGTGCAAATGCTTTGGCTAGTCTTGAGTTTTGAGGTCCCTACCATGCCATACTTGAGGTATTTGCATGTTTTGGCATCATTGAGAATGATATTTTAGAGCATGTAGGGCTATTACACTTTCATATTTTCCGCTCTTTAAGTGCTCTTGAGGGTTGTGTTTTTGTGCCCTATTTGTGAGCCATTGCATGAGCTTCATTTTCGTGCCTTTCAAGCCATCATCTCAACTCATTTTTGCTACTGTTTTGGCCTGCATAGGGTCTTTTTGGGGTTAGTTTGGCCATTTGAGCATTATCTTGCATGCCTCTAGTGTAATCCACTTCACTAGCTTTGACGCTTAAGCCTTTCGACATGCAATACATGGGTTGTTGGCGTGATTCTAAGTCATTTTGCATGCCATTTCAGTGCTGGAGCATATGCCATTGTACTCCATGTTTCATCCTTTCAATGCTTTTGGAGAGTTGTATTTTGTGCCTTGAGCTTGGGCCAATATGCATGCATGTTTGTATAGCATTTTGAGTTTCTATCTTAGCATGTATGGCCACTGATTTGGACATGGCTGAGGCCTATCCATTTCGGTTTAAGTCCATCGAGCATTGTGCATGCCACGTGGTTCATTGCGTTGTGTATGCCACGTCCATTTGCATTGCGTATGCTGGTTGTTGTTCACATTGATTGCATGCATGTGTCGCCTTGCATTGAGTATGTATGTATGTGCATTGAGCATGCCATTAGCCTTGTTAGGTTGTTCGTGTTGCATTGCATGTTTTCATGCTTGTCCCTTGCACCGTATTCACATGCTTGTTTCATTGCATTGTATGCTCGCATGCTTGAGCCGCATTGTGTATGCCATGCCATGTTGTTTGTTGCATTGTGTTTGGAATAGGAATTAGTCCAAACACGGGAAACGAGGGACGTTTCATACTCGAAGTGATGAAACGTGCCTCAATTCTCGGTCGCCAACACTCTTGACTATACATGATGGAGTTTTAGGCTTTATGTGTTCGTCTGTGCATTCATTTCCTATTGAGTTGTGCAATTTGGCTCCTCGGCCACCATGCATCGAGATGCGTGATTGGTGGCGCAAGGGTCGAGAACCACACCCCCTTGAGCATATGTAATGAGAGGGAGGGTGGTTGTGCATACATGTGTTGCAAATACTTTGCCATGCCCCTTTCTTGCTCTCTGTTGTAGCAAACTAGAAACCAGCAACAAAAACTGGTCGGCCGACCAGATAAAGTGGCTGGTTGACCACTTTTCCTGGTTTTCAGCACAAAAAGTGGTCGGCAGGTGGTCTCCAATGCCAACAACTGGTCGGCCTCCCTCCTACAGATTCCCATGATGGAGTTTCAGCCTTCTGGAGCTTTTTGTAGTGCTCTGAGACCAGTTGCAAACAGAGACAAATCGGGGCATCGCGATGGATTTTTGCACGAGGTGATCGGGCACGCATCCTTCGTCATTCAAGGCAGATTGGTGGCAGCCTATTCCATATAGTTTACATGTTTATTCAATTGCTAACTCAGTTAATTTGTTGATTAGTTAGAGTTGTGTAATAATTAGTTGTAGCTTGTTATTCATTCTGTGGTTTAATAACTAGTTTAATTAGATTAGCTTAGATTAGCTAGTTGGTTCTGTATTATTCAATCAGACCCTCCGTTTAGAGGGCACAACTGTTGTAAATAAGTGTGCGTGTGTGTGATGCATGTCTTCCAACCCCCATTTCTTTCTCCCTTTTATTTACCAACTTATGATGGTTAGTTTTAGTGCATGTTTCAATTAGCGTCCTTATGCTCGCATGTTTGCATCCATTCATCGGTATTCCATTCACCGGGCTCGGCGCATCACACTAACTGTGTTGTATTTCAATTCCTGTTTGAATACATGTATCAAATTGTATTTCACATGACATTTTAGAATAGCCGAGTCTATTTTAGTTGCATTTTGTATGTGTTGCATTAGGCATTCTTGACATAGCTAGGGTCACGCATTGATTTCTAACATAGCTTTTGTTTTGGCTCGGAGTACTTGGTAAGTGTTTATGCTTTAGCATCCTTGCATGCGTATAAGTGACTGCCATGATAGCATGCTTGCCATGAGGCTAACTGCTTATGTGATATAACTGCCTGAATGCCATTGGTTGAAGGTTGGATTACTTGAATTGGAACAATTCATTGATTGCGAGTTTTAAGCCCACTTGAGAGTGTCAAATCACCATATTTTCTAAGCCCACTTGAGGGTGGAAAAATTCGCATTTTAGCCTACTTGCGAGTAGCAAACCGCTTTCAAAAACAAGCATGAGATGTTTTGTTCCAACTTAGGCGATCCAGTCTATACTTGTATGTTGTGCGCATCACATAGTAATTCTAGGTTAATAAACCGGAGTAAGAACGCATGTGTTTTCAAAAACAAGATATCATGTTAGTAAAGGCCGATCTTTGATCGGGCGAGGGAGGGTGCTCATTGCATGACCTTCCCCTCTCGTACCCAAGTTCTTGAGCCGAGGCAACTTTGGTGATGACGGACACGTGACCTTAGGCACGAGTCAGGGTTTCCTAAATTTTCTAAAATAAAACATTTAGGTGGCAACTCTGTATCTGGCAAAGCAGTTCATGTTTAGCACTTCTTTATAAAAATCAATTTTTCAAAATGATTTGCCGGATTTGGACTCTTTGGTGATTTATCAATCTCGCATTGTACTTTGTGAGATCAGATTAGGAACTGTGACATTTGATCCTGAACTGTAGTGAGCCCAATGAACAAAACGGGATTTTTCCCGGGACGTTCGGGCACGTCTACAGTTTCTAGCGACTCTGCTGGGGATTTAGAGAACTTGACTCAAACTTATGATATCTTGTTTTGACTACACTTATGTGTTTCTTTGCATTGCATGTGCATTGGTGCGTCTAGGACACAGTGTTTGTCGTCTGCTATTCCTGAATGGTTTCCCGGAGGCTCGCTTTGAGAAGCGTGCCATAAGGCTGACCGATTACGGGCTCTGCCACGATGGGAACACAAACCCCGATTTTTGCCGGGGCACCCTTTTGACCATTCGACCTAGTGCGTATTCGGAATCCATAGTGACTATTCCAAGCGAGGACAGGTTGCTTACCCGACTGTAGGTTGTTTGAAACCACTGTGTGCGTAGCAAAACCCTAGCTCCTGACAAAATAGAACAGGGAAACCCTACCCCAATATAGGGGTGTTTTGGCTCTCATTTGCTTGATTATGTGCTTTTAGAGTGTGCCTCTACAGGAATGCACGTATCAGTTTGCAAGTCTAGGTATCAGGCCTGCGGGCATCAGCATTTTTGAGAATCAGTTATATCTGCGGGTATCAGATTCAGTTTTGGGATGGTAATTTGGGGAACAGTGATCAGTGGTCGAATACAGTTATTCAGCTATGCTTATGTCTATTTTGGTGAAATTGGGCTGAGATGTTGCATGTTTTCTCTTTCAGTTCAGAGATTCGGTTCCGAGCAACCAGTGTTCTCCTTCACTGAGGCAAGGCAAAAAAGGGCCAGTCAAGGTTTACTAGTTCATCTGATCCGTCAGTCACCAGTCGCATCACCTTCGTCCAAACTTAGCAGACCGTGATGGCACAGAGTTCAGAAGAAGTTGTGGCCATGGTAGCAGTGTTAAACCAGGGAATCGCCATGCAGGGTGAGACCGATGTCGAAATGTAACACCCATCTGGGGCACCTACCACACATCCAGTCTCGAAATCCTAACCATCTCAAACCCGTGAACCCACCACTTCTGAGCTGATGAGGATGATTGAAGATCTTCAGAGAACAGTGGCAGATTTAGCCTGTGGAGTTTTGGCTCCATCATCAACCACATCGCCTACCAGGGATTTCACACCAAAGGGCTCCCCAATCTTGGGACTAGCTGCATTGGAAGAAGGCCAGTCTCCTGGCAAAGTGGAGGCCAATGGTAAGAACAAGGTTGGGGCGGACATTGGTCCCCATGAACACCTTCAGTGGGCTATTGAGGCTTTGAAAGCCGAGGGGCTAAACAAACAGCAAGCGATCGTAGTTATTGCACAGATTGTAGATGGCACTTTTGCCACTCAGAATGAGAGCAGTCTAAGTCAAGGGGCAAACCGGGACAAGGGCCATCGTACTAGAAACGATCATTTAAGCTCTAGTCCTGCACTCAGAAGAGATCGGCAAACCAAGCCAGCACCTGCTGACCCTTTCGCTAGTACGCCCAGCCAAAATCCACAAACCTCGAAGTACCAACCCCGAGGTCGCAGGGTCTTCCATGCCCTCTATATGCCCTTGTCCAAGGCTCTTCAAATCCTTGTTGAAAAAGGCCATCTCAAACCCCTTGAGCCTCAACCTCTCCTTGGTCGTCTTCCACCCGGTCATGATACTACCCAGTACTGTGCTTACCATCAACAAACCGGTCACAGCACTGACAATTGCTTTCGTCTTCGCCACGAAGTACAGGATTTGTTTGACAACGAGGTCATCATCCCACCAAGCTCAGCAAAGTCTATCGTCTTTGGATCAATGAACTTGGGCGATAGTACGAGTATGTGATCAGGGGATGAACCACCTGTGGGCGATGTTCAGTTTACTTCAGATGTAGCGTATGGCACGCACTGTTTTGAGCATTTGCGAATGCTGGTTTTTGTACTTTCTAACTTGGGTATTGGGTCAGTCTTGTTTTTTTTTTATTGAGTCAGTCTTTTTGAACTGAGTCAGTTGGGTCTGTCTTGTTGTATCGAGCCAGTCCTGTTTTGTTAGAGTCAGGTGATTTCGGGGGTGTCACCTCGGACATCACCTACTTGTTTTGGTATTTATCTTTTACACTCTTTTGAGTCTATTTCTGCTATGGAGCTAGTTATGCCAGAAGTTATGAATGAAACAACGGTGATTTTCACGCTCTTGTGTTTATTTCTGCCTTGCGCCAGTTGTGCCAGAAATTCTAAATGAGATGGCAGTATTTGACAAGAAGCTGTGTCTTTTCTATGCCTTGAATTCATTGCATCGACCTAAGTTTTTCAAAACTTTTTTTGAACATTGTGATAAAAACAAAGAGGAAAGAACTCCTCGGGATTTGTAAAATTTGATCAATTGAGGGAAAGAGAGGCGTGCTAAGCCCTTAATGAATGAGATCATGTTTGTTAATGTGAGTACTGAGAAAGATCCTGGCTTGATCCAGATTGATTCTGCACTGTCTTCAGTGCGAGCGACTCTCTTAAAAGATTTCAAAAAATATTTTGCACGGTCTTGCGAAGACCTATATGGAATCGCTCTTGAGATTGTGCAGCTTAGGATCGCTCTAAGCCCCGAGACTCGACCCCTCACTTTCAAACCTTGAACTTGAATTCTGAATGTTCAACGGTCAACTACAATGTGAGGCCTGTGTGGCCAGATTCGAAGCAGCCCTCGAACTAAGGGCAGGGAAGTTAGATCAAGAAGATCAGATGTCGTCAAAAGAAGCTTGCAAAGTTAGATCAGAAGCACCCCTCCAACTAGGGGCAAAAATGTCAAATGTGCTTGAAGAGCGAAAAAATGGGACATTTCTCAAGCCAATGAAGATCGGCAAGAATGCCAAATCCCAAAAGGGAGGAAAGAAGAAAGTATTGCTGAAGGACAACCGAGTTCCTATCCACAACACTAGGGGCAAATTCAGCCTCCATTGGATGGACTCCTACATTATCAGTGAATAGCAGCCATTCTCCTGGATTCAGATGGCTTCGAGATCCTAAAACCATTTGACATGGACAAAGCTACACTTTTACCCTTGAGAGGCTCGCTGGGCCAAAAATCCGGAAGGGCGACCCAGGGAAAAGTTAGAGCAAGAAAAAAAAGAAAAAGGACAAAAAAAAAGAAAAAATGCAAAGAATGAAAAAGAAAAGAAGAAAAATGAAGAAAATGAAAAGAAAAGATGAAAAAAGAAGAAAAGAAATGAAAAGAAAAAGAAGAACATAGCTCGCAAGGTTGAAAACCCAGAAATGGTGGCCTTGGCAAAAGTTAGAGCGCAAAAGGAGAGGTTAATACCTGAGTGTACCTTAACCCGAACTACGTAAGGCTTGATTCCCATGTTTGGAATACGTAGGCAACTCCATTTTGAAGTCCAGCCACAAACATTTCCAAATCGACTGTGTCCATGTAATGGTTCTAATCATCGTTGTCTTCTCTGTATCCGAGAGTTCGGTTGTTATCGTCACCTTGAAAACTGGCTACAGTGTGTTGCGGTGCTATTCAAAGAAGGGGCAACTTTCCATTGCCATACAGCGCGCTGCGGTGCTATTCAAACAAGGGGCAACTTTCCATTGCCGAGCAGTGCCGTTCGGGCAAGGGGCAATTTTTCATTGTTTTGGATCTGAGGTTGTACACCTCAAGAGTAAGTTCCGTGTTGGTCAAGCAGTGGCCATTTGCAAAAATAGTTTTTGAGAATTTTTAGTGAAATTGACTAATTTTCTAGAAAATTATTCTATTTTTCCAAAAACTGGACCATATCTTGGACCCAAAAAGGAAAATTTTCAGTGCTCATAGCTTGACTTGCATGATTTTAAATCGAAAAATTGAACAAGCATGTTAATCTTACTCTCCTATTGGTCAAAATTATTTTAGTAGAAAACCAAAACAAAAAATTGGTTAAAATGATGAACTAGGGGCACAGTTGAGTCAGGCTTCCTGTCTTTCCCCCGTTGTCAATGCATTTGACAGAAAGGGCACCATACTTGCCCGAAAGGGCACCCTATTCGCCAAGAAGGGCACTGCGGAAGCTAACAGAAAAGGGCTGAAAGCTCTCATATCCTCCGAACAGCGAGGTATCAAGCCAAGTGCGAAGCACGAACTAGAATGGAGCAAGGTATTCCACTCCCTCATCCGGACAGATCTGATCACGTCCAAACTCCCCAACAGAGCATCGTCAACCGATGTTAGTTACAGATCTGCTGCACGTCTGGTCGCATTGCAACCCCTCTGTGGGAGAAACTCACTATTGTGAACAAGAATGAGAATCTGGTAGAATACCAGGGGCAAGAACCCACAACTTCCTCTTTATCCATCAACCACCCACTGGAAGGATAAAAAAATGAGAGATTGAAGAATAGAGAGATGTACGATGAGAGAAAAAGTTGAGGAAAAGGGCTTTTTCAGAAAAACAGAGCCTGAGGGCCGAGTGATGTGAGAATCACAAATGAGAAAGGATGGGAAACAATACCCGGAGAAACTGGCTCCTCGTGCACTGAGAGGTCTCTTGCCATTGGAACACGTCTGTGTGTCGTGTCAGTCGTTTTGTTTGTCTCGATTCTTGTTTTGAGTCGTTTCGGGTGTCTATAGATGTGTTTAGGTTGTCTTTCCTTTTCTTTCTTTTTGTTGTTGAGTCGTGGTGTGCTATGTTCATTCGTAGGCTCAATACCCAGTTGAGAACTTATTCTCACTCTCAATTTCAAAAAATCGTTTTATGCTCAGAGTGCCGTGTTGTTCTCCACATTTGTGCAAAACAAGATTTTGTTCTTTCAAAAACCATAGGGTTCAACCCGAGTCATGTGGGAACAGTAAAACCAGACGTATCTGAAGCTATATAGGTTCCAGACTTCGAAGCAAAAGAAAAAAGGGAAAATGTCGGGCATCTGAGTTTGTTTCAACTTCTGCAAGTTCCGTCATCGCATCCTATATGTTCAGAATGAGCTGTGTGTTCAAAATTAAAAGAATACTGTGTTATGAGCCATGTGTTCAAATCGAGCAGTGTTGTGTTATGAGCTGCGTGTTCAAAAAAATGAAAATAAGTGAGCTGCGTGTTCAAAGTGGAATGTGTGAGCTGCGTGTTCAAAATGAAGTGAATGAGCTATGTGTTCAGAAATGAAAATTTATGAGCTGCGTGTTCAGAATTAAGAATGAGCTGTGTGCAAATGAAAATGTATGAGCTGCGTGTTCAGAATTGAAATGTGTGAGCTACGTGTCCAAAAATGTAACTCTCAAAATGGAAGAGGAGGTCAACTATTAAGAGGAATTAACTAATCAAGTAACACTCTAACATATAAAATGACGACAAAATTTTAAAAATGTCACAAATAAATATGTTTTTAAGAACAAAATAATTTTGTACCATTTTTATTTTCTTTGAGACAAAATATCTTACCTCTAAAAGATTGTAATTCATTACTAAAAGTTTAATTTCATCAATACACTATGACACTTTTGACAGCTAAATGTTTTGTTCCTAACAAATGATTTCATCCTTAAATTTTATCCACAAAGCCTTAATTTCTTGTAATGTAAATAAAATGTTTTAAAAGAGTTTATGAGCTTCTTTTGTTAAAAAAAAAAAAAAAAAGCCCACTAGTTTGAAAATGCAAGTTTGAGTTTTTGAGTCATTTTCTCCATTTTAAATGGAAGGAAATGCTTGTACCAATTTAGCATTCCACTGCACTTCAAATTGGTGGAAGTGATTTGGTGATGGTTTTGTAAGTACGTGTATTTGAATGTCATGTGGCAAGTCACATCATCACTCTCTCCCAACCTCTCTTTTTGAATCACTCGCTTGATATGTTGTCTAGTTGCTATCCAACTACGTGGCAACCACTTTATCTTATTAAGATTCCGCTCAACTTTCAACTTGTTTATTTTGCATTATCATGTTTGCATAAGTTGGGAGCAAGGCTAGAGACCTCTTCAAGATTGATGTCACAAACATGGTTCACTCGATCAACGTATGAGCTCCCACCAAAGATTTGTGAATTGGTGATTTGAGAGATAATCGAGCTAGCAGTGTTAAGTGTACAAATACAAAACACAAAAAGAGATATAGATGTCTTATAGGAAATGAATCTAACATATCTGTGAAACACTTGTGTCTCATTTTGTGTTTGCATCTATTAGTTTTAATGTAATTAAGCTTACCTGCTCGAGATGGCTCTACTTTGATTAGTCTTAAATAAAATAGACAAATCTTTTTTACCAAGGCAAGTAACACTTCCAAAAACATATCACAATAATGAGATCTTAAAAGTTGTATCAAACTCACCTTTGTCACCCATTCTACAAGTTTTAGCTTGGGCCTTTAGCAAATTTTGTTTTCTTCTTGAGGTTGCATTCCAACCACTCCTCTCACTGTTTAGACCTATTTTCCTTGATCCATTCCTCATTCCTCAAGCATCTTCATAGTTCCTTAGCGTTAGGACGATCTCTAAGAAGATGTGTCATGTCTTCCAATTGACTTCTATATCTAGGGCAAGTACCATCTGTGTCCATGCCTTTTTTAGCTCTCATCACATTGGTTAGGAGTTTACCATGCATCACGATCCATACATAAACTTTTAAGTCTTTGTGGTAACTTTAATTTCCAGACCCAACTCCAGTTGATGTTTTCCTTACAACCAATAATGATATTGTATGCAACTTTTAAAGTGAAATTACCATTCTCATATCCTTTCCATGAAGGTCTATCTGGAAAGGTTACAAACCTGGGCAGAGGTATTTTGTAGATGTTTTATTTGTCTATATCACTTAATAGAGGGTCTATGGATGAGAGATCCCACTGGCCGTCCTTAGTTATGATCTGGTTCACTATTTGTGTTTCTTGAATATGGAGTTCTGCTACATTTTCTTTCATAAGTTTATCCCCATTCCACCAGTCATTCCAAATAGAGATAGACTCTTCATTACCCACAATCCATTTTACCCCTTTCCTAAGAACTTCCCTAGATTTCATGATGCTTCTCCAAATGTGAGAGGTTTTAGTCTTTTTATCCCAATTCATGAACTTGGAATTTTTAAGGTATTTGTCCCTTAAGATGTTACCCCAAAGATTCTCCTTATCTATCAGCATCTTCCAACTTAATTTGGAAATAAGGGCTAAGTTTTGTTGCTTAGCTGCCCTAATTCCCAGTCCACCTTTCTCCTTAGGTTTACAAACCTTATCCCATTTTATTAGATAGATTTTCTTGCTGGTTTATGTCTCTCCCCATAAGAAATTTCTATTGAGTTTATCAATAGTTTTACAAATAGGTAGGCCTGTCAACGGATCGGGTATAGCCCGAATCCGATCCGAATCCGATCCGATTAATCCGGTCCATTTATACAAATCTGAATCCGAATATCTGTTTAACCCGTATCTGTGTAGCCCGATTTTAAACGGGTCGGACTCGGATAAATCCGATCCAATCCGTTTGTTTGCCTAATCCGATTCCATTGAAATCAGATCTCTCATAAACAGATCTCTCTCATCGTCTGAAAAGTGCGTTCTATTGTTGAAGTTCATCGTCTGAAGATCAAATCTCTCTCTCATCGTCTGAAAATGCTCCGATTGATGACGATGAACCTAGCCAAATCGAGCTCTCTGCTCCGATTGGATTCATAACGCTCAATTTCAAAGAACGAAGTCCAAATCTTGTCAGATCGGAGCTACGAACTGTAAGAGATCATCTCTCTGCTCCTTTTTATTTTTTATTTTTTTTGTTGGGTCTCTGTCCCGTATCAGATCTGTTTTTGTTGCCGATCTGATTCTTACCCGTATCAGATCTGATTCTTGGTTTAAAGTTGTATGTATCAGATCTGATCCTATTGCTCTGTCAATGAGAGTTGGGTTTTGTTAATGAGAGCTGGGTTTTGTTACAATATTGAACAAGATCAAAGGAGACCGTGAATTTATTGTTTCTTTTTATTGATTTGAGAGTTGGGTTTTGTTAATGAGAGTTGGGTTTTGTTAATGTGGAAGTTTTTTTTTAATTTTTTTAATTTTATAGTTTTTGATAACTATGGGCATTTTTTTTTAATTTTAATTTTAATTTTTAAATTTGGGGCGTGTGAAAAGAATTTAGTTTGTAGAGGGTTTTGAATCTGGAAAGAAAGAACTTTGAAGGTCAAGTTTGAAAAAAGAGCAAATGAATATTTTTGATTGGAGGGTTTTTCAAATCTTACTATTTTTTTTTTTTTGTTAAGTAGATGTGTAGAATACTTATGTGGGTTTTCATCAGTATGATATAAAGATTCATACAAGTAGTTTTTTTTTTTTTTTTTTCCCTAGATTTGCTTATACAAGTACTTATGTGGGTTTTCCCTAGATTTGCTTATACTTTTCTTTTTTGACAGTAAAGTTTGACACAAATCACTTATCACTCTTACTTGATCACTATGTATAATTTTCTGTTCTTGAATCATAGATTATTTGGATTGGCACTACTTTGTTTATTTTTATTTTTTTTGCTGGGACTGCAGCACTACTTTGAATGACAAATGATTTTTTTATATCTTGGAACACATCTTTATGCAACCAAAAAACAACAAATTAATAAATAAAAAATAGAAGACAAGATCAACATGCCAAATTCATTCTATTCAATAAAATTGTGTATCCTCTGTCAATTATTCAACAAAAACACATGATTTTTGTTGTTGAGTTTCAGAGAGCCCCTCCACGATTTAGTATAAAATTACAAAGGCAAATACTAGGTAAAGGTAAAAAGAAAAGGAAAAAGAAAGTTCTAAGAAATCATCTTTCACAACAAAGGCTCCCCAAATTATTGGATTGGAAAGTGACCCAAATCAATAATTCTATGGATACAAAATCAACCACATAAAATATACATGGGAACAACCTCGAAGGTCAGATGCTTTCACCACTGCACCAACCGTGTCACACACCATCAGACATGTATGACTATTCTTATCTTCTGTGGTTGGTTCTATGGAAGTAACTGTAGGTACTTTCATGGACAACCTTTCCCAGAGAGCCTCACTCAGATGTTTAGTCCTAGTACAAATGATGTTGTTAATGAAGATCTGATTTTTTCACCTAGGTCACTTGAAAAGTTAGAATTCGAAATTATATAAATGTGTTACAAACAACTGCTTTCCTTTTTCTCTATTTGACTCTTTGTTTTTGGGTTGTTGTGTAAATTTAGTTACTTTTTAATTGTGTGACTATTTTTATGAACCGATGATATGTAAATCAGGATTTATTCAGGAGGGCCATACTGGAGTCAGGGCCACCAGAAAATTTTGCTCTCAAGACTGTCCAAGAAATTATTAAACCTCAGGTAGTTGCTGAACACCCCCACTTCTTCCTCATTGTTGCTCATTGCAACATAAATTAGCTCCTGCCCTTTATATTGCTAAATACAGTGATGGCTATGCTTTTGTATATTATAATTAGAATTAGAATGTCTTAATTTGAGGATAAACTGTGAAACCTTTATATATATATAAGAAGATCTTTGTTTGTTTTTTGAAAATTCCAAAAGTTGTGTATTTAGTTATAACTTACGACACATTCTCTTACTCCTATTTCCCAACATTTTATATGTGGGTGAATGATTTGGGGATGGTTATCCTTGTTGTCTATACTGAATTACAATCTCTTTGTTTCCTTGAAAGATTGAATAGTACGTGAAAGAGTTTACCCAATTTGCTATGGCAATAAGCCTATTTACTCTCTTTTCTTGGTGGTAACCTGTGTTTACTCTGGATTAAGAACCATAGTTTACTTCTTCATAATGACCACCCAAAAAAAGAAAAACAAGAAAAAAACAGAGAAGTAAATAAAGGGGGACTTACGTGTATGTCCTACTAGGTGGACTTATTGTCCAATATGTCCTATAATTAATGCCATTTTTCATTAAACACTATAAAAAACGTCACTATTTGTTAATTTTCAGCGACAATATAAAAATTGTCACAAAAAATGTCACTAACTATAAGTTTTAGTGACAGTTTAAAAAAACATCACAAAAAAATCACTAAGTCACAAATCTATATAATTTCCAAATTGGTGCACACTATTTTTAAATGAACTCCTGCTCCTTTATGTTTGATTTCTTGTGTAGTGCATATTTGAGTTTTAGAGCCAAAGATGTCTTCGGATTATAGCGAACCTATTACTGCTGATGATGCCGAGTTGGATGACGATGTATCTCAAGGACCCACAAAGAGGATTCGAAAACTAACTTCAAAGGTATGGGATGACTTTGTCAAATTTAAAGGACCTAATGGAAATGACATAGCTAGATGTAAGCATTGCAATAGGGAATTTGTTGGAGAGAGTAGGAAAGGGACTAGTCATTTAAAAAATCATTTGTCGAAGACATGTCCAGTACTTAAAGGGCCAAATGCCCCTAGGATTGCAAGTAAGGCTGCTTCTGAATCTACTCCTAAGGCTGCAAATTTTAAATTCGATCAAGAGAGAAGTCGTATGGATTTTTCTAGGATGGTAATCAAGCACAATTATCCTTTTAACATGGTTGAGCATGAATTTTTTGAAATATTTTGTAATAATCTTCAACCAATGTTCAAACTTGTTTCTCGTAACACTGTTAGGGCGGATGTCCTTGATGTTTATGAAATAGAAAAGGCCAAGTTATATCAATTTTTGGATGAACTCTCTTCTAAGATCACCTTGACAACTGATATATGGACTTCAGACCATCAGAATTTTGCCTATACATGTTTGACTGCTCATTATGTGACTAATGATTGGGAGTTGAAGAAGAAAATCCTTGCTTATAGACGCATTGATTACCCGCATGATGGAGACCATTTGTTTAGTTTTATCAAAGATCTAATTTTAGAGTGGAACATAGATAAGAAGTTATTTTCAATGGTAGTCGATAATGCAACGAGTAATGATGTCATGGTGAGACTCTTAAAGCGATGGCTACATGACCAAGGATTACTACATTTGGGTGGACAATTGTTTCATGTGCGTTGTAGCGCGCACATATTGAATTTAGTTGTTCAGGATGGTTTGAAGGTGATTGGGAGTCTTATTTCAAAAATCCGAGAAAGTGTGAGATATTTAGGGAGGTCTCCTTATGGAAAACAAAAATTTGATGTTGCAGTGAATCATGTTAAGTTACATCATAAAAAGAAAGTCCCCATGGATGTTCCTACCAGATGGAACTCCACTTATTCAATGCTTGAAGCTGCATTAGATTTGAAAAGTGCATTCCACCGCTTAGGGCAAATTGACAAACAATATAAGCACAATCCTTCTGAGGATGAGTGGAATGTAGCAAATGTGATTTGTGGGTGCTTGAAGATTTTTTTTGATGCTACATCTCACTTTAGTGGTACCACTTTTCCGACTTCAAATGTGTTTTTTCCCGATATTTGTCTTATTCAACTTGAAATGAAAAAATGGGAGCAAAGTGAGTATGATTGCATTCGATTGATGGCCGGTCCAATGAGAGTGAAATTTCAAAAATATTGGGAAGAATGTTCTTTGGTGTTAGCAATTGCAGTGGTTCTTGATCCGAGATTTAAAATGGACTTGGTGGAATACTACTTTGGGCTTATTTATGGTGTTGATGCTAATAAGCATATTCAGAGGGTCCGTAATGGTTTTGTTGATCTTTTTTATGAGTATAGGAGTGATTCTTCTGATTCTATGAGTAGCATTGCACTTGTTTCTGAAAATAGTAGCTCAAGTGGTAGTCAGTTGCTTGTCGGTTCTTCGAAACAAGAAAGTTTGGCTGCTTTTCATGCGTGGTATGCCCAAGAACGTGCTTCTAACATTCATGCCTATCAAAAATCAGAGGTGGAGCAATACTTGGAGGAGTTGGTGTTTCCAAGTAATGAGAGCTTCAATATTCTACATTGGTGGAAAGTGAATAAAGCAAAATTTCCTACTTTGGCAAGGATAGCTCGTGATGTTTTAAGTGTTCCTGCTACTACGGTTGCATCAGAGGCGGCGTTTAGTGTAGGAGGTAGGGTGATTGATGAGACACGTGCTTCATTACTTCCAGATATTGTGGAGGCCTTGATCACTTGCCATGATTGGATTGAATCAACCAAAAATAGAAGTAAGTGAAATATTGAAATTTTTAAATAATTAGATGTTATTTAGTTTAGTTCTATGAATATCTTAATGTCACATTATTTTCAAATTGCAGATGTAGAAGAATGCAGACATGAGTAGATGGATTGAATTGAATCGAATCACTTGAAGTAGATGGGTAAATATGGTTCAGATTATGGGGCTTGTCCCATGCCTTTATAGTGATCAATGAAATTCGTATTTGACATAATTTGATAATCTGTTTGCATATTAAGGTAATAGCTTTCTTGATTTGCAGGTTTGATAATGAGCTTAACAAAGCGGTTGCTATTAAAGTTATTGACTTGGAAGAATCGTGAGTATATAGCTTTAATTATCTCTTACTAGAACTGCTTGTTGTGAAATGTGGTTACATAACTTTTCTTCTTGGAGCTTGGTTTAAATATTAATAGTGCTTATGTGAACTGCTCTGGTTATTGGTACTTTTTACAATTACCATGTACATGTGTTGGATCGTCTGAATATATTTTGTTAAGATGGTAGACGGTTGTGCTGATTTTGCCTACTTCCAAATCTGTTGTCTCTTTCTATCTATAGTTGCACTTTCAGATAATTGACAGCAAGATAGTGGTTCTTCCAAATCAGTGCTTCACTAAACATTCACTCATTATCCCCAGAATTGAGCAATAGAGATGAAACATACTGAGCACGCCTCTCCTCTAGTTCTTTCAATCTTTTCTTTGCTGCCTTTAATCTTATAGTTAGCCACTCTACCTCATCTAGTTCAGTGAGAGAAGATTGTTCAGTAGTTCTCGCCCCTTCCGTTTCATCGTCTGTAGCAACATCTGAAAAAACCTCTCTATATGGTCCACGAAAACGCTTTTCACTCTCCATCTCATCACGCTCGTTTCCCAAGATCTCTTGTATCATCAAATCCTTGCAAGCCCCTATACCAGTAACCATCTTCACACACACTTGCTGGCATCTCCAATTTTGTCTCACCAAGTTTGCAAGGCAAGAACTGCTCCTCTAGTATGGGAAATATCTACGGAACAACCAAAACAAAAATTAACAGTATAAGATATTAGCAAACAAAAAAGAAAAAGAAAAAGAAAGGACAATGAGAGAGAATTGGAACTAAAAGGCCAAGCTGCTTCCAATTGTCAAACATGGAAGTATCTGCACTGTCTCTTCTCTTTCCTGTGCCAAGCTGCTTCCAAGCCCTCAAAGGCCAAGCTGTTCTCTATCTCCTCACCTCCACTCTAAACCATGTTCTCATCATTCTATATCTGTCCCCTTTCTGGGCTTTAATAAGAACATACCCACAAAGCTACCATGTACTAGACTCAAAACAAGGCAACAGAGGAACCTAGTTGTCCCCATAAGTGCTTCTGGGGCTGAAACCACTGCAACAGATGCATATCATATTTATTTTTATTTTTATTTTTATTCTATAACTACAGTGAAGTCCCATAATTGCAAAAGCAAAAGGGATTATAGAGACAAGTTGCAGCTACTTCATGATATAACCAATTCATTCTCTAATCATTATCAGCTGAACCAAAATAAGTGGTCTACATCTATGTGGCACAATGTTAATTGCCTTATAAAGTGGAACTAAAGGGTCATACCACATGATGCAGTTGCCTTATAAATATATATATATATATATATAACAAAATAAGTCTCCTCCCTGATCGGTGACTTTACTTGGGTCCACTGCTCTTTATCAACAAAATTGTTTTCATTATTGTTTTTATCTTCTCTTACACTTGCTGATACATTGATAAAATTACTTCTGCAGATGTTTTGGTGGCTGATGTTATCGTAGTAGAAGCAAAGAACAAGAGAAGATACTGAAGAACTAATAGAGAAGACCAAAAGAGACACAAACATGTTTGGGAAACTATTGTTAGCTCTCAGATAGTATAGCATAGCTTGTTCTTCATAGGAGTCTTTCATGAGTTTTTTCTGGTTTTACTTTTGTGCCAAAAGTGTGTCATAAAATTCTGACCTCTTGTAAGTTAGAGAATGCAGTGGCAATGTTTTGGTGGCTGATGTTACTTTTTTTTTTTTTGTCAATGATGGAATTATTCTTTTTGAGTTGGATATGATTGGTGATAGTGAAACTGAATCACATCACCGTTTAATTTGCAACCAAGTGATTGGTTTGTTGCTTTGTAATGATGCTCCATTGTCTCTCAAAACCTGGTGACATCTTTTGAGTTGTTTTTACACCATGAATGCAACAGTGACTTTTGTACTCTATCTGGGATATGATCAGGTTGAGTTATTGAGCTGGGTTAGGCTTGTAAGCTTTGAATTAGACTGCTCAGCTTAGTATTGTTTGATTTGATTTGTATGTTCAAAATCCGAGAACATATGTTTAGCATGTGTAATGAAATAGACTTGTTTCCAATTTTGATGTTGCTAGTCAAACATGCTAGATATTTTTCAATTTCACTTTTAGTTTGCTGGAATTGAATATTTTTTTTAAAAAGTTTTTCTTTGTTGTTACTTCATGCTACATTGTGAAAGCCCTCATTTATGTATTTTTGATTGTATCACAAGGGGAGAAATTATGATGTTTTGTTTTGGAAAGATGCTTTGAAATGATGTTATGTTTTGCATTAGGAAAGTCAGAACATCAAGATGAACTTTTCATTATAAAAAGCTGCTATGTTTTTTTTATAATTGGTATTTTCTTGACTTTATGGCTGGCTTAAAAAAAAAAAAAAAAAAAAAAAAGGATCGGATCGGATTATTCGGATAGGATATCCGTGTAAAACGGATCGGATCGGATCACGTATAATCGGATTTTCAATAATCGGATTCGGATTCGGATTCGGATTAATAGTTAATCGGATCGGATCGGATTTTGGCATATCCGACCCGGATCCGACCCATTGACAGGCCTACTTTGAGGTAGCTTCACTGTTTGCATGGCATAGCTAGGAATGACAGATGTCACAGCTTGGATTAGAGTTATTCTCCCAGCTAGAGACAAGGTTTTAGCTTTTCACCCAATTAACCTCTTTTGAATTTTCTCAATGATGTACTAGAAGTGGGCTTTGCTGGCCCTATTATGAAGTAAGGGCATTCCAAGATATTTCCCAAGGTCCTGGGTTAATAAAATTCCACATTTGTGGCTGAGCTCCAAAGTTTTCTATCTAGGTACATTGGTGAATACAAACAGTTTGGATTTATGAAAATTTACTTTTTGCCCGGAAATCTCACAGATGTCCTGAGGACTTCCATCACCACATCACATTGCACAAAATCAGCTTTGGCAAATAATATGAGATCATCCGCAAAAAAATAAATGGGAAAAGGATAGAGAATTTTTGAAGGCTTTTATTCCTTTCCACTCACTTGCTTCAACTTTCTTAACAATCATGTTAGACAATCTTTCCATACACAACACAAATATATAAGGGAAGAGGGGGTCACCTTGCCTAAATCCTTTACCAGGTTTGAACTCAAGTAGGGTTTTCCCATTTAATAAGATGGCAGAGCTAACAATGGTAATGCAACTCATAATCAAATCAACAATTTTAATATTCAGATTGAATTCAAACAAAGTTTGGTGGATAAAATCCTAAGATAGTCTATCATAAGCTTTTTCCAAGTCAATTTTGAAGATCATGCCACCAATTTTACCCTCTTTGGATCTAAGCATGTGGGTAATTTCCTAAGTTATTATAATATTATCATTAGTGAATCGACCACAATATTATCCAACAAAAGTCTGATTCTGTTCACCAAAATTTTTGATAGAATTTTATAGCCCACATTGCATAGATTGATAGGTTTAAAAAGTTTTATGGTCTTAGGATTATCAGTTTTAGGGATGAGAGCAATAAGGGTTTGGTTAACCTCCTGAGGGATCACTCTAGTGTTAAATCAATCTTTAATAAAATCACAAGTAGATTGACCCATAATGTTCCAAAATTTCTGATAAACCACAGCTTGCAAGCCATCCTTACCGAGAGCTTTAAATGCTTTGATATTTTTAATAGCACTCTAAATATCACCATCAGTGATAGGTTTTAAGATCTCATGATTGTCTTCCTCAGTGAAGGTATTAATGGAAATATTATTTCAATTGTTCAAATTAAACACATCCTCATGTTTGAAGAGATTTGAAAAGTAGTTTTGAATATGAGCCTTGATCTCTTCAGGGTTGGAAATCCAAGCATTGGTACCATCTTGAAGAACATTAATTCTCAATTTCTGTCTTTTAGTAAGAGTAGTTATGTAAAAAAAAAAAAAAAATTGTGTTCCTATCACCTTGAGTAATCCACTTATTCCTAGACTTTTGAAACCAAACAATTTCCTCTTGTTGTAATACTTGGTTGTACTCTTTTATGAGATCTTTCTCAAGAAAAAGAAGGTTATGAGAACAATGGGTGCCTTGTGCTTTTTGCACACCTTCAATCCTAGCCAGAAGTATACGTTTATGTTTAAAGCATAGTTCTAAATATCGGCCGATATGTATCGAAAAAATGGGGTACTGCGACGGATACAGGCCGGTATACCGTTGAGATTGAAAATCGCAGGAGTATCGGCTGAGTCCCGGTATGTGTCGGTCTATAACTGTTACATAAGCTGTTACATAAGCCGCGACGGGTCGATACTCACCAGTTCGGACCGGTACGGGAAAGAAAAAGCTAAAAAACCTGTGAAATGATTTTTAAAATTTCACCACCGCGACACTCGATTCCCGATACGTACCGATCAATATTACTGACACCGATACTCTACGATCGATACCGTTACGTTACCTGATACCGCGATTTAGAACCTTGGTTTAAAGATATTTCCAAAAACTTCATTATTCTAGAGAATTGCATTATTAAGGAGAAGTTTATTTTTCAGAGGAAGTGATTTGTCACAACTATCCCAAGTATTTTTCACGACATTTTTAAAATAAGGATGAGAGAACCAAGCAGCCTCAAATCTAATAATTTTATTTAAAGGGGATTTAGTTCTCATACCTTCAATGAAGACAAGCATTGGTGAGTGGCCTGAGTACGTACGAGGTAGATTCCTTACAGATCTTTCGGGGAAGGTAGTCCTCTATTCGGTGTTGCAGAGTGCTCTATCAAGCCTTTCCTTTGCATTCACCAATCCTTGCCTATTGTTGGTCCAAGTGAGTTTTGGTCCTTCACAGCCAAGATCCATGAGGTTGCATTGATTAATCCTATCCATAACTTATTGATTCTACCAATATTTTGATTTTGGAAAAAGCTTCTTCTTTCCTCTAAACTGGTGTAGTCATTAAAACCCCCAACTGCAAGCCAAGGACTTTGCATATTTCCTTCCATGTTTACTAAGTTGCTCCATAATTCATCACGTTGCCTTGCATTTGGACTTGCGTAGATAGCTGAAAGTACCCACTCCTCGAAGTCTTCTTTTTGCACTGTTACATGAATGGCTTGAAAAGTTGCTTCACACACTTTAAATCCAACTTGGTTTAAGTCCCATAGAACCCAAATACCACCTGCTCTACCTGTAGGATCCACATTAGAGGATGCAGTAAATCCCATGTTGTTAAAAAACATACCCATTGAACTTAGGCCTACCTTGGTTTCCATGAGCACCAACATGTTAGGTTTATGAATTCTCACGATTTCTCTTAATATTTTCTTGAAGATTTTGTTTCTAGCTCCCCGACAATTCCAAATTAACATAATCATGGGTCCCATAAAGGGAAAAGATGGAGGGTTTGAAGATTTGGGTGACCCATAATCAAGTTAACCCTTCGGTAGTTGGCCACTACCGAAAACAGCGACTCCAATCGTATCAGATGATATAGAGGAAAGAGTGGGCAACCCGTGAGGGGTTTTATCCATAGTCTTAACTACTCAATCTACCATTCTATGGTGACTAGGTGAATTGCTTCGCTCTCTGGTTCGAGAGATAACCTTAGGTTGTTGTACTTTATCAAATGAATCTCCACTCCTGGAATCGCTTCTGCGTTGCTCTCCATTTCTTACTCCTCCTTCATATCTTGGATCTCCCTTTCTGTGTTCCTCATATTGTTTGTCTGGGGGTTTTGGATCAAGTCCTCCATATTCAAAATGAGATGTGTTGTGTTCTCCAAACTAGGGTTGGTTGTGATTAATAGCCTCTGAGTTATTATCATGTAATAGAGATGAGGATGTGACTTCCATTTTAGCTCTTTCATGACTAATGACACCTACCAGCTCTATCGTTCTAGCTTTAGTCATCTTATTGTCAGTTGTTTTCTCATAAATCAACTCTTGCACAGCCTTATACAGCTGTAAGGAACTTGCCTCTTCTTTCTCCCCTAGCTTTCCTTTGCTATGCTCCTTATCTGTCCCCTGCATAATTGTTGATTCATTTAAGCCCATTTTATATTGTGGGCTCTCTTTCTCCGGGCCTTGTTTTTTCCCTCTCTCACTTTCTTACGACTTTCTCCTTGTTGGTATTTAAGGCCTAGTTTGGCATCTTCAAAATAAAACAAAAAGTCAAAAAATTATTTAAAAAGTTAAAAAGTTATCATTATTCACAAAAAAAAAAATTATAAAAAAATTATTTTATACAATTTGTGAGACAACTCACTTTGACGTGAGTTGTCTTTGCCTAACTTTGGTGAGGACAAATTACACAGGCGAAGACAAGCTTAAGGACGGTGTTGTTCGGCTCATGGGGGCCATCACGGATCCCGTTTTGATAATCTGAACCGTTCAATTTGTAAAACTCGTCGAGTACTATATGTTTATAAAAAATCACATTGATCGGATATCGCTAACTATATGATCAAATCAGTTTTGTATAAAAAAAAATGGATGGTGTTATAGTTAACAGTTGAAAAAAGCCTAATCCGATCAAATAGCTATCGATATCTGATTAACGTGATTTTTTATAAGCATATAATACTCAACGAGTTCTACACATTGAACGGTTCCGATTAGCAAAACGGGACCCGTGGTGGGCCCCCATGGGCCGAACAGCACCGTCCAATTCAATGCCCGAAAATGATGGAATCATCTCCTACCCTATACTCTGCACACGCTGCCCCTTACGCCTTCCGACCGTACGGCCCATTCTATCACAATCTTCTCCTATACACAAATTTATATAATTTTTTAATATACATTTTTTCGTAAAAAGTCAAAAAGTTATCCCAAACAACTATATTTTTTTCCTCAACTTTTTAGTCTAAAAAGTCAAAAAGTACACCTATTTAAGACATCTCAAACAACTCCTACCTTCATTCTCCCTATTATCCTTCACAATAGCCTCCGAAAGAGGCTCAAATCTATTATGTGCATTCGTTGGGCCTTTTTGTGTTTTCTCAACTAAATCTGTTGTCTTTGGTTTTCTTGTGGCTAGTATGCAAGGCCCAAAGCCTCTCCATATTGCTTGTTGGCAGCCCAATATTGATTTCATCGCACGTGGCCATGTTTGAAGTGTTGTTGGGATTGGCATTGGTCACTTGTGCTTCTATCTTCTCCGGCACCAGTGAGTTCCTGCAGGTCTCTTTTTATGGCCTATCTTGCCATTTGAAAAACAAAGAAAATGTAAATGTTTATATTCAATATTATATAAATATTTACCTATATAAAATTGAAATGCAAAGGGTTTCTTCAAATCAATCTCCACACAAACTCTAGCATATCTCCTTCTAGCTGATGTGGTTGTGTTATGATCCACCTTCAATGGCTTGCCAATTAATTTTGCAATGTGGAATAGAACATTCTCATTGTAATATTCGATCGGTAATTGGAGAAACCGCACCCAGACCGCCATTGTAATCTCTTCTGCTTCAGAGGGTTTGAAGTCAGCCTCCCATTTTTGGACTGTGAGGTAATGGTCCATTAAGATCCATGGTCCTCCTATTGCGACTTTTCACACGGTCCTGCATTTCAAATTTAACCAAAAAATAACCCAATCCAATATCCACTGCCTCAAAATCCCCTTGTAAGCCCAAAGTTTTTTTAACTCTATTAATTAGCACTCTGTAGCCAATATTTTTCCCCAGGAGTTTGATGATTAAGCAGTTCTTCCATGGCCTTCTAATCCTTCTCAGGAGGCTTCTTGGGATTTTGACTCTGGGTATACCGTTGTTGGAGTCTTCATAGTTTTCTGTTTCCTCTTCCATCACATCATCACTCATAAATTCATTATTAGTTGATAGATCTTCAAGATCACTATCAAAATCTTTCTCATTTAGCTTGAATTCAATGAGGGCTTACTTGAAGGACCTTCCTACAATGAGTGCTGTATCTTTGGTGGGATTTGTGGTTTCAATCTGGGTAGAGTGGTTTGTAATTTCCACCATATCATCTACTATAGGTGCGTTTTCAAGATCATCAGTCCCATTCTTGACCTTCTTCGTACTTCGGACCAGATTATCTTCCTCTTTAGAGGATTTCTCTAGTGATGAAGTGTCGTTGTGGGTAACCGTTGTGTTCAACATTCTAGAGAGAGAAAATAAGCAGATCTAAAGGATGAGGGAGTTTGAGTTCTAATAGTTAGTTGACCTCCTTTGTTCTCTTATAAAAAGTGATCTTGCTCTCCATACACAACAAACTTCTCCATACGTGTTTGGTTGGAGAATTTAAAAAGGAATTTGAAAAAAGAAAGGAAAACGTTTGGTGAAATGTGAATAAAATATACATATATTACACATAGTTTCACACAAGTTTTTTCTTTCCCTTTTCATTTCCAAATTCCTTCTCAAATCTCTCAACCAAACACAGTATTAGGAGAGCTCTCACTTCCACTCCTAAGAGATGTACCATTTTGCCACTTTCTCTCAAAAGACTATCTTAGCTCTGTCTCTCTCCTCATCTAATGATCTCGCACCATTTTTGTGTTTACCATGATTCTTAAATGACTCACAATCTACCTAAACCACTAATAATCAACATACTTCAATTCAAATAAAAAGTCGTATGTGCAACAACTTCTCAAAGACAAGATAGGCCTAAAGATTGAAAAATACTATCATCAATTTGGATAAAGCGCAAAGGTTAAGCCAATATGGCCTAAAAAACAAATCGTGAAGTACTTGAGCAATGGGCTATGGTGCATGCTTTAAAAAAAAAATAAAAATAAAATCCTCAATCTAACCAATATCTACCATTATTGATGGACTCAGAGTTTTTTTAATTCATTTGTTGACAAAACCTTGTAGCCAAGACTTAGGCAAACATTTGAAAGACATTCTATGACAAGGTTAAACACCCAATGACTATTTGCACCTTTGAAAGAACTATAAATTCAAGGAGAGTTTTTAAATAGACTCACCGATTTTCTTTTTAAGGCAAATTTCACTTTATCTTATTATAGTTTAGATTATATGTGATTTATTTTTTTAATGTTTAAAAATGACCACATAACCCTCTTTATGGTTTGTGAATTGAAATGCACCGTTAGATTTGTTTACGGTTTAATGAAGAAGACTAAAATATTCCTATATTTTTGTCATTTATTTGGAAAGCAAAGTGCACTTTAATCCATTGTGTTTTATTCCATGTGGGACTTACCTTCCTTAAAATTTGAAAATGAGTAGATAACCCCTATATGTCTGTTACATGTTTCATACTTCTTGTCAAGTTGAACGGAATGTTTAACGGTACCTTTCAATCTATAAATCACATGAAAATTATGTGGCTATTCTTAAACATTAAGAAATAAATTGCACATAACTCAAATCATAGGAGGTAAAGTGAAATTTACCCTTGTTTTTATATCAACTACATAATAGTAGACCTTATCCTTTAGGGGAAAAAACATTTATCCATGTGAATATAGGGAGAAATTTTATGAATGTTTTTAGAAGTTACAAATTCAAGGTGCATGGACTAATTATATTAAGGATTTTATTTATTTATTTATTTTTCTGTCAACATTTTAGGTAATTAGATTTGGTAGTTTGTTAGTAAAGCTTAAAGAGTTGCCGCTGCTCCAGCTTGAACTCCTAAATTTTCCTCACTACTTGCCACAAGGGCCTTGACTTAAGAATTTTATTAACAAGTGCTCTAAAGACCCTTAATAAAAAGTTTAAAATGTTAGTATACAATGCATAAGAATGTGTGCAACAAAAATAATGTATAATCAATTTAAATATTGGTGCAACTATCAGCATTTTAGTTTTGCTCTTATTAGGATCTATATGGTGTAGTTTATAAAAAGTTGATGTTAATCCTTACATGATAAAATGACAAATCAAAATTTAAAACCTATCAAATACCATCATGATAAGTGATTTTTAAAAATAATAAATTGTCTTAAATCATTTACTCGTGGACTTTCTTTCTCTTATGCTGTGTTTGGTTGAGGGATTTGAGGAGAGATTTGGAAAGGGAAATGGAAAAGGTAGGTGAAATGTGAAAAAAATATACCTACATTTCACATAGTTTCACACACCTTTTCCCTTTCCCTCCCCAAATCCCCCAACCAAACACAACATTAATAAAAATCCAAGACCTTAGGTAGATAGTAGATCGACCCAACTTGACCCATAACTCTTTATGGATCATCATGTCCGTTCAACTCTTCTGCATTTACAGTCTCCTTAATCATGAGATGGAGTGAGAAAAGAAAAGAAATAATTATAATTTTTTATTATTATATTTGAATGAATAAAAGAAAAGAAAATGTGATTTCTCACCTCTAAATAAGATAAAAGAAAAGAAAAAAAAATGTTAAATTTCATTTTATCAAAATAACTTTTCATAATAAACTATGCTTTTCACATGATAATTTTAATATTTTAGAAAATTTTGATTACACCTAATTCATTTTCCACCGCATCACACCATTTTAGTAAGAAACAAAACACAAATGTGATAATTATTCTTTCACTCTCTTATCATTTTTCACTATTTATCATTTACTTAGAAGGTCTTTTGAATGATTTAAATAATTTTATTTATATATATATATATATATATTTTACAAAAATATATGAAAAAAAAAAAAAGAAAAACACGTGACCTACAAAAAAAAAAAAAAAAAAAAGCTATAGGAACGTCCAATGGTGCCTACAAAGATCAAACACAGCATATGGACGAGAAATAGTTTCAATCAATCAAAAGCAATTACCTAATTCCTGTGATTCTCATTTTCAGTTTTCATCAATAATGGCAGCTGTCTACAGCTTCTACATCATCAATAAATCAGGAGGTCTCATCTTCTACAAGGTTCAAACCCTAAATCTCCCTCTTCATATATATTTTTTTTCTCTATCTAATTCATGTGATGATTCATTTTCTGTTTTCTCTCTGTTTCTATATTAACAAACAGAGTAGCATGTTTAATTTTGTTAAATTTTTTTTTGGGGAATTTTAATGGGAGGCATGAATTGGGGAAAATGTAATGTTATAGGATTACGGATCTGCAGGAAGGATGGATACGAATGATAGCTTGAGATTGGCGAGTTTATGGCATTCGATGCACGCTATCTCTCAGCAGCTATCGCCGATCCCTGGTTGTTTAGGGATCGAACTTCTTGAAGCCGATAATTTCGATCTCCATTGCTTCCAATCTCTTACTGGTACCATCTGATCTCATTTTCTTTTATATATTGTTCTATGAACAAATTCTAGTCTTAGATTTTTTTTTCATCAAATTTAAATTTGATAAAAAAAAAATACATAAAAATCATCCATTCATAAAATGTTTATGAAATCAAGGGAGAGACTTTATTTATTTTATCAAATTGAGATTTCATCAAATTGTAATTTGATGAAAATTTAAAAAGATGGAGCATTGTATATAAATTTGGGATAAGAGAGGGTTTTTATTTTTATTTTTAGATTGATGAAAATTTGATGAAAGGGTTGAAATAGTTAGTATCAAATCAAGCTTTTTACTCAAATTTAGAATCAAATTAGATGAAATTTTTTTTGATGAAGGGTTGGAGATGCTCTTAGAAATCATATTGGGATCTATTAATGTTCTTTTCGAATGCGGAATTTCAATACTGCATCTTTAGAATTTTCTACAATCTACATATTGGAGTGGTGATGGATTAGGAATTTTTAATGGTTTAAATAGGACTGGATGAACACGGAACACAAGTATTTTAAAAAGAATCTTTTTAAGCAATCAAAGAGTGACCAAAATGTATCGCCGTAGTTACAAAGAGGCAATGATGTGATAACATATATAAGATTCAGGCAAGGCTTTTTTTTTTGGGTAAGTAAAATTCAGGCAAGGCTTCCCCACATGCTGTATGAAATTTGTTGTAACAACCAACTTGCTAGAATTTTCAATCTCACCCCAATAAATAGTAGAGGAAATGAAAACCTTTTGAGTGTTGAGTACATAGTAGCCTGGGAAAGTAATGCTGTTAACAATTTGAAAATTTTCTCAAACAACACTTTTAAGACAAAGAAAAGACGTATGGTTTTTGGACAGGTAAAAGCAACCCATTAAGCCACAAAGGGGGCACAGCCTATGTACTAATAATATGCATTGAGCAACTAATGAAAGGTGACAGACAGACACCATCTTATAAAGTTAAACCTATGCCACAAGCCTAAACCAACGGTCTAAGCTAAGATGGCTTTGGCAGAGTCATTTTTTGGCTATACCACTCCAATGGTAATTTGTAATTTTGGCATAATCAAGTGCCAAATCCAACTAACTTTTGGTTTATTTGGAGGAATTTTGGAGTAAATATAAAAACAAAATTGTTTATTGGAAGAATGTTAAAAAATTTTAAAAAAATCAGTCAAAAATATTTTGGTTTATTTAATCATTGCCAATAGTTCCATGATAAGTGTCTTTTTAGGAATTTGTGCAAAGTTCAATTTTTATAATTTGCATGGAGTTTTATTATTATCTGACAATGCTTTGAGAACTACTCATAAATTTTTATGATTTCTATTATTGTTGTGAAAATGTTTTGTGATTTTAGTATTTTTGGTATGAAAGAATAGTTCGGCCTTTAGTAGGAAAGTTGATTTGGCAAGGAATGGCATTGCCAAACCTTGAGCCAAATTTGGCATAAAATTTGGCTTTGCCATTTTTTGACAATAGCTTTGGCTTACCATTGAAGAGGGCTTTTTCTGAGTTCTAGCCATTTTTTGGCTTTCGCAAGTTGTTTGACTCAACCATTGGAGATGCTCTTAGAGCAACTCCAATGGTTGTCTCCAATGGTTGTGCCAAATGCCTTGACAAAGCGAAAAAAATGGCGAGTTCACAAAATCACTCCTCCAATGGTGAGCCAAATGCCTTGCCAAAAAATGGCAAAGCAAACCATGAGTCAAATTTGGCGCAAAGTTTGGCAAAACTATCTGTTGCTGCATCAATTTTCCTATCAAAATCCAATTGTTTTTAATTTACCAAATTCCTAAACTTTATACAAAAAATTTCTGCAATCACAATATCTTAACAATAATAAAAAATTTCAAAATTAGTGTCGACACTAGCAAAGCTTATCAAAAATTAATGTCTGACGCTGCACTAGTGTCAACATTAGCAAAACTTATCAAAAATTAATGTCAACACTAGCAAAGCTTATAAAAATTTAGTTTCAACGCTAGCAAAACTAATAAAAAATTAGTGACACACTAGCAAAGCTTATCAAATATTAATGTTACCCTAGCAATCTTATAAAAAATTAGTGTCGACACTGGTGTCAGCACTAGTGCCAACGCTGGCAAAACTAATAAAAAATTAGTGTTGACACTAACAAAGCTTATCACATATTAGTATCAATACTAGTGTCAACATTAGCAAAGCTTATAAAAAATTAGTGTTGACACTAGTGTTAACTCTAACAAAGCTTATAAAAAATTAGTGTTGAGCAAAGCTTATCAAAATTTGTTGGAAGATTGATGAAACTCACTGTTCTATTCAACCTTACAACCTCATCATCCTCTTAAATTACAAATTAAACTCATCCCGAATTCGATCCCGTAACGTTGTTCTCGGTTGATCTGTACCAGTAGTTGCATCTTCTAAGATGCGCAACCATGCTTTAAAGAGTGGTTCTTCTTCCAACTTTGTCCGGTTGGCATTCCTTTCTTTTTATTGCAATTCACCCTTTCCCCCCTTCTTATTTTGTGTTGTGGCAAGATGTAAATCACTAGTGTGAGAAGGTTGATGAGATTGAAATTGAGACTGTTCTGGAATAAATTGAGTCAATGGGGTAATTTATAGATTAAAAAATAACAAAAAGTTATATGAAAAATAATGGGTGGTTGGTAGAAATAAATTAGAACAACATAATGGTGGAAGACAAGTTGTTGAAAAATTTAAAAGTTAGTTGGATTTAGCATTTGATTGTGCCAAAATAGCAGGACACCATTGGAGTGGTATAGCCAAAAAATAGCTTTTTTTGTACTGTAGCAAGCTAAAAAATGGCTTTGGCAAAGCCATTTTGGCTTTTACCATTGGAGATGCTTAGGGGTGGGAATTTTGACCTGACTGCCAATCTACCCAACCTAACCCTTATTTTTAAGGGCTTGGGTTGAGATTTTGAGTTGTTTATTAAAGATTGGTCAAGTTTGGGTTGACATCTTCCAACGAGATTATAAGTAATTTAGTTTCATGATGAATCTATTAAGCCCCAACGTGTTATTATACTGTATTATATACATCATAATTAGACATTTGTGCAGTATTAAACCACTATTAGTTAATGATTTCACGTTGAGTACATTATTTTAACGTGTTATCATATCATTACTCAAAAGTATCAAATACTAATTAATAAGATAATTACTTTAACAAATTTAAATTGTCTAAGCAATTTTAAATACAATTCATATTTTTAGCTTAAAAATAACAAATAATGTTAAACAAGTGAAGCAGAGTTCGGTTACAGTTTAAATGAGTTGAGTTTGTGTTTGGGTTTAGATTTAGGCCTCAATTTATTAAATTTGTGTTTGGGTTTAGATTTAGGCCTCAATTTATTAAAAAAAAAAAAAATCCTTCATGAGCATAGAGTTATTATCGTAAGAGAAGAAAAGAGGAGTGATGGAGAATGTCAGTGTGAGTGTTGGAAGGACAATTTTGTCTGAGTTGTGTAATTTGCATGGATCCAACTGTTTTATTTGTGACATTAGCACCACCCTAGCTATATAATAAAATGGAGAAATTGCAAATACATGGTAAAATCACAAAATAAATGCACTAGAAATGGTAATTTTTTTTGGTGCAACTCTAACACACATGAAGAGTTGCACTAAACACATGAATGAATTTGCACCATGCACACAGGAGAGTTGCACCATCATGAAATGCTCAACTAAAATGCAATTTGCCTTAATAAAATTCCTTTGTCAAACTAATAGCGGTACACATTACCCTGCTCATACCTCCCATCCATATTTATTTATGGAATTTGTAAGAATCATCGCTTAGTCTTCCTTTGTTGGTCATTTGACTTCTTGATTCTCTCTTCCTAGTGGCTCAGTGCAGAGATCTATGCCAAGGTTTCTTGGGGGGAAAAAAGACGTGAAAACTGTCACTATTTTAAAAGCAGAAACCAAGCTTTTCTTGATATAGTTGTTTAAGATTTTCGAAAGTTTATTAAATTTCTATATAATGGATCAAATTTTTATAGTCCTTTGATTTTCAATGTCAATACTCGTATCATGTAAACCTTCAGTTATAGAGGACAAAATTGTTTCAGTTACTACAGAGTTATTTCAAGTTTGTGATGAACTATGAAATATGGGTATTACGAAAATATTGCCGCACTTATACCGATACCAAGTATTGGTACGCATACCGATAGGGCTGCATACTCGAAATACGTATCGGGTACTTTTTATATATTCTTTGGCAATTGGGTACTCCATGGGTACAGGATGGCTACATTGGAGGTGCACCAAGTTATGAGACATTGGTAGAAATACGATTAATTTATTAGAGAATTCTGATGTACTTGGTATTGCAAATCTTTTACTTGACGTGTCAAAGATGAAAGATGTATTATTCAATAATGAAATTGGTAGAAGTGAAAACAAATTTTGCTTAGCTTGCTTTTAGAATGAAATTTTGTTTTGTAATTTCTCTTATTTAATAGCATTGAAATTAAAATAACTTATGGACTTTGCTTTGATATTAGTATTGTTGAATTATGATTTCTCTTTTGGTTTTGTAATTTATTCTTTAATTTTTGGTATTGAACTTTTATTTGTAAGTTGAATCTCAAACTATAAATTATAAAAAATAAAAAAATTTATTAACGCACCACAACTGTACTTGTATCCTATTTTTTTTTAGGTCTTGCCGTATCGGCATACCCGTAACGTATCCGTACCTACACCCATGCTTCATAGGTGATGAAAAACTATGTTATTTAATTTGATGAGGCTTGGCGTATGTCAACGTAATGAGTATATCTTTTTATTTTGGTATCCTGTTGGTCACTGTTTATTCAAAATTGTAAGTAATTTGTGATTTCTCTTTTTGGAGATGAATTCTATTGTGTGAATCACTCAAAGCGATAGTTAAATTGCGGATTGTTTTTTTTTTTTTGCTTGCAGGGACAAAATTCTTTGTGGTGAGTGAGCCGGGAACACTGCATATGGATGGTCTCTTGAAACATATATATGAACTGTACACGGATTATGTTTTAAAGAACCCCTTCTATGAAATGGAGATGCCCATCCGGTGTGAGCTTTTTGAAATCAACCTGACACAGGCAGTTCAGAAGGACCGTGTTGCCTTGTTGGGGCGATGAGACTTTCCTTGAAATGTGAGTTTGACTTGAGCTTCTTTTGATCTATTTTTGATATTTTAAAAGAAAATTATGATCTCCAAGTTCGTTTTTGCAAGTTCAGTTTGATATTGTGCTACTTTCTTTGTATTGAATTGATATGTTCTATTTATAACAAGCCCAATTGGACCAAACTACCTACTATACTGTAAAGAATGAAGTGCTGAAAATTTGGAATTTGCTTATTTAGTAACTTTTTGACTTTTTTTTAATTGCTTTTTTGTCGAGGTATTAGGAATTTATTTATTTATCGGCTTTGTTTAGTTTTTGAGAATAATAAAATATGTCACGCCAGTTGGTATAAATGGTTATTTTTCCATTTTACACCTTTACGACACATGTTGACCAGGGCCTGTTATATAAGAGGATAAATTTGTCATTTTGTCACTTATTTTTGGGGTACCCAAACACCAGTTTAGCTTCTAGTGCATCTCTTTATGTGAGAGTTAGAAATAGGTATTGCCATACCCGTCCCACCCGTGTGCACGCCACTACACTTGAAACTGATAGTCATTTAGTTTTTATGATTCAAACAGCCTAAACAATTTGTAAGTTGTATGCTTAGTATTGCAGGGTTCCGTTTGCTTCCAAATGCAAAAAATTGTTTATGAAATTTATAAGCGATTGATATGAACAAATTTGTTGGGATTGTTAATTATCATATAATTTAATTAATTAGTCTGAACTGTCCTTAATGTAATTTGATATCTCATTTCTCTTAAGATTTCATAATCTCTCTTATGAATTTACTTCGAATTCAAATTTTCTTATAAAATTATGTATTGGGACAATTACCAAAAAAAAAAAAAAAAAAAATTATAAGGTTTGAGTCTTGTAACAAAATAAACTCTGAGTTTTTAATTGTATCAATTTAAATTATAATTTTTTTTATTTTTTTTTAGTCTAAACAATTTATCTATTTTCGTTAAGTAATCCAATGGAAGGGGTATTTTAGTCATTAAACTCAATGTAGGTGTACATAAAATGTCTAAAATACTCTTTTTATTTAGTTTAATTATTAAAATATTTATTTTTTTCATCGATTTTACCTAACGAAAATAAAAAAATGATTTAGATTGAAAATAATTTAAAATTTTAAAGTTTAAATTGATAAAATTAAAAATTTATTTTGTTATAAGACTCAGACGTTCGTAACTTTTTTTTCTTTTTTTTTCTTTTTGGAATTTCCCATTATGTATTTTATCAGATTATTAATTCAATAGTAAGGTCATGAAGTTGAGCAAACTCCACTCTTCGTACCAATGTCCTCTTATTCTCTATTCTGGTTGAATCCCAATCCTTTGTAATATATTGCATATAATGCGCGTTCGCTGTGTTTGGTTGGAGGATTTGAGGAGGGACTTGGAAAGGGAAAGGGAAAAGTTAGGTGAAATGTGAATAAAATGTACCTACATTTCACCTAGTTTCACACACCTTCTCTCTTTCCTTTTCTAAATCCCTCTCCAAATTCCCCAACCAAACACAGTATTAAAGTGTATTAAAATGATATTGTTTTGGTGAAAGGGCAAAGGGAAAGGGCACCGGAAAGGGAAAGGGGAAGGAAAAAGTGGAAAGATTTTTTTTGTTTAAATTTTATTTTACAATGACTTTTTAATACATTATAGGATTCACTAGAGACAATATATTATAGACGGTCCAGATTTATTCTCATAATAGAGATGATGATCTAGGACTGCAGTGTGTGAGGTCATAGAAAAATTATTTCACGCCCATGTGACGTTACCACAAATCAATCTAAGACACAAATGAACGGTTTGGATTGATTTGTGGCATTACAATGTCAATGCCTTTGGGACGATGAATAATTGCTCTTCGTAGGTGTAATTAATGAGATAATTGAAAATTTACAAAGAATATATAATGAAATTAAAAAAATTCTATTTTCACATACTAGTACATCTTACTCCACATCATCTTTTAATACATACATTAATCAATTTTGAATTTTGTAATTTTACTTGATTCAAATTCTTTTTCGCCAAAAAAATTTTCCTTTCTTTGACATTCAAACCCTAAACCAACACATGTTACCACTCGATGCCAGTCGCCATCCATGACCACGGATCGGCAATGGCGGCAACTCTAAGTTGCTTATTTCTAGCCCTCTTCCACCGTTGTCACTGCTTCTGCCATTCCCTCTACTCCTCCGCCAATCCTTCTCATCCCCCTCCGGCCCTTTCATTGCCATCCTCTCCCACCATCGTGATTTTTGCCCCTCGCGAGTCGCAATTGTTATGGTCTCATCTCCATCTTTGTTGCCTATACTTCATACTCCAATGAGCATACCAACTAAGAGAGTAAGAGAGAAAGAGACGTTGATGAAGAGAGAGAGAGAGAGAGAGAGAGAGAGAGAGAGAGGAGGTGAGGGTTTCGCAGCAAGGAAGTTGCAACAGAGGGGTTTGATGGCGGCGTTGGTAATAGCGGTGGGCGTGGCTAGGGTTAGGTTAGGAAACTAAGATTTTGGTAAAGAAGATAAGAACAATTTGATAATTTTATTTGAGAATAAAATTGTAATAAAGTAATAAATCATTAAGTGCGTGAATAGAGAGGAAATATGATGCGGAAATAGAAGCTCCCAACAAAGTTGTGTTTACGAGGTAGTGTGAACAGATTTACCAATGATCAAAATTTCTCATCACCGTTGCAGAGGACAAACATCCAGCCGACTCACTTAATCTGTTTAACTTAATTTCAAATGAGTGATTTCGACGTAACAAGCGGACAAATGTGGGCAGAACTACATATATACTAATCTGCAAAACTCAACCCAACCGCATAATTAAGAATTTTTTTTTTAAATATTAGGGCAAATTAAAAACACCCCCTTGAGATTTGGTGAAAATACAAATTCTCTCCTGAGGTTTGTGAAATTATATCCCGTCTCCTGAGGTTTATATTTCCATAACAAATTGCCTCCTGAGGTTTTTACTTTCATACAGATTCCTCCATAATTTCCCCTAATTTGTTACGAAAATTTGACCATCAGGGACAATTTGTAATTTCTCAAACCTCAGGGGAGAATCTGTATTTTTATCAAACCTCAAGGGGGTGTTTGTAATTTGCCCTAAATGTTAATATATGTACATAATATTTATTTGTTCAATAAATAAAATATTGAAGGGTAATTCTATGGTATACACCCTTTTATAACATTTACAAATTTGATTATTATAAATATCATAACTCAATTTTAAGGGAGTGATAACTTAAAAAAAATTATAATCAAACAATATATAAGGTATAACCAATGAACTCTTAGATCATAACTAAAATAATATCATAACTAATATTACAATAAGTCCTAATTAATATTGGTGTTTGTTTTGAAGGATTAGGCCATGAGATTGGATTATTAGTCCATCCGGACTAACTGGACTAATAGTCCATTGTTTGGTTTAATTTTTTTGCTCCGGATTAATAGTCCCTCCGGACTATTCGTCCCTCGTATGAAGGATTATTGTATCCTGGAAGATGGGATTATTTCCATGGGATTGGTATCCCATGAGACTAATGTGTGAAATGTCCATTTTACCCTCATGTTATTACTTAATAAACAATTGGAAAAAGATAAAATAGTCTTTTGAACATTTATAAATTATTTTTTGTGTTGTTAATTTAAAATTATATATTAAATTAAAAATATAAATTATAAATTAAATTTAATTAAAAATAATAAATTAAAAATTATGGCCTTATAAATTAAATTTTTTTAGTGTTGTTAAAAAATTAAATAAAATTATTAAAATTATATATTAAATAAAATTATTTTTTATTAAATAAAATAAAATTAAAAAAATATAAAATAAAATTAGTAGGTAACAGGAATCGACATAACTTGGTTCTGATACCAAAAGGAGCGGAATGAAGTGATAAGATGGCAATAAGAAATCAGCACAATAGACATAATAAATAACAATAGTTTAAAATAAATAGTTTCACTTACAATTGTTTACTGGAATGCAAAAAACAGTTCTTCAAAATACATAACTTGAAAGTTTGAAACTAAATTTGCAAAAAATTAAATTACAGAGATAGCTTTGTTTTTGAGGTAAAAGAATTCTCAATTTTTTTTTAACTCTCTCTCACAAATGACTAAGCTAACTAATTTATAAGCAAAACAAATGACTATGCAGCTTGTGATTGGCAAGGAGCATGATGCAGCACATGGGCTCTGTCTGCAACTTTCAGTGACTGATGGATGCTGTTAACTGTAGTGACTTTGTCTGATTGGTGAATAGTGAACAGTAAAGTTAACTTTTTTCACTATTCACTACTTTCGGTGGAGACATGTAACTGTGAAAATCAATATATATATATATATATATATATCAACAGCTTTGAGATATATATATCAACAGCTTTTCTCAAAAGGAGAGTATTGATTGAAGCTGATAATTATAGCTATAAAGATTTTGTTGACTATATCAAGCATATGGGTCCTGAGCATCTTGAAACTCGGGTCTATAAGGATTTTGAGTAGTTAAACTTTCAGAAGAGTTTGAACTGTCTAAGCCTTCTTCTGATTTATCTTGATCAGATTCTGACTTGGCTTAGGCCATGAGGAGATGAGCTATTTAGAGAAACTCATCTTTAGATGACTTGGACTTGGACTTGGATTTAGACTTAACTTTGGGCTTAGCCTGGGATGAAGAGGGCTTAGATTTTGCCTTGGACTTTGGTTGATCAGATTTGGGCTTTGCTAACTTGGGCTTGGAAGAACTTGAAGATGGGCTTCCAAGATTGACCGGAGGAAGTTGGCTTCCTTAGGTTAATGGAGCAGTTCGGTTCTGCTGAGCTTTAATCATGGCAGGTGTGGGTGCATGAATGTCGACTGGAAATTCTGCCTGAACTTGTTCAATGATTCGTGGAACTTTGAAATTATCCCACCATTTAATAAAGTATTGGCGAATGATTATGTCATCAGAAATAGGATATTGCCATTTAAATATCCATGGGACCTTGTATTTGGATATGAAAATGAGCAATGTAGAGAATTTCTTTTGTTGTGGACTGAATGAGAAAACGGTAGAGAAATAATTGACTTGTTCAATCAAGATGGAAGGGAAAATATCAGTGATGGAGCCATATTGAGTCCACCATCGTAGAAACCAAGTAGAGAATTCTGACTTGAATTTGTGATCAAATTGGGGAAACCAGGAGTGACTATTGGACTCATTTTGATATAAAAGGACTTTAAACCAAGCATCAATATAATCATAATAACTATATTGAATTAAGTGACCAGGTAAATCACAGAGTTGGTAAGGAGAACCCCATTCATTCAAAGAGACTATATTGTGAATATACAATGAATGGTAGACAATCTTACTGGGGTAGGTTTGATCATAAATCGATTTAATAACAATGGATTGGTGATTGAACAGAATATCCTTATAGAATGTGATTGACTTTTCTGGATGATGATGAACAAAATGCCATCTAGGAGGAAAATAAGATTTGACTAGATCAAGAACATTGGCATTTTTATGACTGGGTTCTTTAAAGAAAAGATTGGTGTTAGTAGATTGAACATAATCAGAACGAGTTGATTTTATGGTTAGGAGGATATGGAGTGACTGCTTGACTAGAGGAAGCAAATGGATCAGAAGCTAATGCAGATGTATAACTGGGTTTAGGAATATTACCAAGGACTTGGTAACAATTAACTAATTCAGCTGGATGATAATAGGTGACTAATTTCAAGGGAGGAACTGGAATACTAGAAGGCACAAGTGCCTTGGTATCAAAGCCAAGTTATGTTGATTCCGGTTACTTACTGAATTGTTATATCTGTGTCTACTCTTTTCCTTTATCTAACCTTGTTTACAGTCCTCTTAATCTGTCAAAATTCTATCTGTGTCTTTCCACTTTGTTATTAGCCACCCATCTTTCGTCCCACGTCCTAGGTAAGTCCTTTGGTTAGGCAGTGTTGGATTTTAAGGATTTTCCGAATTGGGTATGTGTGAACACATCGTATGTGAGAACATGATAAATTTAGACAATGTATTAAGCTCCCTGTAAAACATTTCAGGTAAAGGTTAAAATGAGTCGATTATTTAGAAGTAACTCTTCTATCAGTTCTAGATCAACCACTCCACCCTCTATACCTAATCAAGGTTTAGTAATTAATGAAGAAGATGTCGAATTACATAATGATAAAATTGATGTAAGTTGGAATATACCACAATTACTAGTTAAAGAAATTTATAAAACTACTTTTATATAATCTACATTTAATGTTAATCTTCATGTTAAAACTTTAGAACAAGTATATGCTTTAGAAAGGCCTCGCGAAACTTGTCAATTACTTGATGTTAATACTATTAAACGCCATTTAAGAACTGGTCATAATTTTATTCATTTAGGATTAATTCAAGTAGGAATCAAACCATTAACTCAATAAGGTAAAAATACTTCTGTATTATTATGTTTAAGAGATACTCGTTTTCTTGATTATAATGATAGTTTAATGGGTATGATGGAAACTGGTTTCCATAGAGGACCTGTCTATTTTAATTGCTTTCCTGATTTTACTTTAACTTTGAATATCCAGTTAAGTGGTTCTTTTACAAATATGAAAGAAAAAGTTCATAATATTGCTTTAATTTATCGTGTTTATTACAAATGTATTAAAACTAATTTAAATGTTCAAGCTTTACATAAAAGTCCAAAAGACAAAACTTTACTGATTCAAAGTAGTAGTCATGATACTAATATAAATATTTCTAAAATGATTGAATGGAAAAATATTACTCTCCCAGATCAATGGGTTACAGTTAATGAAAATTATAAACATAATAAAAAACAATCTACTAGTCAAGATATTCAGGATATTCAACAATTTACTGATAGCTCTGTCCAAATTAAATTTAATCGATCTAGTCAATCCTCTCGACATAGTACGTCTAGTATACCTACTGATACTGAAACTGAAGATGAAGTATTTAATACACATTTGTTTCAAAAAAACAGTCAAATCCATGTTGGTCAAGCTTCACATAGTAAAATGAAAGGCGTTGATGACTCCACAAGTTCCCAAATCAGTAAACCTGTTTATTCAAGTTATACTCATCTTCCTGAAGACAATACTGTCTCTCAGGATTCCCCAACTCAAACGGATTTCGAAGTTATACCTCCTGTAAATCCTCAATTGATGACCATTAGTAAACCATTTACACATGATCTTGATAAATTACATATTGAATTTAAATCTAAACCTAATAAAACCAAACGTCATGTTTATCGGCTTAAATATAATTCCAATCAACAATCTAAAATTACTCACAAATGGTATAAGTTTATGACTGAACATAGTATAGAAGTTCCTTTCTTTGAATACTTAGAAAATTATTACAACAAAGTTAATACAATTACAAAACATAAATGAAAAACTTCTCCTAATACTACTGTTAGTTCTAGTCATCCTCCTTTATCTACCATCATAATAGAACATCAAGGATCTGTTATACAGGCCTCTCCATTTAAGTTAACCAGCACTGACCCTGAAATCAAAAAGGTTATTGAACAAAATAATTATACTAATCAATGTTTAAAAACAATTGGCAAACAATTAGATAAGATAGAAACTAATTTAGATGATTACTCAGCTAACCATACTTCTACCAAACAATCTTTGGATCAACTTTTGCTTAATTTACCTAGTAATCGTTCTAAACGAAATAGTCTAGTAACTCAAGACAATTCTACTATTAAGGCTATCGAACAATTATTCACTAAGTTAGCTACTCCATTTATTGAAAAAGCTTCTCCATCTACTGAAAAAGATATTACTGTATTAAACCAACATCCTACTTTAGAGATTGTTCCTACTTACTCAGACACTGATACAACTGATAATGAAATTAATATCTTAGCTCAACAATTTCAATCTTCTAATCTTAATCGAATTACTTATCCTAAAGTTAATCCTACTACTCTTACCAAAAATTGGTACTCGCGACCTATTCCACCTGACCTCTAATATGAAGAAACTAATCTTAATAATCAATTTTCTATATCTGCTAAAAAATTATACGAATGGAATATCGATGGTCTTAGTGAAGATCAAATACTTCAAAAATTAAATCATTTATCTATGGTTGCAAATAGTTATCTTAGTAATTACCCCGATTATACTCAACTTGAAATTGTTTCCTTACTTATGGTTTTACTGGCATGCTCAAATCCTGGTGGGAAAAATATCTTAATGAAGATCAAAGAGAATCTATTTTACATGCAAGTCAAAAAGATGAAAATGATTTACCTATATTCGATGAAACTATTGGCTATTATAAACCTGATGGTGTTAATACCTTAATCTATACCATAGTCCGACATTTTATAGGTACCCCTACTAATATTTATTCTCGCATACATGATCAACTTAGTAATCTTACTTGCCCTACATTATGTGATTTCCGATGGTATAAAGATGTTTTTACATCCAGAGTAATGCTACGCAAAGATTGTACTAAATCATTTTGGAAAGAAAAATTCATTAATGGCTTACCTAGTCTTTTTGCTCACAAAATTAGAGATGTCCTTAGTCAATCTACAGGCGTCATTGAATATGATAATTTAATTTACGGTGATACCATTAGTACTATTCAAAAAGAATGATTTCGAATGTGTATTGATTTGAAACTTAGTCAAAAAGCTGCTAAAGATAAATATAAAACTAAATATGAATTAGGTAACTTCTGTGAACAATATGATTTACCTCCTGTAGTACATTCTCGCCGCAAAAAACGTAAGTCCCATAAACATAAAAATCACATTTTTTGACTAAGGGTGTGAGCCTTTTGGGGCATCTAAATTTTGCGAAGGAAGGGAGTTATGGATCCTTCAATGATGGACTTGGACCAAGACTATAGTCCAAATTGGTTATGGAAAAATTGCCACACATGTGCGCGCTATCGCTTGCCCGGACCAAGCTGGGTCCAAGTCCTTGATCTGTGGGTCGTGGATCTTGGGACTTGGACTTGGGCTTGGTCTTGAGGCTTGCTAGAATGGATTAAGTGTGGGGGTTGGGCTTGGCCCACCCATCTTAATCTTTTCGGGCCAAGCCAGTGTTGTGGGCTACAGAATTATAAACATTACGCAGGTGTATAATATGTGTGTAACTCCTCTATAATAATGATGAATTATTCCAACAGTTTTGCTGGGTTTAATACAAAATTCATTTCTGCATTTGTGATGGGCTTTGATGGTAGGTAACTTTTCTTCTCTCCCTTCATGTGTGTAAAAGAAGGCCCTCTCATTTCTTTTCATTACCTAGAATATTTGTTCTTCTTGTCTTCAAAAGTTTTTTTCTAGTTTGTATATTATATTCTTCATGTGAGAGAGTACTACAAAGTTCTGTTCGCTGAAGCTACTCAGTCAGTGCATTGTTGTAGCTGGTCTAACCATCGTATCCTAGGAGATAGAAGTCGAATAACCTCCAGTACCCAACCGGTGAGGCAGCAAATCTGTTTTAAGAACACTGTCAAGTGCAGGCTATGGTTTGCTTTCCTTTGCTATTTTGTTTTATTATGTATTGTAATTTTCAGCATTGTTTGTTTGTTCTGAAATTTCAATTATCAATGGGACAAACTAATTGTGTGTAACGGTAGTATGTCACTAAGGAGGTTAAACCTCCAGCCATTCCTTTTATGAGTGATACCTGCAAGTATAGAGGTTAAGCTGAGTTTTTAATGACTCTAATGTGTTACGTTGTTGAGCTGAGTATAGTAGGATACTCAAGTAGAGTCACCTATGTGAGTGTGAAGTGGGGCCGCTTCTATAAGAATTGACAGAGTCTAATTCTTTAAACCACTCACTGAACTAGGCTAGTGTTCCAAGGTCAAACCACATGTTATACACCTATGTAATGTGCATAATTCTATAACCCACAACACTAGCTTGGCCCAAAAAGATTAAGATGGGCGGGCCAAGCCCAACCCCCACATTTAATCCATTCTAGCAAGTCTCAAACCTCAAGCCCAAGCCCCAAGATCCACTACTCGAATCAGGCCTGGTTCAGGCGGGCGGCGCGTGCGTGTGACAATTTTTGCATAACCAACTTGGATCACAATCGTGACTCAAGTCCATCCTTGAAGCAAACATAACTTCCTTCCAAAGGGTTCACACCCCTAGACAAAAGTTGCCATTTTAAAGGCATATTGATAAACATATAAATGTATTCGATGGCCACAACCCAGGAGTAATTGAATAATCAATAAAGAAACAGAGCACTGAGAAGAAAAAAATGTTCCAACATATGTATAATATGTAAATAACTTTTTATATATTTCAAAATATTTACACATACCCAACTAAATACAAATTAAACATAAACCCAGAAACAATCTAATCTCCCTGAATTAGTAGAATCTTCACTTCAAGGAAGACCAACTTCCAAAAAAAAAAAAAAAAAAACACCCTTTTGTTTAGCTATGATTGCATATAAACAATCAAAAATTACAATACATGTTAGGCAGCGGATGGGGCGGCAATGGGGGTAATGAAACTAACACCACCAGCCTCTGCCAATGCCACCATTATTTTCTCAGCATCACTGTCAGCAATTGATACGTCAGTTCTCTTATAATCCAATGACTCGTCGTTATATATGTCCCACCACTTCTTCACTAACATCTTAATGTCTTCTCTATCCATATTGGCTTCTTTCCCAGTATACCTCCATGGCTTTGATCCCTGATCATCAAAAATGACAAATTCACCCTTTAGAATTTTCATAGTATTATTTATTTATAATAGGTACTCACTAAAAAGACCTACAAAATATTCAAATGTTAAAATTTATAAATTAGCTTTATTCTTTAGTTGGCTCATTTGCACCATACATCCAAATCCCCCTTTAAATTTTATTTTTTTGAATTCTTTTTTAATCCAATAGGTCGCTTCAAATCAAATAAATGGGGAAAAAAAAATTAAGGTCAAGACTAGATAAGGGATCACTCACCGCAGCACAGTAGTGAACAACTTTCACCTTATCAAGCTCAATGTTCTCTGGATGGCGCCACATCAAGGCCAAAACAAGGTTGTACACTGGTGGAATAGGCTTGTAAATTTTCCTAAAAAACATGTTCAAAAAGTCCTGCAAATACAAAAATTCAAACGTAGCACAAAGTAGTCCTAATACAATTAAGAAGTTAAAATGACAAAGTTACCCTCAAAGGAAGGAGAATTACCTGCTCTGCAAAAGGGGTAGGAAGGGTAATTTTGAGGGTCTTCAAGAGGTCATCATAGATAGAGAGATTGGGCTCATAAACAAACATGCCAGCATTGAAGTAGAGAGCAGGTTTAGGACCTAACTCTACAGGCCACTGGACCTTATTTGGGCACTGTTGACAATACCCAATTTTGTACTGTGGAGTGTGAGACCATGTCTTCTCACAAAAACAATCCATAACTGCATAGAAGTAACCATTTGGCACGTCGAAGAGGTGATCGATGTTGTCATACACTTGAATATCTCCATCCAAGTAGATCATCTTGTGGTAGTCCACAAACTGTAAGTACAACAAATATGTGTTATTTCAACTAAAAGTATAGTATATACAATTCTTCAATTTGGCAAAAAGAAAAAAATAATGTTACAAGATGATTTTTTTAAAAAATAAAAAAAGGTGCTATAAATTTAAATTTAAATATGGTATTTTATTAATTACATACAAAATTAGATACATACTTTATCAAAAAGTCAAAGTGGCTCATTTTGAGTTTTGTTAAATAAATTAAACCAAATCTTAAATCCTATCAAATAGAGTCCGCTATATAAATCATTCCTCTCAACTTGACTCTATATCGACTCTATCCAAAGCTAAGGCCATTTCGTTAGAGTTTTATTAAATAAAAAATTAAAAAAAAATTATTTAGTAATCTTAGAACAATATTTTATATCATTTAGCATGTATTTGTTTTTTTTTTTTGTTTTTTTTTCCATAATAAATCAACATAAAAAAGTAACAAATCTAAATTTTAACTAATAAAATATAAATTAGAACCCCACATATACACATTTCAATTTTCTCCAACAAAGGGATTAAAAGGATAGGGAAAAAAAAAGAAGGAAAGTTTACCATTAAATGATAATTTCAAAAAATTATTATAAATTCATGAAAAAATATTTTTTAAATTATTAGTATACATATATTTATAAATATTATCATTTTGTAATTATTTTTTGAAAACATTAACTGAAATAAAATTTTACTTTAAAAAAAAAAGGAATTTCAATTCAATGCTTATTTTGAAAAATTATTATAAATAAGTGATAATTTTTATAAATATTAACAATTAAAATTATAAATTCTGTATAAATTTGTGATAAAATTTTAAAATTATCGCCAACATGTAATTTTCAAAAAAAAAAAAAAACAAAAAAAATAATAAATAATAACACACGTGTTAGTTTGTCGTTCAGTACACGTAAGCAAAGGAGAAATGACCAGCAACATTTTTTTTTCAACAATGCTACATACCTTAAGAAAAAACACAAACCCAAAACCCCACTCACCTATGATCTAGGAGGGAAAGAAGAAAAAAATAAAAATAAATAAAAATATATCATTTTGGGTCATGGAGATTCTACTGAGGGTCCTCACCATTTTTATTTTCTTCCCACTCACCTATGATCTAGGAAGGGAAGAAGAAAAAAATAAAAAAAAATAAAAACATATCATTTTGGGTCATGGAGATTCTACTTTGAGGGTCTTCACCATTTTTATTTTTATTTTTTGAATGAGTCTAGGACTCGAGGTGATTGTATGGTTGAGATTGAGTTTGTATAAATTTAAATTATTAAATGATAACTTTAAATAATTTTGAGTAATTAAGTATGAATTGATAATATTACTATTTTTATTTTAATTGTGATCATTACGATTGCATATTTATAAAATATAATAATCTTTTTCTCAATTTAAAATAATTGTAAATTTATATTTCTATTATATAGCAATCAAAGTCCCAAAATCTCACCTCCCAAATGCGAAGTTTGGAGTAGTTGATGACATAATAGGGCATAGCGAACTGGGTCTGGTTCTCAGGTGGGTAAACCGGTGCGATCTCACGGACTATACACCCTTGCGCCACCAGCACACGGCGGTGCTCCTCCGGCACGTCCGGCAAGATCGCCACCACTAGTGGGTACGCACTCTTCACCTTCCTCAACCCCTTAGCCAGCCCCACCACACCCTTCACGTAGTCACCGTCTCCTGCTAAAAACGTCACATAAGCTTGTCTCGTCAGGCTCGCCGCTTTGCCTAGACCGGTTGTGGTTGACTTGGTGGTTGCGGTTACCAGATCAGGAGCCATTTTGGGTTTGATTTTCTTTAGAGAGAGAAATATGAGAATTCTAGAGAGAGAGGGCAGGAAAATGGTTTACTTGGTGAGTTTAGGTCATGAGAGGTTGTGGGTTTATATAGACATTGGCAATGGTTTAAAAATAAATGAATGGTCTAAACACGTGTGTGGAAGAATCCAGGACTAGGAGGGTCCATGTTGAGATTTGATTAGGACTATTTTTCCTTTAAGTAATACTACAAAATTGTTGTGAGGAAGGTTAAAAATTCATATTTTGTTTTTTTTTAAAAAAAAATTACAAAAAGAATAGAGAATTGATGTGATTTAAAAATGTTAAAATGTTAATAAGTTGGCTTTTAACCTAATTGTTAGGGTTTGTTTGGAAAAATAAAATAAAAACTTAGCTTGACTTTTTGATTTCTTTTCCGTTTGAGGAGAATTTTTTAGCCTCGGTTGAAAATATGAAAAAAAAAAAATTAATTTATTGACTTATTTAGATCACATCACTTTTTTATTTCTTTTATACATTTTTTTCATTATAAGTCAATAAGCCAAAAAAAAAAAAAAAAACCTCTTTACTTTTTTTTTTTTTTTTATAGAGAAAAAGTGATATAATCATACTTTGGACGTAATATTTTTTCTTATTAACTTATTTAGTCTATTTTATTTTTTTGTATTTTTTTTTAATCCCAACTCACTTCCAAACTAAGGCCTATTTTGAGAAGTATCTTTTTTTTGGCTTATTGATTTTGATTTTGATTTTTTAATTTTAAAAACGTACAAACAAGTGGAGGGATGGTATAATCCAAATAAGCCAATAAATTGGTTTTTTTTTTCTTAATTTCCAAAATATGCCTAAATTGTCAAATGACAGCTTAGGTTTAACTATTCAGAAATTATTTAAAATTGTCATCTTGTAATTTAGATTTATTTTACACCCAAATTTTATATTACACAAATTTAATCTCCACTATACAACTACCATCCCAAAATATGTTAGATGAATATATCTGAGTTAACAGACTTATTTTAGAGATTGACTCATGTCGAGTCCTCTCTCTATAGCTGAGAGCTTCATTCTCGAGGTTCCACCTAGGGCTTTTTTCTGGGTTTATCCCAGTTCTCTGGTGCCCTTTTTTCTCACCTCACAGCTGGTGTTTGTCTGAGCTGATATTTTCTTTCGCGCTCATCCGTTTTGGCCTACCTCTCATTCTCTCTTTCATCACTAACTCTGAACCATTTCTTTACATCACCCTCATTACTAGCTCTAAACCATTTCTTTACCTCACTCTCCTCCCATCCTATACCCCATTCTCACTCTCGATCTTGGCCCCTTCCCTAGCCCCTAGTGAGTTCGGAAGCTACTATGGCGGTTAACCCTTCCGATGGCCTACCTCTCATTCTCTCTCTCATCACTAACGCTAAACCATTTCTTTACATCACCCTCATCACTAGCTCTAAACCATTTCTTTACCTCACTCTCTTCCCATCCTTTACTCCAATCTCACTCTCGATCTTGGCCCCTTCCCTAGCCCCTAGTGAGTCCGGAAGTTACTATGGAAGTTAACCCTTCCGATGGCCACGATTTTGTTACACTGGAGCTTGAAGAGGGTACTGACGAATGTGAGGATAACTCTCCCTTATGCCTTATTGGGAAAATTCTAACCTCCAAAGCTTTGAATAAGTAAGCGGTTTCTCGAATTCTTCGGGGGCTTGGAAAACAAAAGCAGAGGTTTCCATTACGTCCTGGCTTGATAATGTTTATCTGTTCAAATTTGGGGATGAAAATGACAAAACATTTATTTTAAGAACTGCCCCTTGGTCAGTTATGGGAAATCTCCTGGTTCTTCAACCTCATTTAATCGGTAAGTTTATCTCAGAGATGAATTTCACTTATTCTCCATTTTGGGTCCAAGTTCATGGTCTCCCTATGGAGAAAATGACGCGTTAGAATGGGCAAATTATCGTTGAAATTATTGGGAAGTTGGTTAGTGTTGAAGCCCCTACTGATGGCTTGTTATTAGCAAAAAGCCTTCGGAGGATAAGAGTGGACATTAATACCTCTCTTCTCCTCCCTAGGGGATTTATGCTCAAAAGACAGAAGCCAAATTCAACAGGAAAGACCGATTTGTGGGTTGAGTTCAAGTATGAGCGTCTATCAAACTTTTGTTATGATTGCGGTAGAATTGGCCATGACAATAAGTCGTGCAAGTTTGTAACCCGCGAGGAAGGGAAATTGTTTGGTTATGGCTCTGAGTTAAGAACTGGGGTGGCCAGAAATTTGGGTTTAGCGGTTGAATATTACTGTGACCAAATAGATGGCTTGGAAGATAATCTACGACCCATTCTCTCACAAAAGAAGATTCCAACACCGACGAATAGGGGTGGCATGCATGGGCGGTTAGAACATGGTCAGGTTAGTACTGGAGACATAGTGGAAACATGATCTCCATTGCCTTTACTTCCTCAGCCAGCAGCAACAGAGCCCTCTATGGGGACACCTGTCTCGCCTTTTCCTACACTAAGGGGGTTGTACCAGTGAAGACAGGACAAAGTTAATAAATTTGGGCTCCTCTACTTTGTTGAACGAGGAGATTTCTACTCCTGAGGTCCGGCCCCTAAGCCCATACTCACTATAGTCACACAGGGGCCAAACACCACCTCTACTCTAATTCCTTCTCGTAATAGTATGGTGCTAAGCCAAAGCCCAAGTGAACCAGCCTACTATGTAACAGAGCCGTCTGATAGTGCTACTTTCTAAATTAGCCCACAAGCCCTCTTCCCTAACTGCCCCCATCCCTCAATTCAGTGTTACACACCTAGCCCTCCTACTAAGCCCATTTCAATCTCTCTTTGTCAGGATGCTCCCGAAAGCTTATTATCCTTAGCCTTTACTAGGCTATCCCTAAAGAGGAAAGCTCCTGATGAGACTTACATTATCCCTACCCCAACAAAAATCCCTAAGATGGACTACAAGACCTCAATCGCCCCTCTGTCCTTAGAACCCGTCCCTGTGGCTGACAAAGACAGCATCCCCAGGAAACAGGGAAAGAGAGGTAGGCCGTCAAAGTTCAAGGCCAAATTGAATGATGAAGCTTCGCAACAATCGAAACTGGTAGATGTTGTGGTGCATACAGATGTTTTCTGGGTTTCTGGATAAGCAGGTTAGGTACTCTCAAGCTCCTAATTCTTACCTCATGGAGAACCCATTGGAGGATACTACACAGGTGGTAGTGGCTGACCCTTAACAGCCACAAGCCCTATGTTAATAATCAGCTGGAACTGTTAGGGGATCGGGCAACCCCTGACAGTCCAGATCCTCCGAGGGTTGTGCACAACCCATCGCCCAAGTATTGTTTTCTTAATGGAAACAAAGAACCAGAGATTGAGATTAGAGAGAATTAGACGTAGTTTGCATTTTCCTAACAGTTGCTATGTGGAGCCAGTGGGTTTGGCGAGGGATCTAGCCTTATGGTGGACAAATAATCTGGATGTTGATGTCAAATTTAAGGATCACAATCTGATTTGGTGTGTTATTTTGGGCTCAGGTTTGGATTGGTTAGCGACTTTTATTTATGCACCACCACGACCCCAACTGAGAGATGGTTTCTGGAATTATTTAAGATCCATTGCTAGTGAGAACAGCAGGCCTTGGTTATGTATTGGTGATTTCAACGAGATTGGATCGGTCAAGGAAAAGGAAGGTGGAGTATAGCTAAGTCCTATGTGAATTGAAAAGTTTCACAAAGTTATGTCGGACTGTGCGTTTCTGAATTTGGAGTTTAATGGGCTTGCGTTTACCTGGTCTAACCACCAAAGTGGCTTGGACAAAGTCTGTGAACGACTTGATAGGGTCGTAGCAACTGTGGAGTAGAAAGAGATGTTCCCATTTGCCCAAGTGCTTCATGAATCCTTTTTAGGTTCCGAACATTGTCCACTAGTCCTTAATATTTGGATCCCCGGCCTGTAAAGAAGTTGTTTTAGCCAATTGGCAGTGTCCTCAAGTAGGGTGATCCATGTTTTGTCTGAGCCAAAAGCTGTCTAATTGTCATAGGGCTTGAAAGAATGGAGTTTGAGAGAGTTTGGAAATAATAAGGTGAAAATTAACATTCTAAAAGGCCAACTAGCAAATCTTCAAGCTCAACCGTCTTCAGTGGAGAATGATTAGTCCCAAAGAATTGTTCAGGCAGAATTAGAAGTCATCCTCCCTTGAGAAGAGATGTACTTGCATTAGTGGTCTCGAGTTGGTTGGTTACAGTGTGGCAACAAAAACTTCTCTTTCTTTCATGCCTCATTCACTCAACGGCGGCAGCACAATCAACTAGTTCAATTGCTGGATGAGAATGGTATCTGGTTAACCTCGGATGCTGATATTGATTACCATTTGTTTAGTTATTTTTCCACCATTTTCAAGAGTGATCAGGCAAGGGATTTGGACTCACCTCTTTCAGTAGTGGGGCTTCTTGTCACTGAAAATATGAACCGGATGTTAACTAAACCAGTCACTAATTCGGAAATCAAAGTTGCTGCCTTCCAACTTGGCTCATTAAAGGCGCCAAAACCTGATGGCTATTCGGGTATTTTCTATCACAAATATTGGGATGTGGTGGGTGCAAATGTCTGTGAGGCAATCAAAATTTTTTTTACTACTGGACACCTCCCGCAAGAGTGGAATCATACAAATTTAGTGCTAATTCCCAAGTTCCAAAATCCTGAGACACTTTCGCAGTATTGACCAATCAGTTTGTGTAACTTCAAGCTCAAAAATGTGTCTAAAATTCTTGTAAACAGACTCAAACCAGTGCTTCAGAGGATCGTCTTGCCTCAACAGTCGGCATTTGTTCCTGGAAGATTAATCCAAGACAATATAAATTGTGGCCCATGAAGCCTTTCATCACTTGAAGTTGAAGAAAAGAAGTGATGTGCATGAAATGGCGGTTAAGCTTTATTCCAACAAAGCTTATTATTGTGTTCAATGGGACTTTTTGAGCGCTATAATGGTAAAGATGGGCTTTGTTACTGTTTGGATTCAATGGGTTATGGAGCTCGTGTCCACGGTCTCATTCTCAGTGTTTGTAAACGGTCTGAAGAGAGTGGCTGTTGTCCCTTCATGGGGATTACGGCAAGGTGACCCTTTTTCACCCTACTTCTTTGTGATCATTGCCGAAGGTCTGTCACTATCCATGACCAACAGGCTTCGTGAGAAGTTGATTTCGAGAGTCAAAATGCGCAGAGGCTGCCTTATTCTAACACATTTATTTTTTGCAAATAATGCCCTTCTTTTTGCTAAGGCGAATAGGAGGGAATGCCATGCTCTTAAGGCAATTTTGGACGAGTTTAGTTACGCCTCTGGTTAGCTGATCAATTTTGAGAAATCAGGAATTATTTTTTCAGCAAATACACCAGAAAGTGTGAAGTCCGTAGTTAATACTTTGTTGGGGATGACTCCAAGTATTCGGGGGACAAAATATCTGGGCCTTCCCTTGTTCTAGGGTAGATTGAAGTCAGAAACATTTGGTTTTTTGATAAAAAAGGAAGTTAACAAGATGCAAGGCTGGAAGAATAATTTGTTATCTCAAGCAGGGCGGGAAATTCTGATGAAATCGGTTGTTCAAGCGATCCCCGCCTACGTATGGCCTGCTTTGTTTTTCCTAAGAAATTCTGTGAACGACTTAACTCCTACATCAGCAACTTCTGGTGGAGAGGTGATCCAATGGACAAAGGTATTCACTGGACCAACTGGACTTATTTGGCTCTGGCAAAATCAAAGGGTGGAATGGGGTTCAGAGACTTCCACTCATTCAATCTCTCCTTATTAGCAAAGCAAGCTTGGCGACTCCTAAAGCACCCTCATTCTTTTTGTGCTAAGATGTTGAAAGGAATTTACTATCCTCACTCAGATTTCCTCTCTTGCAATAGGGGCAGAAGACCATCGTGGGCATTGGCCAGCATTCTTCAAGGCCGTGAGCTATTAACCAAGGGGCTTCGTTGGCAGGTTGGCAATGGCAAGTCTATCCTTTTCTGGAAGGATAAATGGGTTTCTCAGTCCCATAATTTCCAAGTTCTCAATCCTCAACCACGGGACTACTACGTCTAGTGGGTGAGCGAAGTGATAAACCCGGCTCTACAAGAATGAGATCCTATCAAATTGTGAGAGCTGGTTGGTAGTAAGGAAGCTAGCACTATCATGACTATCCCCATTTCCTCAACTAGCCAAGATGATTATCTAGTTTGGCATCATACCAAAAATGGAAACTTCGAAGTCAGAAGTGGGTATCAGCTAGCTCTACGGGACTCTCAGTTAAGGTTATCCAATGGGACTTCTACCTTAGTCCAGCTGCCTCAGAAGTTTTGGAAGCAGATTTGGTCTCTCTTAGTGCCTCCCAAAGTCCGAAACTACTAGTGGAGGGTATGTACTAACAAGTTAGCTACTAAAGAGAACCTTTATCGCCGCAAATGTTCTCATTCTCCTTCCTGCCCGATCTGTGGTTTATGTCCTGAGTCCATTAAACACCTTCTATTTTAGTGTAGTTGGACTAGGTTGCTCTACGGGACTCTCAGTTAAGGTTATCCAATGGGACTTCTACCTTAGTCCAGCTGCCTGAGAAGTTTTGGAAGCAGATCTGGTCTCTCCTAGTGCCTCCCAAAGTCCGAAACTACTGGTGGAGGGTATGTACTAACAAGTTAGCTACTAAAGAGAACCTTTATCGCCGCAAATGTGCTCATTCTCCTTCCTGCCCGATTTGTGGTTTATGTCCTGAGTCCATTGAACACCTTCTATTTTAGTGTAGTTGGACTAGGTCGGTGTGGTTTGGGTGTGACCTTGGCTTCTTGACAAGGCACGATTCTATCTCCTCTGTTGCACGGTGGACTCAATCAGTTCTTGAGAGTTGTACTAATGATCAGGATCAAAAAAAGCGTTTGGGCAAGGCTGCCACAGTTGGGTGGTGTCTTTGGAAGGCTCGCAATGCCTGGGTTTTCAATCAATCCAAAGTGGACCCGATGCAAGTCATCAGCCAGGCCTCTTCTTCCTGGAAGGAGGGCTACTCGGCGGCTGCTATGGAAGATCCTTCTCCTGCCACTGTAAATAGCTTGGTCCAGACCTACAAAAGGTGGACACCCCCTAATCAAGGTATGTTTAAAGTTAATTGTGATGCTAGCTTTGCCTCCAATGGCAAGAAGTCTACTGTGGCCATGATCCTGAGGGATTGGAGAGATCGATTAATGAAGGAGTAGTTTCCACAGTCCACACATCTTCTGTCACTCAAGGAGAAGCTCGTGCTGTCAAGTTAGCGTGTATGTTTCTTCAGTCTCTTGGACTCTCAAATGTCCAGGTGGAAAGTGATAGAAAATCAGTCATTGACTTATGTGTTTCTGAATTGGTTCCTTCATGGGAGTGTCTTGCATACATATGCGATATTCGATCCATGAGCCAAGCCTCCTCCTTGTCCTTCTCCTGGGTACCTAGAAAAGCTAACTGTGTGGCCCATTGGCTTGCCTCATCAAAACAGCAGGATGCTCTCCCAATTGATTGGCTTAGGAATCCTCCTTTGCCTTTGAGGAATTTGCTAATTTCTGATTCTCTTGTATTCTGAGAGTTCTTTCTAGTTCAAAAAAAAAAAAAAAAATTTATCCTTTTTTGTTTTAAATGACGTGATTTTAGGGAGCAGACGATATTGTTTTGAAATCTGGGTGTAGGGTGGTAAACAAGTCCAACGTGTTGAGGATTCAATTGTTTAAGTTTGATTAATATTTTTGAAAAAATATAATTTAATTTACTTTTAGAAAAATAATTATAGAATTATTGAAAAATTTATGACTTTAATTATTAACGTTAATAAAAATTTCCATTAATTTGTAATTATTTCTATACATATGCACTGATATGTAATATTTTTTTAAAAATTTTAACGAATTTAAAATTTTTTTTTAGCTTAGTTTGTTAAAATTTTGAATTGATTTCAAATAAGTTTTTATCAATCTAAACTCGAATAGTTTGATGTTTATAAAGTTTTAGATTTATTGAATCTAGTCGAATGAGTAATTGACTATTTGAATTTGATTTGAAAATTTTAACTGGTTATAAAATGTGTGTCCTATTTAAAAATTAATTATTTTAATTGATTTTTTATTAAAAATATAAAAAAAGATAGAAAGTGTGATAAAATAATTTATAATAACTTTTTAATTAAAAATTAAATTATGCAAATTTAACGAATTGAAGGAAAGTTGGGTCCCTAAGAAATAAGATCGTACGTGTGGGAGTGTGTGTGCCGACGTGATTAGGATCAGACGGTTATGTGTCTCTCTCGAATTGAAGACACTCGAAATGGGGGCGGTGCAGGAGAAATATGAGTATTGATAACAATACTAAAAGTTTTATTAAAATTTTTATTAAAAATCTTATATAAATATTATTTTCACACCATGTGGTCCGCACTTATAAGAGATATTTTAAAAATTTTAATAAAATTTTTAAAATTTTTAGCATTTTAGAGAAATATATAAAACAAAATAAATGTGGATGATAATAAATGAAAGGGTAAATTACATTGACACCCCTGAGCTTTAGTCTAATTATATCTCATCCTTGACATTTTAAAAATTATATTCTCACTCCTGTGATTAATAGTCTCATTTCACAAATTCTTACTTGTATAAAAGGTAACAACTCTTAGTAGAAAAATAGAAAAAATTATGTTGAAAAAAAAAAAATAAAGCAAAGGAAAGAAAAAAAAAATAAAGGAAGTAAAGTAAAATAAGAAAATAGAGAGTATATGAATTCAACGTCTTCATTCTGTCTAAATAATTATAATGACAGGGGGTTAGTGTAATTTTTCAAACGTCAAGGATCAAATGTATTAAATCTAAATCTCATGAAGTGTAAGTGTAATTTATCCTAAATGAAAAGGTGGAATATAAAAAAGATTCTACTATCTTTTGGCCTTGTTTGGCTAGGGACTACTTTGGTTAAAATAGTCAATAATGATAAAATTAGCATTTGACCTGTGTTATACACGACTGAATGTATATTATAATGATATATATTAATATTTTATGAATTTTTAGATAAATTTATTTTTATTTTATTTTTGAATTTTGAGATATATAATAAAGATATTTATTAACAATGCATGAAACTTTTAGATCATAAAATTTAGAACCCCATCTACTTTACCATATGACCTAGCTGGGGGTGCAACTTGGGTTGACCCAACTTAAGTAATTTAATTTCCTAAAATTATATAGCCTTGAGAAATTTAAGTTTGTAAAATTTTATGGTCTTAAAACTATTTTAAATTTGGTCAAGACTAAGAAAAAAATTTACTAATTTAAATTCATGCCAGAGCTTGAGTAAAAATTGTCACAATCTAAACATTATGATTTTTATTGTTAATAATATATAACTCTCATATTGATCCTATGCATATACCGAAACTTTTTATAAAAAAAAAATTAGTTTAGGAAAATTGATTTATGTACATTTTAATTTTTTTTAAATTGTAATATAAGAGAAAATTGTACTAAAGTATTTTTGTATAACTACCCATTTAAATAAAAAATTATATTATTAAAAATTTTGTGATTAGGGACAACAACATCGTATGTATGAAAATCTAAAATTCATTCAAATCTAATTCAAATAAAGTTGGTGACTAGTTAAGTTAAGTTCTTCTTTTTAATTATTTATTTTTTGTCATATCTATTAATGGCTCTATTTGGTAGAGTTTTTTTAAAACTAAAATTTGATAATAAAAAAATAGAAACTAAAAGTATCACTTTCCTAACTTTTAAATAATCAGTTCTCCTAACTTATTTAAGTTATTTTTATCTAATACGATATAAGTAAAGGCTGTACCAAATAGTTTGGTACATATTTCCAAATTAAAATAAACTATAATTACTTCTTAAAACCAAATATGGGTGTAATTTTGGCCCAGCTTAGCCTACCCTCAAGCCTCGTGGGCTCCCACTAAAAATCCAGTTGATTTACTCGTGCAAAATATCGGCCCACACCTTAGGGAAATTCGGGTCTGAGTTGAGTCTAACAGTTTATTTATTATTATTTTTTTT